>NC_134556.1:42310025-42683000 GCF_025594145.1 Primulina tabacum | reverse complement strand
CGTGATCATTCTGGGCGGGTCTTGCTTTCGTTCAGTGAGTTCATTGGAGCTGGTCTACTATCCGGGCGGAACTCTGGGCGGTCTGGAGGGGTCTTATCCTTTGTTCTGATCTTTCTCTTTTCCCTCTTTGGATTGAGGTTGATTCCCAGATTTCTATTCAGATCCTCCGATCTCGTCAGTGTTGTTGGGGGTTGGATCACATTATGTCTAGGATTTGGTTCTCTTGAGGGGCGTATGGTTCATATCTCGCACATATACAGGGAGGGTAATTCGGTGGCGGATGCTTTGGCGGCTAGGGCTCATGACCTTAGGCAGTTTACCTTAGAGTTAGGTCCTTCCTTACCCAGACACATCCATCCTCCATCCTGCCCGTTCTGATCATTCAGGGCTTCCATACCTCAATCCAATATTCTTAGCCATTTGTAGCCCCTTCTTCCTTTGGCTCTCTTTCTTTATCTATATATGTATATTTTTTTCTTGCAGGTCTTTGTGCTTGGAGTTTGTTTTTTATATCACATTTGAGCGGTGCAAGTTGGCCCAGACACTTGCACTCTTCATATTTTGTTCCTTTGGATTTGGGTGGGTCCCAGCACTTTCTCCGTCGGTGCTTTTCTTTGGACCATTCCTGTTATTCGGCTGGCGCTCACTGCAGACTTCTACTTGACCGCCGCTTTCTTACTTTTATGCTCTCTTGTCGATTGTTATGGTGGCTCTGGATGATATATTTCGGTGGTCTCTTTAGCCCGGAGCCTCATTCATCTCGGAGTTATATGGTTTCTACTTCTGCTCCGTGCATTGGTGGCTCTGGACGTTCACTATTGGTTGCCTCTTATTTCAGAGTTACAGTCATGCTTGGATTTCTGATTTTATGAGCTCCGTCAGTTGTCCCCCTCTCCTTGGGTCTTTGAGATTTTCTGACTTGAGCTGGATTACGGTCCTCCTTTTGTGTTTCGACCATTTTTGCACAGTATCTTTCCAGCTGCATATTATTTTGACGGCCAGATCGTGTATAGCTGCCGTTCTTGGATTAGGATGTACTTTTCAGATTGGCATTACATCGACAGACGGCTCAGAGATGGGTACCATCGATGGTCTTTTGCACCTACTTCTGAGCTGGATCACTACTGTTTAGATATGTTTCGCTTTGTTTTCATATATTTAGCGCTGATCATTTGTGTTTATTTGTATTATGCATTTTACTTAGGGATTAGTTTTTGGCTTGTGTATTTGCCACCCTAGGTTTCTGTTTTTCTATTTGTATGACTAGCCTTTTGAGAGGTGTTGATTTTATCCTCCTCTCTTTGGGTTTTATCTTGTATTTTTTGTTTTGATATATACAGGTAGGGGTCTGCCTAACCCCCCCGCTTCCGGCGGTGTTTATTATTAAAAAAAAAAAAAAAAAAAAAACCCTAACCCTAAACCCTAAACCCTAAACCCTAAACCCCCCGCTTCCGGCGGTGTTTATTTCAAAAAAAAAAAAAAAAAAAAAAAAAAAAAAAAAACCCTAAACCCTAAACCCTAAACCCGAAACCCTAAACCCGAAACCCGAAACCCGAAACCCGAAACCCTAACCCTAAACCCCGAAACCCTAAACCCTAAACCCGAAACCCGAAACCCGAAACCCCAACCCCGAACCCCGAACCCCGAACCCCGAACCCCGAACCCTAACCCTACCCTAAACCCGAAACCCGAAACCCGAAACCCCGAACCCCGAACCCCAAACCCCAAACTTTTTAGTCTAAAAAAAAAAAAACCCTAAACCCTAAACCCTAAAACCCTAAAACCCTAAACCCTAAACCACCAAACCATTCGCCCCTAAAAAATTTTCCCTAAAGTGAATAGTGTCCAAAAAAAAGTCAAAAATCGCCTAACATTCGCCCCTATGTCGGCGCCGGTTTCCGGCCGGCCAATAGTACCATCGGATGCGCCTCGGCAAGACGAGGTTACTGTGAAAATTTCAAGTCAATCGGAGCACGTTTGCTCGGCCAATTGCACGATCAAATGTCCGAAATTTGCGCAATTTCCGGCGAAATCTGTCGCGCCGGTAACCGTGCATCGTCCGGTATCGAGTGATATACCGTTGGAACCGTCTTCACCAGTCGATCCTCGTGTCCAACTTTCAGGTCAATCGGAGTCTGTTTGCTTCCCCAAATCGACCGGCAAAGTCCCGACGGCACTGTTCACCGCGTCGCCGTCCACTTCTTCATCGATTACGGCCGTTTCTAGTGATGGTTTTCCGATCAAGACCCAGATCCGGAATCCCCATGATAAGGCGCTTCCAATGAGTCAAGGCACGTTACCAACAACGTCCGGTGGTGAACGGAATTTCAGATCTACGTTTGGCACCATTCAAACCCTAGGTGCGCCGGTTTCGTCTTCCAATTACTCCGGCGTCGGTGCTCCGATTATCAATTCCTCTTTACCGTATACTTTACAAGTCATGGGTAACTCCATGGTGCAATCAATTTCAGCAAATGTTGGCGCAATCAAAAACGCCCAAATTCATGGGTTTCAAGCGAGTTCGTCACCGGAGTTCTGCCCGGTTCAACACGTTTTCGGCCGTTTCAGGTGGTGTTAGTGGCCGGTTCCTGTCCCTCCTCATCGTCACCGGCCTTTTCGCTTTGCTCCGGTTGGAAACTCACCGGTGGAAAGCGGTCGAGTCTCCGAGTCAACTCAACCGTGTTGACTCGGCAGTAGCGCCTTTGTGTACTGCTGCTCCGGTAAGTGCTGTGCGTTCTACAGTTCGTTTGCCTTCTCGGCTTAAACTGCCCGCTCATGCGGAAACTGTTAGGTACTATCATGCATAATGGTGTCGAAATACCTTTTGGGTTCTTTAAGTCGAGTGGATCACCTCTGTCGCCGGTCGGTTCCTCTCTTTTGGGTACCGGTTCTGTGCTCCCATCGTCGTCTCTGGTCGGTTAGTGCTGTTCAGGTGGTCACCTCGCCCTATTTGGCCGGGGGTCAACCGGAGGTCAAACCTACATGTTTCTTCTGCTCCTGATGTTTCGGCCACTGTTCCGCCTTCACCCGTCTCTCCTTTGGCTTCATTTCGAGATATCACTGCTCTTCCTCCAGCCAAACAGAGCTTTGCAGGGTTTGGGTGACATGCTGGGTGGGCTGCGGAGCCGACTCTTGTGGATGGTATTCCGGGTATTCTCTTCCCGGATCAGGTTATTTCTTCCCTGTCAGTGCCTTTTAAATTGTTCGTTGATTGGCCGTGTTACAGGGAACCGGGGTGTTACACCCAATAGTGCTATCATGACTTGCTTTTTCCCATTTTGGCTTCATGGGCTCGTTTACCGTGAAATTTCTTCCCCGAGGCTTTTTGGTTATTATTTTTTTGTTGAGGAAGATTTTCTTAAATTATGGTCTCAAAAGTTTGTTTCTATCGGGACAGTTTCGATTCGTTTTTCTTAATGGACACCCAGAGTTTAAATTTGAGGCCGAGTCTCGATTACTCCGGTTGGGTTCGGATTCTTGATTTACCTCTGCATTTATATGACAAGCAGTGTCTTTATCAGATTGGTAAGATTTTAGGGAACCCTCTTATGGTGGATGAGATTACAGCTGATGGTTCTCGAGGCTCTTTTGCCCGCATTTGCGTTGAGATTGATGTGTTGCAACCTCGTCCGGATCAAATCTGGGTGGGGTGGGGCAGTCACAGACAGACTTAGGGGTGGTCTTTGAAAAAAGTCCCCTATTTTTGTACGGAGTGCCATATGTTAGGCCATTCTGTGCAGCGCTGTTCTAGTTCTGGTTTTAGGTCTTTTGGCAGCCGTTCCAAAGATCAGGGAAAGCGTCCTCATACTTCTTCGGCTGATCCAGGGTCTTCGGGTCAGCCTCACAGTGTTCTGCATGACTTGGTTCCTTCTAGTGGTCCTGGTTCTGGGAGTACTGAGCCAGGATGGATTCAGCAGCGACGTAGGCGTCGCCAGGCTTCTATTCAGGTTACTCCTCTGGCTTCTCCTTCGAGTAACCAGTTCGAGGTTCTTCACTCTATACAGGAGATCCTTCCCAGGTGTTGATTCTGGTGTTGGTTCATCTTCATGCCCATCGTCCTCTTCTCATTCTTTAGAGGCTATTGTTGAGGATATTCCATTGGTGCCTCAGGTTGTGGTGGCTACCATGCCTACTCCTCAGAACATTTCAGTGGTTGTACTTCCGTTATTGCAGGTGGTGCTCAGGGGTCTAGTTCTGGGTCGAGCTCTTCTCCGGTTGATGTTGTTCCCGTGGTGATATACCCGATGATTGTTTCCACTGCTCCGTCACAGATGGTTGTTACTACAGCTTCTGGTCCCATTACTCCGTTACAGATTGACCTTGGGAGTGGTTCTCGAGAGGCTGATTTGGCTCTTCCTCCTACTACTGCATGTCAGTCCTTGCCACTACCCGGTCGCAAGCGCTCACTGCAGCGCCGGTTTTACAGGACTCAGAAGAGTCAGGCGGGGTTACCTTATGGGCGACCGCCTGATTCAGGTTGATATGCTTTGAGGTGGGCGTTCACTGCAGAGTTCTCCTTGCCCACCCTTTGTTTTATTTTGATTGATGTATTCTGGGGCAACCTCTGGTTTGTTTGCTTTTTGTTCTGTTGTATTTCGGGTTGCCCTGTTGTAGTATGTCGTTATTTTTGTTTTGATGTTGTGATTGTATAGCCTTTTTGCGGAGGTCTTGACACAGTCTCCTCCCATTAGGTTTTATTTGTACTGCTCTTTGTGTATAAAAATAAACTTTGATTTAAAAGAAAAAAAACAAACCCTAAACCCTAAACCCTAAACCCTAAACCCTAATCTCTTATTTGAAAAACCGGAAGAAAATGCTCTCAACCCCAAAAACCCAAAAAAAACCCCTAAAAATCGCCCCAAACTTGCTCTCACCGCCGCCATGCCGCCGCCGCCGGTTCCCGGCCGGTTCACCACACCACCCAACGCGCCACACCCCAACGAACATAATATCCAAAAATCATCGTCATCTGAGCACGTTTGCCCCACCAAATCGCCGACACAAATCCCGCAAATTCCGGCCATAAACGCGTCGACTTCATCTACCGTTCCGATTGGCGCCGTTTATGTACCCTTAGATTCGCCTCTTCCAAGCGACCCTTGTGTCCAAAATTAGGTAAATCGGTGTCCATTTGCCCCCGCCGATTTAAGCTCCGAACTTCCGCCTGCACTGTTCATCACGCCTCCAGCCACGTTTCTGTCCATGCCGGCCGATTCCGGTCACCTCTGTTCAATTGGGACCCCGATCTGGAATCCCCCATGAGCAGGCGATTCCAACTCTACAAGGCCCGTCATCATCGGTGTTCATTCCGACGGGAATTTCAGATCTACACCTCGCACCACTGAAACCCTAACGCCGACGGGGTTTTTCTTCAATTCCGGCGTCATCGCCGCTCGTTGGTGAATTTCCTTTCAACCGTGTACTCCACTTTCGATGGGTAATCCAATTTTATCTTCAATTTCAGGTAATTCATCTCCGATCATAAACGCCCAAATTGGCGATTTTCAATCGATTTCATCCAATTCTAGTGTCCAATCGGCCCCTCCGACGTCCGGTTCTCGTGCTTTGGATACCGGTTCTGTACTCCCCATGACGTCGCCGGCGATCGCTGCAACTCCGGCCGGTAACTCGCGGGTCAACTCGGGCGAGTCAAACCGTCGTGTTGACCGAGTTGACTCGGCAGTCAATGGTTTCTGCATCTGCGGTCAAACCCGTCCTTCGTGCTGAGGTTCGGGCTACTGTTTCTTTTCATGACGCTCTTGCACCTCCGTCTCCTCGTACCGTGCAGAAAAGTTTCGAGGATGTGCGTAATTCGATGGAGGAGCTGCCTGAGCCGTCTATTCTGGATGGCAAGCCGGGTATCCGATTCCCGGTTGAGGTAATTTCTTCACTGATCGAACCTTTTAAATATGCTCTAGTCGGTAAAATTTCGGGGAACAGGTCCTTAGTCCCTAATTCTTCGATTTCTGTGGCTTTCGAAACAATGGGACTAGTGCGATCGTTTGACTTGAAATTCTTACCCAGAGGTTTTTTGGTCATTTCTCTCTCATGTGAAGAAGATTACGCGCGCGTTTGGTCGAGGGGGGAACATTTTGTGGGACCACTTGTGATCTGTTTTTCTAAGTGGACTCCCGAATTTAATCTGCATGAGGAATCCCCCATTGCGCCAGTCTGGATCCGTTTTTCCGGGCTTACCCTTGCATTTGTTCAACAAGCGTACTCTTTTTGCTCTTGCGAGTCTTGTGGGTAAGCCTGTTAAGATGGACGACCACACCGCTGATGTCTCTCGAGGCGCTTTCGCCCGAGTATGTGTGGAAATTGATGTTTTACAGCCTCCCATTCAGCAGGTTTGGGTTGGTTGGGGTGATCACACACAGGTTATTGATGTCATTTATGAGAAGATCCCCGCATATTGCATTGACTGCAAGATGCTGGGACATTCAGTTACCGTGTGTTATTCTCACGGGAAGAATCCTAGGCCGTCGAGGCCTAAACCCGTTTTTCAAAAATCTCAAGATCCAGTTCCTCCCAAAGCACAAACACCCCAGGAGGGTGTTGTTCCTGTCTTTAATCCTGGACCACAGCCTCAGCTTCATTTAAATGGCGATGGCCCTAGACGTAGACGGAGGAGGCGGCCTTTGCACAGGGGTCATCCTGCTGGAGCCCCCCCTACAGTTCCTGATGTTCCGCATCAAGTTACTTCCTCAAATGCCTTTGAGGTTTTGTCACCCTGGCATGATGAGGCTCAGCGTTGCGACGCTACTGAGTTGGTTGGTCTTAATCCTGATCTTGGATCCCACTTGGAGGTTGTGGGTGATGGTTTACTTGGAGATGCTCCTTTGGATCAGGCTCCTGTTGTTGATGTTGACCCGATTAGTTTGGGTCTGCCCATTGTTGACGCCTTACCTTCGGGTACGGCTTGTGTGTCTGTTCAGTCTTTGGTTCATCAGTTTGAGGAGGGGGGTTTTGGCACTTCTGTTCAGTGCATGGAGAATCACAGCTGCCATTCGATTCCTTTCCATTCCTTCTTCTCCAGATGTTTCCTCTCATCTTGAGGAACTTGTTGCTCAACAGGGGTCTCCTGTTTGTGAGCGGATTGTCGAGCGTATGTCTGCTGATGACCTCGACACGGGGTTTGATCGACATTCTGATTCTGGTGCTCAGGATACTGATATGTCGAACGTGAATAAAAGGAAAAAGGAAGCGTTGGGAGTTTCGTTTAAGCGGCGGCCGGGTGCTTCTGCTCATCGATCTCCATGAATTCCCTCATTTGGAATGTTCGGGGACTTCGGAGTTCGGAGTCCCAACAGCGGCTTCATGCTTATGTGAAGGCGCATCAGATTAAGATTTTGGCCATTTTGGAGCCGATGATCATGTTGGACCAGAGATTCATGACTCGCCGTTTTGGTTTTTCTAGAGTCATTTCGAATCTTTCTGGTAATATTTGGGTTTTTTCATCCGCGGATGTGCAGACTGAGTGTGTTTTTGATCATGCTCAGTTCCTGCACATCAAGGTGTCCGCCTCTTTTTTACCGACTGAGGTGTTTTGTTCATTTGTTTATGCCAGCTGCGGCTACGTTGAGCGCAGAGATCTTTGGTCTTCCCTTCTTCAGGTCAAGCCTGCTCTGGGTCCTTGGCTTGTTGGGGGTGATTTTAATGTAGTCAGAGATGCATCTGAGTGTTTGGGCACCCGTGGTGGTAGGCTTCTACCCATGGAGGAGTTCAATACTTTCATTTTGGATTCTGGTCTGGTTGATGCCGGTTTTGAGGGCTCTTCGTTCACCTGGACGAATAAGACCATTTGGAAGCGGTTTGGACAGGGTTATGGTCTCCGTTGATTGGGGTGATCATTTCAGCTCCATTCGTGTTGAACATCTTCCCCGTACTTTCTCTGACCACTGTCCGCTTTTGGTCACCGCTCCGGTTTTTGCCCGTGGGCCGAGCTCGTTTCGCTTCCAGCGTATGTGGCTTCGGCATCATGGTTTTTTGCAGACTGTTCGGCTTAATTGGTTTCTGCCTTGTAGTTGAGTGGTATGCCTCGCCTTTTTGCTAAGATTAAGCGCCTCAAACATCACCTCAAGTGGTGGAATCAGGATGTTTTTGGGAACCTTTTCGATAAAATCATTGAGGCTGAGAGGGCTGTTCGGTCCGCTGAGGTTGTCTGTGAGGCTGATCCTTCTGAGTTGAATTGGACTTCTCTATCTGATCGCAATGAGGATCTGGCCCGTGTCACCGCCATGGAGGCGGATTTTTGGAGACAGAAAGCTGCTTGCCACTGGTTAGAGGATGGTGAGAGGAACACCAAACTCTTTCACAACATGGTGAAGAAGAAAAGGGTGGCGAATAAGATTTTCCGCATCTGGGATAATGGGGTATGCCTGACGTCTCCTGAGTTGATTCAGCAGTCGGGAGCCTCGTTTTTCCAGCATTTGCTTACTGGTGACCCCTCTGCGCTTGCGAGTCCTGATTTTTCGGGCTTCCCCTCCGTTATCTCTGCTGTGGAGAATGAGGGTATTGTTGCGACCCCTTCTTTGGAGGAGGTTCGTGCGACCGTCTTCTCCATACATCCTGATAGTGTGGCTGGGCCTGATGGCTTCTCCTCGGCGTTCTTTCAGCATTGTTGGGAGATTGTTCATCAGGATGTTTTTGATGCTGTCCTGGATTTTTTCAGGGGTTCTCCCCTCCCCCAGGGTTTTACCGCCACCACAATCACTCTGATCCCAAAGTCGCGGGTGCTCATGCTTGGTCGGACTTCCGTCCGATTAGTCTGTGCAATGTCACTAATAAGATCATCTCTAAGCTGTTGTACTCTCGGCTGAGGGTTGTGGCGGAGAGACTTATTTCACCGAATCAGAGTGGCTTCGTTCCGGGTCGGATGATCTCCGATAATATTCTCCTAGCCCAGGAGCTCACTCACAGTCTCACTCTCCCCACTCGTGGCGGTAATGTTATCCTGAAGTTGGATATGGCCAAGGCCTATGACAGGGTCCAGTGGCCTTTCCTCTTCGAGGTTTTGAGACACTTTGGTTTCTCGGAGCGGGTTGTGGAGATGGTCTCGGCTTGCATATCTCATTGTCATTTTCTCCGTGAACATCAATGGCTCTCTCTCGGGGTTCTTTGGTTCCACTAGAGGCCTCAGACAGGGCGATCCCTTGTCCCCCATGCTTTTCATTTTGGGGGCGGAGTACCTATCGCGCGGCCCTTGACCGCCTCTACCTGCAGCATCCTGAGCTCAGGTACCGCTCTGGTTGTGATATCCTGATTTCCCATCTGGCTTATGCTGATGATGTCATTATTTTCGCCAATGGTGGGTCTCGTAGTTTGCGGCGCCTTATGGGTTTATTGCTTCATTATGAGAATTGTTCGGGTCAGCTGGTGAACGCTGTCAAAAGTTCTGTTATCTTGCCTCCGAGGTGTTCTGAGCGACTTCGCTCTCGGATTTTGCGCATCACCAGGTTTGCGGAGGGTCATTTGCCCCTCAAGTACCTCGGAGTCCCCTTGTTTAGGGGTAACCGAGTATGTTCCCTTTTTGAGCACCTCTTACAATCTGTTCGTAGGAAGTTAGAGGGTTGGGAGATCCGGACGCTCTCTCCGGGTAGCCGCATAACCCTTATCCGCAGTGTGCTCCTCTCCATGCCGATTTATCTGTTTCAGGTGGTACAGCCACCGCTTGCTGTCATAGAGAAGCTTGAGCTGGTTTTCAACGCTTTTCTCTGGGGGTCGCGGACACTGGAGAAGAAATGGCACTGGGCCAAGTGGTCTCGAGCCTGTCTCCCAGTGATGGAGGGTGGTCTTGGCTTCCGCAGATTGAAAGATCTGGTGGATAGCTTTTCTATTAAGTTGTGGTTCCGGTTTCGGCAGGGCTCCTCTCTCTGGGCGAGATTCCTTTTACGGAAGTATTGCCAGATGGATGCTTCTGCCTCTGTTCTCCCTCGTGGTTTAATATCCCCCACCTGGCGTCGTCTCCTACGGATCAGACCTCGCGCCGAGCCCGGCATTCGCTGGCGCGTTGGCCTTGGAGACGTGTCCTTTTGGGATGACATATGGTTTGGGGATACTGCTCTGTCCAGCCAGTGTGAGGTCCGTGGGGGGCCGTGCTGTTCGGGTTTTTCACTTTTTGTCTGAGGGGGCTTGGGATTTCGATCTTCTTTGCGCTGTGGTGGCCCCTTCTGTTGCTGAGGCGATTACTTTGACCCCGATTGCCTTTTGGCGAGCCTGATTTGGCGCTTTGGATTCACAGTTCTGACGGTGCTTTTTCGATTAGGTCTGCTTGGGAGCTTGTCCGATTGAGAGACCCTGTTTCTGATATCTTGACTCCTTGTTGGGGCCGTTGGTTGAGGCCCACGATGTCTTTTTTTCTTTGGAGATTTTGGCATCAGTGGCTCCCGTGGATGATATGCTCCAACGTCGTGGCTTTGAGTTGGCTTCTCGATGCCAGTGTTGTGATATGTCGGAGACATTTACACATGTCTTCATTGATGGCCCGATAGCCCGTTATGTCTGGCATTTCTTTGGGGCCATATTTCGTGTCCGGATCCCCTGCACAGGGGATCTCAGGTTGTTCCTTAGCGCTTGGAAGAGAAATCTTCATTGGGCACCTGGGGGCCACGTCAAGGAGTTTCTGCCCTTCATTGTTTTGTGGTTTCTCTGGATGGCTCGTAATGATGCGAAGCACCGTCAGTTGCGTATTTCTGGGGAGACTGTGAAGTCTCAGATTTTGTCTTATCTGCGTCTTGCCCATGCTGCTTTCATTGTTAAGCCCAAGCACTGGCTTGGTGCCTTTGAGGCGGCGAGATCGCTGGGAATTTTTGTTGCCTTTCAGCGGACCCATAGGTTAGCGATTGTCCGGTGGCTCTGTCCACCACCTGGGTGCTTTAAGCTGAATGTTGATGGGAGTTCGAGGGGCAATCCTGGGGAGTCGTCTGTCGGTGGTGTTGTGCGTGATTCTTCTGGCAGGGTGGTGCTCTCCTTCAGCGAGTTTATCGGAGTCGGGACCAATGTCCGGGTGGAGCTTTGGGCGGTTTGGAGGGGCCTTCTTATCTGTTCCGATCTCGGTCTTTTTCCCCTTTGGGTTGAGACCGATTCTCAGATTTCTCTTCAGATCCTGCGTTCTCGTCGGTGTCATTGGGACCTTCATCATACAGTCACTCGGATTCTGTTTCTTTTGAGGGGGCGGGCGGTTCATTTTTCACATATTTTTCGGGAGGGAAATTCGGTGGCGGATGCGTTGGCGGCGAGGGCTCATACCATTAGGGTTTATACCTTAGAGTTAGGTCCTTCACTACCCAGACACATATCCATACTGACCCGCTCGGATATCTCCAGGCTTCCCTACCTTAGATACAGATGTTCTTAGCTATTTGCAGCCCCTTCCTTTATTTGGATCTATTTTCATATATATATATATATTTATATATATCTATATGTATTTTTTCCTTTGCAGGTACTGTCTCTTTGGAGTGCTTTGTTTCTTTGGATCTGGGTGGACTCTCGCACCTTCTCCATTGGTGCTTTTATTTGGACCACCTGTTCTCTGGCGGTCGCTCTCTGCAGGCTTCTCCTTGGCCGCCGCTTTCTATATTTTGTGTTCTCTTGCCGGGTTTTATGGTGGCTTTGGATGATCTCTCTCAGTGGTTTCTCTGGCCCAGAGCTCCATTCATGTCGGGATTTATATGTTCTCTGCTTTTGCTACGTGCATTGGTGGCTCTCCATGTTATCTCTTGGCTACCTCTTATATCAACGTTCCAGTCACGCTTGGATTTATGACGTTATGAGCTCCATACGTTTTCACCTTCTTCTGGGGATTTGAAGTTTCTCTTACTTCAGCTGGATTGCGACCGATCTCGGACTAGGACGCCATTTTCATGTTGGACTTACAGCGACAGACGGCTCAGAGATGGGTACAATTGGTTGTCTTTTGCACCTACATCTGAGTCGGATCTTTACAGTTTAGACATGTTTCGATTTGTTTTGATGTATTTAGCGCTGCTCTTATATGTTCATTTTATTATGCGCTTTTCCTAGGGATTAGATTTGGCACGTGTATTTTGCCACCCTAGGTTTTATGTCTTTATGTTTTATGTGTTGTCAGACTCGCTTTTAGAGAGGTCTTGGTATACCTGCCCTCTCTTTAGGCCTTATCTTGTATTTCTTTTGTGTTTATATATACAGGTAGGGGTCCGCCTAACCCCCCCGCTTTCGGCGTGTTTTTATTAAAAAAAAAAAAAAAAAAAAAAACCCTAAACCCTAAACCCCTAAACCCTAAACCCATTTCGCCCCTAAAATTTTTTCTCTAAAGTGAATAGTGACCCAAAATAAGCCAAAAATCGCCCAAAAATCGCCTCCATGTTAACGCCGGTTTCCGGCCGGCCAATGACACCAACAGATGCGCCTCGACGAGACGAGGCTACTGTAAAAATTTCAGGTCAATCGGAGCACCGTTGCTCGGCCAATTCCACGTCTGAATGCTCGAAATCTGCGCATTTTCCGGCGAGCTCGATTGCGCCGGCTAAAGTTCATCGTCCGGCTACGATTCTTGTACCACTAGAATCATCTTCTCAAATCTCACCTTGTGTTCAAATTTCAGGTCAATCGGAGTCCGTTTGGTGCCCCAATTCATCCGGCAAAGTCACGAATTTACTGTTCACAGAATCGCCGCCTACGGTTTTCTCGATTCCGGCCGCTTCCGATGGTGTTTGTTCGATCGGGGTCCCGATCTGTAATACCCACTCCAAGGCGCTTCATATGGTACCAGCACCGATGTCTATAACGTCTCCGATGGACGGGATTTTCAGATCTACGATTACAAGCTCTATTCACTCGCCTTCGTCGGACGTTTGCTTCAATTCCGGCGCCGATACTTCTCTAAAATTCAATTCCTTTGGCCAGAGCTCTAATCAAGGGATGGGCAATTGTTCCATGTTGCCAATTTCGGAAAATTATTCAGAGATCGGAAACGCCCAATTTGGTGTTCTTGGCTCGAGTTCATCACCGATTTCGTCCCGAGTCACAACCGTTCCGGCCGGTTCGGGTAGTGGTATGGCCGGTTCCGGCTTCGCATTCTCCTCTCCGGCATTAGGTGGTTCTCAGTTTGGTGTCTCGCCGGTGAACTCGGTCGGCTCTCTGAGTTCACTCGGCCGAGTTGGACCGGCAGTTCCTCCTTCGCGGATTGCTGCCTCGGTTGTTCCATCGGCTGTTTTTGATCGTTCTTCGAAGGTTTCTTGTCCTCCGTCAGTCTCTTTAAGGATATTTTGAATCGTACGTCTCCGGTTTTGCCGAGTCAGAGTTTTGCTGACATAGTTGACTCGATGGAAGAAGTGCCAGCTCCGATTGTTCGAGATGGGATTCCCGGTATTTTGTTCCCGGATCAGGTTATTCGTCCCTCTCTGCTTCTTTTAAGTTTGCTTTGGTAGGGCGAATCACTGGGAACCGGGGTTTGACTCCTAATTCTGATTTTTTTATCTGCTTTGTCTTGTGTTGGTTTGTTGGGTTCTCATACTGTTCGTTTTCTTCCTCGGGGATATATGGTTCTCACCCTTTCCTGTGAGGAGGATTATTTGAGGTTTTGGACTCAGCCTCTTGTTTCGATTCAGTCTGTAGTGATTCGTTTTTCGAAATGGACTCCCGAATTCAAGTTTGAGGCAGATTCTCCTATTGCTCCTGTTTGGGTCAGATTTATTGATTTGCCCTTGCATCTTTATGCTAAACAGAGCTTGTTTCCTATTGCTAAGATTTTAGGTAATCCAGTTAAGATTGATGAGATTACCGCCGATGGACTAGAGGATCTTTTGCTCGAGTCTGTGTTGAGATTGATGTTCTTCACGCTCGTCCGGAGCGTATCTGGGTGGGTTGGGGTGACCATAGTCAAGTTGTGGAGGTGATTTATGAGCAAGTTCCCCATTATTGTTCTCATTGCCAGTTATTGGGGCATTCCCTTGAATTTTGCTCTCGTAATGGCAAGTCTTCTCGCCCGCGCCGGACCCGACCTCATGGTAAGGGTGTTGTTTCTGACTCACCACTGCAGGATCCTAGCGTTGCCGTTACAGGATGTTACTTCCGATCAGGTTCTGTCTAGTGGTCATGTTTCTGAGTATGAAGAGAAGGTTGTTAAGCGTCCTCGACGTCGACCTGTTGTGAGGAGAGATCCGAATCGGCCTATTCCGACGAAAAATTATTACGAGATATTGCAAGGTTTACCTACTGATTCAGGTCCTGGGGAGTCTTCGGGTTCTGTGAAACCCCGTCCACCGAGAGTCACGTCACTTATTAGTAAGATAGCGATTGAGGGGAATCTTGCGGCAGGTTATCCGGCACCGGCTCGCTCGTCTAAGGCAGCTTCAGCTCCGGCTCGCTCGTCTTCGACCACGGGTTTGGTTGATATGGTGTCTTCTTCTATCGCAGATGTTCCTGCACCTGTGATTGTTCCGGCTCCGATGGTTGAGCTTGCTCCTCTTGTTCAGGATCCCGTAGGTGACCCTCCTATTTCTATTCCTTTGCCTTCGTTTGAGGTGGGTTCAATGAGTGTGGGCGGTGAGGAGGGTGTGGTGCCTTCTTCTACTACTACATGTTTATCTCTACCTCTCCCGGGCCGTACACGGTCTCAGCAGCGACGGTATTATCGACAGAAGGCGGCTCAATCGAGTTTGCCTTACGGGCGACCTCCTGATCCAGGATGATTTATTTTTTCGCGTTTTTGGGAGATATGTGATGGGCGTTCACTGCAGGGTTCTCCTTGCCCATCGTTGTGATTATTTTGCTTTTGCTGACATATTCCAGGGTGCCCTGTTGGACTTGATTTGTTTTTTGGCGTTGATTTCTGGGCTCTCTGTTGTAGTGTGTTTGTCTTTTGTTATGATGTGATGATTGTATAGCCTTTGCGGAGGTCTTGGTCTAGTCCCCCTCCGTTAGGTTTTATTTGTGCTGATATTTTGTTGTATATACAGGTAGGGGTCTGCCTAACCCCCCCGTTTCCGGCGGTGTTTTTGTTTTAAAAAAAAAAAAAAAAACCCTAAACCCTAAACCCTAAACCCATTTCGCCCCTAAAAATTTTTCTCTAAAGTGAATAGTGACCCAAAATAAGCCAAAAATCGCCCAAAAATCGCCTCCATGTTAACGCCGGTTTCCGGCCGGCCAATGACACCAACAGATGCGCCTCGACGAGACGAGGCTACTGTAAAAATTTCAGGTCAATCGGAGCACCTTTGCTCGGCCAATTCCACGTCTGAATGCTCGAAATCTGCGCATTTTCCGGCGAGCTCGATCGCGCCGGCTAAAGTTCATTGTCCGGCTACGATTCTTGTACCACTAGAATCATCTTCTCAAATCTCACCTTGTGTTCAAATTTCAGGTCAATCGGATGCCGATTGGTGCCCCAATTCATCCGGCAAAGTCACGAATTTACTGTTCACAGAATCGCCGCCTACGGTTTTCTCGATTCCGGCCGCTTCCGATGGTGTTTGTTCGATCGGGGTCCCGATCTGTAATACCCACTCCAAGGCGCTTCATATGGTACCAGCACCGATGTCTATAACGTCTCCGATGGACGGGATTTTCAGATCTACGATTACAAGCTCTATTCACTCGCCTTCGTCGGACGTTTGCTTCAATTCCGGCGCCGATACTTCTCTAAAATTCAATTCCTTTGGCCAGAGCTCTAATCAAGGGATGGGCAATTGTTCCATGTTGCCAATTTCGGAAAATTATTCAGAGATCGGAAACGCCCAATTTGGTGTTCTTGGCTCGAGTTCATCACCGATTTCGTCCCGAGTCACAACCGTTCCGGCCGGTTCGGGTAGTGGTATGGCCGGTTCCGGCTTCGCATTCTCCTCTCCGGCATTAGGTGGTTCTCAGTTTGGTGTCTCGCCGGTGAACTCGGTCGGCTCTCTGAGTTCACTCGGCCGAGTTGGACCGGCAGTTCCTCCTTCGCGGATTGCTGCCTCGGTTGTTCCATCGGCTGTTTTTGATCGTTCTTCGAAGGTTTCTTGTCCTCCGTCAGTCTCTTTTAAGGATATTTTGAATCGTACGTCTCCGGTTTTTGCCGAGTCAGAGTTTTGCTGACATAGTTGACTCGATGGAAGAAGTGCCAGCTCCGATTGTTCGAGATGGGATTCCCGGTATTTTGTTCCCGGATCAGGTTATTTCGTCCCTCTCTGCTTCTTTTAAGTTTGCTTTGGTAGGGCGAATCACTGGGAACCGGGGTTTGACTCCTAATTCTGATTTTTTATCTGCTTTGTCTTGTGTTGGTTTGTTGGGTTCTCATACTGTTCGTTTTCTTCCTCGGGGATATATGGTTCTCACCCTTTCCTGTGAGGAGGATTATTTGAGGTTTTGGACTCAGCCTCTTGTTTCGATTCAGTCTGTAGTGATTCGTTTTTCGAAATGGACTCCCGAATTCAAGTTTGAGGCAGATTCTCCTATTGCTCCTGTTTGGGTCAGATTTATTGATTTGCCCTTGCATCTTTATGCTAAACAGAGCTTGTTTCCTATTGCTAAGATTTAGGTAATCCAGTTAAGATTGATGAGATTACCGCCGATGGGACTAGAGGATCTTTTGCTCGAGTCTGTGTTGAGATTGATGTTCTTCACGCTCGTCCGGAGCGTATCTGGGTGGGTTGGGGTGACCATAGTCAAGTTGTGGAGGTGATTTATGAGCAAGTTCCCCATTATTGTTCTCATTGCCAGTTATTGGGGCATTCCCTTGAATTTTGCTCTCGTAATGGCAAGTCTTCTCGCCCGCGCCGGACCCGACCTCATGGTAAGGGTGTTGTTTCTGACTCACCACTGCAGGATCCTAGCGTGCCGTTACAGGATGTTACTTCCGATCAGGTTCTGTCTAGTGGTCATGTTTCTGAGTATGAAGAGAAGGTTGTTAAGCGTCCTCGACGTCGACCTGTTGTGAGGAGAGATCCGAATCGGCCTATTCCGACGAAAAATTATTACGAGATATTGCAAGGTTTACCTACTGATTCAGGTCCTGGGGAGTCTTCGGGTTCTGTGAAACCCCGTCCACCGAGAGTCACGTCACTTATTAGTAAGATAGCGATTGAGGGGAATCTTGCGGCAGGTTATCCGGCACCGGCTCGCTCGTCTAAGGCAGCTTCAGCTCCGGCTCGCTCGTCTTCGACCACGGGTTTGGTTGATATGGTGTCTTCTTCTATCGCAGATGTTCCTGCACCTGTGATTGTTCCGGCTCCGATGGTTGAGCTTGCTCCTCTTGTTCAGGATCCCGTAGGTGACCCTCCTATTTCTATTCCTTTGCCTTCGTTTGAGGTGGGTTCAATGAGTGTGGGCGGTGAGGAGGGTGTGGTGCCTTCTTCTACTACTACATGTTTATCTCTACCTCTCCCGGGCCGTACACGGTCTCAGCAGCGACGGTATTATCGACAGAAGGCGGCTCAATCGAGTTTGCCTTACGGGCGACCTCCTGATCCAGGATGATTTATTTTTTCGCGTTTTTGGGAGATATGTGATGGGCGTTCACTGCAGGGTTCTCCTTGCCCATCGTTGTGATTATTTGCTTTTGCTGACATATTCCAGGGTGCCCTGTTGGACTTGATTTGTTTTTTGGCGTTGATTTCTGGGCTCTCTGTTGTAGTGTGTTTGTCTTTTGTTATGATGTGATGATTGTATAGCCTTTGCGGAGGTCTTGGTCTAGTCCCCCTCCGTTAGGTTTTATTTGTGCTGATATTTTGTTGTATATACAGGTAGGGGTCTGCCTAACCCCCCCGTTTCCGGCGGTGTTTTTGTTTTAAAAAAAAAAAAAAAAAACCCTAAACCCTAAACCCTAAACCCATTTCGCCCCTAAAATTTTTTCTCTAAAGTGAATAGTGACCCAAAATAAGCCAAAAATCGCCCAAAAATCGCCTCCATGTTAACGCCGGTTTCCGGCCGGCCAATGACACCAACAGATGCGCCTCGACGAGACGAGGCTACTGTAAAAATTTCAGGTCAATCGGAGCACCTTTGCTCGGCCAATTCCACGTCTGAATGCTCGAAATCTGCGCATTTTCCGGCGAGCTCGATCGCGCCGGCTAAAGTTCATCGTCCGGCTACGATTCTTGTACCACTAGAATCATCTTCTCAAATCTCACCTTGTGTTCAAATTTCAGGTCAATCGGATGCCGATTGGTGCCCCAATTCATCCGGCAAAGTCACGAATTTACTGTTCACAGAATCGCCGCCTACGGTTTTCTCGATTCCGGCCGCTTCCGATGGTGTTTGTTCGATCGGGGTCCCGATCTGTAATACCCACTCCAAGGCGCTTCATATGGTACCAGCACCGATGTCTATAACGTCTCCGATGGACGGGATTTTCAGATCTACGATTACAAGCTCTATTCACTCGCCTTCGTCGGACGTTTGCTTCAATTCCGGCGCCGATACTTCTCTAAAATTCAATTCCTTTGGCCAGAGCTCTAATCAAGGGATGGGCAATTGTTCCATGTTGCCAATTTCGGAAAATTATTCAGAGATCGGAAACGCCCAATTTGGTGTTCTTGGCTCGAGTTCATCACCGATTTCGTCCCGAGTCACAACCGTTCCGGCCGGTTCGGGTAGTGGTATGGCCGGTTCCGGCTTCGCATTCTCCTCTCCGGCATTAGGTGGTTCTCAGTTTGGTGTCTCGCCGGTGAACTCGGTCGGCTCTCTGAGTTCACTCGGCCGAGTTGGACCGGCAGTTCCTCCTTCGCGGATTGCTGCCTCGGTTGTTCCATCGGCTGTTTTTGATCGTTCTTCGAAGGTTTCTTGTCCTCCGTCAGTCTCTTTTAAGGATATTTTGAATCGTACGTCTCCGGTTTTGCCGAGTCAGAGTTTTGCTGACATAGTTGACTCGATGGAAGAAGTGCCAGCTCCGATTGTTCGAGATGGGATTCCCGGTATTTTGTTCCCGGATCAGGTTATTTCGTCCCCTCTCTGCTTCTTTTAAGTTTGCTTTGGTAGGGCGAATCACTGGGAACCGGGGTTTGACTCCTAATTCTGATTTTTTATCTGCTTTGTCTTGTGTTGGTTTGTTGGGTTCTCATACTGTTCGTTTCTTCCTCGGGGATATATGGTTCTCACCCTTTCCTGTGAGGAGGATTATTTGAGGTTTTGGACTCAGCCTCTTGTTTCGATTCAGTCTGTAGTGATTCGTTTTTCGAAATGGACTCCCGAATTCAAGTTTGAGGCAGATTCTCCTATTGCTCCTGTTTGGGTCAGATTTATTGATTTGCCCTTGCATCTTTATGCTAAACAGAGCTTGTTTCCTATTGCTAAGATTTTAGGTAATCCAGTTAAGATTGATGAGATTACCGCCGATGGGACTAGAGGATCTTTTGCTCGAGTCTGTGTTGAGATTGATGTTCTTCACGCTCGTCCGGAGCGTATCTGGGTGGGTTGGGGTGACCATAGTCAAGTTGTGGAGGTGATTTATGAGCAAGTTCCCCATTATTGTTCTCATTGCCAGTTATTGGGGCATTCCCTTGAATTTTGCTCTCGTAATGGCAAGTCTTCTCGCCCGCGCCGGACCCGACCTCATGGTAAGGGTGTTGTTTCTGACTCACCACTGCAGGATCCTAGCGTGCCGTTACAGGATGTTACTTCCGATCAGGTTCTGTCTAGTGGTCATGTTTCTGAGTATGAAGAGAAGGTTGTTAAGCGTCCTCGACGTCGACCTGTTGTGAGGAGAGATCCGAATCGGCCTATTCCGACGAAAAATTATTACGAGATATTGCAAGGTTTACCTACTGATTCAGGTCCTGGGGAGTCTTCGGGTTCTGTGAAACCCCGTAGTGTGTTTGTCTTTTGTTATGATGTGATGATTGTATAGCCTTTGCGGAGGTCTTGGTCTAGTCCCCCTCCGTTAGGTTTTATTTGTGCTGATATTTTGTTGTATATACAGGTAGGGGTCTGCCTAACCCCCCCGTTTCCGGCGGTGTTTTTGTTTAAAAAAAAAAAAAAAAACCCTAAACCCTAAACCCTAAACCAAACCAAACCAAACCAAAACAAGTTACAAACGCTCTCAAAAAAAAAAAAAAAAAAATCCCAAAAATTTCCTAAAATAGTACTATTCACGCTCAACCGCCGCCATGTCACTGCCGCCGGATCCCGGCCGGCCACCTACACCATTAGAACCGTCTTTCCCTGCCGATCATCATACTAAAATTTCAGAGTCATCGGAGTCCGGCAACCTTCCTATTTTACCGACTGAAATCGCGCAATTTCCGTTCAAATTCGCTACTTCGCCGTCCACTGTTCATATCGGCGTCGGGTACCTACCGGTAGATGCGCCTCGACCAGACGAAGAGATTGGTACCAGCCTCACCTCAAACAACTCCGTAGAACCGCCGCAATCGGTGTTCAAAGTGCCGCCTGCACTGTTTTCAAACTCGCCGGAATTTATTTCTTCGATTCCGGCTGATTCGTCCAACATAACTTCAATCCAAGGCCCGATCTGTAATCTACATTCCAAAGCGAGTTCAATGGCACCGGTTTCATCCAAAGTGCCGTTCGTAATCGACGGCAATTTCAGATCTGAGATTTCCGCACCGGCCGACGCTGTTTCGTCACATTCATCTCCGATTTCCGGCGTCGTGCCACCGTCTTTCTTCAATTCCTCTGGCCATTGTGATCGTCCAGTCATGGGTCGGGTTCTACCCTGGTCAATTTCAGGTTTCCGGCCACCGGTCGGAAACCCCCAATTTCTTGAGCCAACTCGGTTTTCTTCATCTTTTGTAGTCCAATCGATCCCTCCATTGCCCGGTTCTAGCTCAATTGGTCCCGGTTCTGGGCTCCCCTCACCGTCGCCGGTCCATGGTGGTGCTCCGGTAGGTGACTCACGAGTCAACTCGGTCGAGTCGAATCACCGTGAAGGACGAGTTGACTCGGCAGTCAACCCTTGTGCTGAAACGGTCAAACCAGGTACGCGTGTTCCTATTCCGCTTACTGTGTCATTTCGTGATATCCTGACTCCACCATCCCCTCGGACGGCCAAAAAAAGCTTTGATGAGTTGCACAACTCTATGAATGACATGCCTGTGCCGACTCTTCGAAATGGAAAACCGGGTATTCTCTTCCCGGATGAGGTTATTTCTACCCTCGCAGAACCTTTCAAATTTGCTTTGGTTGGAAAAATTTCACGGAATCGATCTCTAGTTCCAAATTCTGGTATTTCTGCGGCTTTTGCTAAATTGGGACTAGTTAGATCTTTTGACTTAAAGTTCATGCCTCGGGGTTTTCTTGTTCTCACACTTGCTTGTGAAGAAGACTATGCGTTCTTTTGGACTAAGGGGGTTATGCAGGTTGGACCTCTGTCGGTCCGCTTCTCTAAGTGGACGCCAGAGTTTAATCTTCAGGAGGAGTCACCCATTGCCCCTGTTTGGATCCGCTTCCAAGGTCTTCCCCTTCATTTGTTTTCTAAGCAAAGTCTCTTTGCTTTGGCCAAAATTGTGGGGAAACCGGTGAAGATGGATGATCATACTGCAGATTCTTCTCGAGGCGCTTTTGCTCGCGTCTGTGTTGAAATTAATGTGCTCGAACCGCCAGTCAAAGAGATTTGGGTGGGTTGGGGTGATCATGCTCAAGAAATTGAAGTCATTTATGAGCGAATCCCCGGGTACTGCATGGATTGCAAAATGCTGGGTCATTCGACCAGTGTTTGTTATTCCCATGGAAAAAATCCCAAACCTGTTCGTCCTAAGCCTGCTGACCGTGCTTCTGGCCAGTCTCCCCCATCTACAGAGTCTGCCCCTCCAGGGGGTGTTAATTCTGGTTTTAATTTGGGGACCCAGCCTCAGCTTCAGAAAACTGGCACGGGTCCCAGACGTAGAGGGAGAAAGAGGCCAGTTCGGCAGGTTCTTCCAAGAAAGAATCCTCTTGAGTTGAATCCTTTTGAGGTGCTCTCGCATGGACAGGATGCGGAGCCTGATCCTGTTGGATTAGATTGTGTTGATATGGACCCTCCATGTGGTAATCTGGAGGATGCCGGTGTTGGGTCTTCTGGAAAGGATCCTTTGGAGTCTGTTCTTGTTGAGGGTGTGATCCTCACTGATGAGGTTATTGATGGAGGGTTACAGTTGGATGATTGTGTGGATGGTATTGGGGTCCCGTCTACTAGTGAGTTGCCTGTGTTTGGCTCTCTGGGGCCTTGTACTTTGAATCACAGTAGTCATTCCATCCCCTCTGTTCCTTTGTCTCCTGATGATGCTTCCTCTACGGTAGAGGAATTGGTTGCTAGGCAGGGTCCTTCTGTCAGTGAGCTGGTCTTCCGGCTGGAATCTGCTGGAGATACTGATCAGGAATTCGATCGGCATTCTGAGTCGGGTGATGGCTGTAGGTCTGAAGGTCGTATTCTGGATGCTGATATGGGGGATATTAAGAAAAGGAAGGAGAATGCTTTTCATAGGTCGCGTAAAAAGCGACAGGGCGGTTCTGGTGCCCATTCTCCATGAATTTTCTCATATGGAATGTCAGGGGGCTCCGGAGCTCGGAGTCTCAACAAAGGCTACATGCCCACGTTAAAGATAAGAGAGTCAAGATCTTGGCTATTTTGGAACCCATGATTGATCTGGATGTTCGTTTTATGACTCGTCGTTTTGGTTTTTCTCGAGTTATATCGAACTCCTCGGGTCATATCTGGGTTTTCTTTGCTGAGGATGTCATGGTTGAGTGTCTTTTTGATCACACTCAATTCCTTCACTTCCGGGTTTCTGCTACTTTTTTGCCGACCACTGTCTTTTGTTCCTTTGTTTATGCTAAGTGTGACTACATTGAGCGCAGACAGCTTTGGAATTCTTTGCTTCAGGTTAAGCCTGCTCAGGGTCCTTGGCTTGTTGGTGGCGACTTTAATGTAGTCAGGAATTCGTCGGAGTGTTTGGGTTCTTCTGGTGGGCGGTTGCTTCCCATGGAAGAATTTAATCACTTTATTTTGGATTCTGGGTTAGTAGATGCTGGTTTTGAGGGGTCTTCGTTCACGTGGACGAACAAGACCATTTGGAAGCGTCTTGATCGGGTTTTTGTGTCTGTTGATTGGGGTGACCATTTTCATTCTATTCGTGTGGAGCACCTCATTCGTACGGTCTCTGACCATTGTCCTCTTTTTGTGTCAGTCCCGGTCTTTGCTAGTGGGCCGAGTTCTTTTCGCTTTCAGAGCATGTGGCTCAGGCACCATGGTTTTTTGCAGACGGTGAGGCTTAATTGGAATTTACCGTGTCATTTGAACGGTATGCCCCGTCTTTTTGTGAAATTGAAGCGCCTCAAAAGCCATCTGAAGTGGTGGAATAAGAGTGTTTTTGGTGATCTTTTTGCCAAACTTGCTGAGGCGGAGCAGGCTGTCCGGATTGCTGAGGCAGATTGCGAGGCTGCTCCTTCGGATTTGCATTGGACTAGTTTGTCCAATTGCAATGCAGATCTTGCTAGGGTTACCGCCATGGAGGCGGATTTTTGGCGGCAAAAAGCCGCTTGTAGGTGGTTAGAGGATGGTGAGAGGAACACCAAACTCTTCCACAATATGGTCAAGAAAAAAAGGGTGGCTAATAAAATCTTTCGTATTTGGGATAATGGCTCTTGCATTACTTCCCCTGAGCTTATTCAGCAGTCTGGGGCCGCCTTTTTTCAAAACCTGCTTACTGGGGATCCTTGTGTGCTTTCTTGCCCAGATTTTTCTGATTTCCCCTTGGTGATCTCGGATTTGGAGAACGCAAATATTGCTGCCCCTCCTTCTTTGGAGGAGGTGCGGGCGACTGTTTTCTCCATTCATCGTGATAGTGTGGCGGGGCCTGATGGATTCTCTTCGGCCTTCTTTCAGCATTGCTGGGAGATTGTCCATCAGGATGTTTTTGATGCGGTCCTGGATTTCTTTCGGGGTAGTCCCTTGCCACAGGGGTTTACTGCCACCACGATCACATTGATTCCCAAAGTCATGGGTGCTCAGGCTTGGTCGGACTTTCGTCCTATCAGCTTGTGTAATGTGACTAATAAGATAATTTCCAAACTTTTATATTCTCGGCTGAAGGAGGTGGCGGAGAGGCTGGTTTCGTGGAATCAGAGTGGCTTTGTTCCAGGGCGGGTGATTTCGGATAATATCCTCCTTGCTCAAGAGCTCACTCATAGTCTTTCTCTCCCCACCCGTGGTGGCAATGTTATTTTGAAACTGGATATGGCTAAAGCTTATGATAGGGTCCAATGGTCTTTTCTGTTGGATGTCTTGAGGCATTATGGCTTTTCAGAGCAGGTAGTGTCGATGATATCTGCCTGCATTTCTCATTGCCAATTTTCAGTTAATATCAATGGTTCACTCACTGGATTCTTTGGATCCACTAGGGGTCTCCGGCAGGGCGACCCTTTGTCCCCACTTCTTTTCATTTTGGGGGCAGAGTACCTTTCGCGTGGTCTTGATCGTCTTTATCGTCAGTATCCTGCGATTAGGTACCGATCTGGTTGTGATCTCCTTCTTTCCCACCTGGCCTATGCTGATGATATCATTATTTTTGCCAATGGTGGGACTCGTGAGATGAACAGTCTCATGGATTTTTTGCATCACTATGAAAACTGCTCGGGGCAGTTGGTGAATGCAGTTAAGAGTGTCATTATTTTGCCTCCGAGGTGTTCTGGTCGTACTCGTTCCCGTCTCCTTCGTATCACTGGGTTTGGGGAGGGTTGTTTTCCTATCAAATACCTCGGAGTTCCTTTGTTTCGTGGGAATAGAGTTTGCTCTCTTTTTGATCCCCTTGTGCAGATGGTGAGTAAGAAGTTGGAGGGTTGGGAGCTTAAAACTCTTTCCCCGGGGAGCCGTATGACTCTCCTTAGGAGTGTCCTCCTTTCGGTTCCCATTTACATGTTCCAGGTAGTCCAGCCACCTCTGGCAGTTATGGAGAGGCTTGAGAATGTTTTCAATGGTTTCCTGTGGGGATCCAGATCCTTGGATAAGAAATGGCATTGGGCGAGGTGGTCTCGTGCATGTCTTCCTGTCTCTGAAGGGGGTCTTGGATTTCGCAGGCTCAAAGATATTGTGCATAGCTTCTCCATTAAATTATGGTTTCGTTTTCGTCAAGGTTCATCCCTATGGGCCAAATTCATGATGAGAAAATACTGCCAGTTGGTGCATCCAGCTTATGTTTCATCTGCTGGGTTCATTTCTCCCACTTGGCGTCGTTTGCTTAAGATTAGGGCTCGTGCTGAATCTGGCATTCGATGGAGAATTGGGGTGGGAGATGTTGCTTTTTGGGATGACATCTGGTGTGGGGATGTTCCCTTGTCTAGTCAGGTCCTGCTTAGGGGGGATCGGGGTGTCCGTGTTTCTCACTTTCTTTCAGATGGGGCTTGGGATTTTGACCTCCTCTGCTCAGTTGTCCCACCCTCTGTTGCTGAGACTATTACTCTGATCCCTATTGCATCGGGGGAGCCCGATTCGGCTATTTGGGTGCATAGTTCTGACGGTGTTTTTTCGCTGAAATCCGCATGGGAGCTTGTCCGCTTGAGAGACCAAGTTTCTGATATCTTCACTCCTTGCTGGGGCAGTTGGCTGAGGCCTACTATGTCTTTCTTCCTCTGGAGGTTTTGGCATCAATGGCTTCCAGTTGACGATGTGCTCCAGCGTCGTGGTTTCGAGCTGGCGTCTAAATGTCAGTGTTGTGAGATGCCTGAGACATTCACGCACATTTTCATTGATAGCCCTCTTGCCAGGTCTGTATGGCATTACTTTGGGGCTGTTTTTCATGTCCGTATTCCCCTTACCAGTGATTTCAGACTCTTCCTCAGTGCTTGGAAGAGGCATCCGGGGTGGACTCCTAGGGGCCACGTGAAGGAGTTTTTGCCTTTCATTGTTTTATGGTTTCTCTGGACGGCTCGTAACGATGCGAAACACCGTCATTTGCACATTTCCGCGGAGACTGTTAAGTCTCAGATTTTGTCTTATTTGCGCCTCGCTCACGCTGCGTCTACTGTTAAGCCCATGCACTGGCGGGGTGTTTTGCAGGCTGCGAGGGCTATGGGGATTTTTGTTCAGTTGCGTAGGGCTCGTAAACTGACGATTGTTCGTCGGTTGCGCCCGCCGTTCGGGTGTTTTAAATTGAATGTAGATGGGAGTTCGAGAGGTAGTCCTGGGGCCTCTACTGTTGGTGGGGTTGTTCGTGACTCTTCTGGGCATGTGGTGGTTTCTTTCAGTGAGTTCATTGGAGTTGGGACCAATGTCCGGGCAGAATTATGGGCTATTTGGA
Source organism: Primulina tabacum (assembly GCF_025594145.1). Taxonomy (NCBI): domain Eukaryota; kingdom Viridiplantae; phylum Streptophyta; class Magnoliopsida; order Lamiales; family Gesneriaceae; genus Primulina; species Primulina tabacum. The sequence goes on along the minus strand of NC_134556.1, from coordinate 42,656,811 downwards.
GGGGTCTTCTCATTTCTTCTGATCTTCATCTCTTCCCTCTTTGGATTGAGACTGACTCTTGGATTTCCATTCTTTTACTTCGTTCTCGTCGGTGCTGCTGGGATCTTGAACATTTTGTTACACGGATTCTTTTGTTGATGAGGGGGCGATCTGTTCATTTATCGCATATTTACCGGGAAGGGAATTCTGTGGCGGATGCCTTGGCGGCGAGGGCTCATACTTTAAGGCAGTACACCTTAGAGTTAGGTCCTTCCCTACCTCCAGACATCTCCACCCTTGCTAGATCTGATCATTCTGGGCTTCCATACCTCAGAAACAGATCCTCTTAGCCATTTGCAGCCCCTTCTTCTTTTTTGGATCTCTTTCTTTATGGTCTCTGGCTCTATATCTATTTATATCTATATACATATATATATATATATATATATATATTTTATTGCAGGATAGTGTACTTGGAGGTTGTTTTTCACTTCCGTATGGTCTGTGCAAGTGGGTCCAGACACTTGCACATGATGTGTGTATTCTTGTTTGTTCTGAGTGGGTCTCTGCCCTATTTCTGTTGGTGCTTTCCTTTGGCACATTCATGGTTCCTGGAGGGCGTTTACTGCTGGTTCTCCTTGGCCGCCGTATCAGTTATTGCAGAGGTGTTTGCTGGATGTCATGGTGGATTCATGGGGTGCTTTCTAAAGGATCCTCTGCTTCTTATGACATGTTCGTCAGACTCCTACTTCATGGGATCGAGATCTCTGCTCTTTTGATTCAGATGCTAGATATCTTTTGTTCTGGCGGGATTGCGATCTATATATTACTCTGTGATCGCCATTGTATAGTGGCTTCCTGGCCAGATTTTCTTTTGACTAGTGGGTTTGGTACAGTTGACAGCTACCAGATTATATTTATATTGACAGATTGGACTCTCCAGGATGATAGCTCCGGGATGAGAGCTTTTGCACGGACTCTGCGATCATCTCGCCATTATCATTTTGTCTTCCTCAGCATGTGGTTCATAGCGCTTCTCCTTTTTGATTAGTTGTTGCCGCTTTTTTGGTAGTCTTCTAGGGTTCGTTTTGCTTTTGTAATTCCTTCCCTAGGTTGCTTTATATTTATGTTTCTACTGCTTTAGCCTTTTTGAGGAGGTGGCATCTACTTCTGGAGCAGTTGTTACTGCACCTGTGGTTATTACTGTTCCGGTTGTTGAGATTGCCCCTGCTGTTCCGGATCCTGTGGGTGATACTCCTGTTTCTACTGCTCTGCCAGAGTTTGAGATGGGTTCAGTGAGTGAAGGATGTTTATCTCTACCACTTCCGGGCCGTACGCGATCTCAGCAGCGGCGTTATTATAGGCAGAAGGCGGCTCAGGCGAGTTTGCCCTATGGGCGACCTCTTGATCCAGGCTGATTTCGTTTTCCGCATTTTTGGCGGTATGTGGTGGGCGTTCACTGCAGAGTTCTCCTTGCTCACCATTTTGTTCTATTTGTGTGATGTATTCCGGGGCACTCGCTGGTTTGTTTGTATTTTGTTGTGCTTTATTTCAGGTTGCCCTGTTGTAGTATGTCTTTATTTCTGTTTTTATGTTATGATTGTGATATAGCCTTTCCGGAGGTCTTGGTCTAGTCCCCCTCCGTTAGGTTTTATTTGTTAATAAATAAACTTTTTAGCTAAAAAAAAAAAAAAAAAAACCCTAAACCCTAAACCCTAAACCCTAAAAAAAAAAAAAAAAAAAAAAACCCTAAAACCCTAAAACCCTAAACCCTAAACCCTAAACCAACCAGTTACAAACGCTCTCAAAAAAAAAAAAAAAAAAAAAAAAAACCCAAAAATTTCCTAAAATAGTACTATTCACGCTCAACCGCCGCCATGTCACTGCCGCCGGATCCCGGCCGGCCACCTACACCATTAGAACCGTCTTTCCCTGCCGATCATCATACTAAAATTTCAGAGTCATCGGAGTCCGGCAACCTTCCTATTTTACCGACTGAAATCGCGCAATTTCCGTTCAAATTCGCTACTTCGCCGTCCACTGTTCATATCGGCGTCGGGTACCTACCGGTAGATGCGCCTCGACCAGACGAAGAGATTGGTACCAGCCTCACCTCAAACAACTCCGTAGAACCGCCGCAATCGGTGTTCAAAGTGCCGCCTGCACTGTTTTCAAACTCGCCGGAATTTATTTCTTCGATTCCGGCCGATTCGTCCAACATAACTTCAATCCAAGGCCCGATCTGTAATCTACATTCCAAAGCGAGTTCAATGGCACCGGTTTCATCCAAAGTGCCGTTCGTAATCGACGGCAATTTCAGATCTGAGATTTCCGCACCGGCCGACGCTGTTTCGTCACATTCATCTCCGATTTCCGGCGTCGTGCCACCGTCTTTCTTCAATTCCTCTGGCCATTGTGATCGTCCAGTCATGGGTCGGGTTCTACCCTGGTCAATTTCAGGTTTCTGGCCACCGGTCGGAAACCCCCAATTTCTTGAGCCAACTCGGTTTTCTTCATCTTTTGTAGTCCAATCGATCCCTCCATTGCCCGGTTCTAGCTCAATTGGTCCCGGTTCTGGGCTCCCCTCACCGTCGCCGGTCCATGGTGGTGCTCCGGTAGGTGACTCACGAGTCAACTCGGTCGAGTCGAATCACCGTGAAGGACGAGTTGACTCGGCAGTCAACCCTTGTGCTGAAACGGTCAAACCAGGTACGCGTGTTCCTATTCCGCTTACTGTGTCATTTCGTGATATCCTGACTCCACCATCCCCTCGGACGGCCAAAAAAAGCTTGATGAGTTGCACAACTCTATGAATGACATGCCTGTGCCGACTCTTCGAAATGGAAAACCGGGTATTCTCTTCCCGGATGAGGTTATTTCTACCCTCGCAGAACCTTTCAAATTTGCTTTGGTTGGAAAAATTTCAGGGAATCGATCTCTAGTTCCAAATTCTGGTATTTCTGCGGCTTTTGCTAAATTGGGACTAGTTAGATCTTTTGACTTAAAGTTCATGCCTCGGGGTTTTCTTGTTCTCACACTTGCTTGTGAAGAAGACTATGCGTTCTTTTGGACTAAGGGGGTTATGCAGGTTGGACCTCTGTCGGTCCGCTTCTCTAAGTGGACGCCAGAGTTTAATCTTCAGGAGGAGTCACCCATTGCCCCTGTTTGGATCCGCTTCCAAGGTCTTCCCCTTCATTTGTTTTCTAAGCAAAGTCTCTTTGCTTTGGCCAAAATTGTGGGGAAACCGGGGAAGATGGATGATCATACTGCAGATTCTTCTCGAGGCGCTTTTGCTCGCGTTTGTGTTGAAATTAATGTGCTCGAACCGCCAGTCAAAGAGATTTGGGTGGGTTGGGGTGATCATGCTCAAGAAATTGAAGTCATTTATGAGCGAATCCCCGGGTACTGCATGGATTGCAAAATGCTGGGTCATTCGACCAGTGTTTGTTATTCCCATGGAAAAAATCCCAAACCTGTTCGTCCTAAGCCTGCTGACCGTGCTTCTGGCCAGTCTCCCCCATCTACAGAGTCTGCCCCTCCAGGGGGTGTTAATTCTGGTTTTAATTTGGGGACCCAGCCTCAGCTTCAGAAAACTGGCACGGGTCCCAGACGTAGAGGGAGAAAGAGGCCAGTTCGGCAGGTTCTTCCAAGAAAGAATCCTCTTGAGTTGAATCCTTTTGAGGTGCTCTCGCATGGACAGGATGCGGAGCCTGATCCTGTTGGATTAGATTGTGTTGATATGGACCCTCCATGTGGTAATCTGGAGGATGCCGGTGTTGGGTCTTCTGGAAAGGATCCTTTGGAGTCTGTTCTTGTTGAGGGTGTGATCCTCACTGATGAGGTTATTGATGGAGGGTTACAGTTGGATGATTGTGTGGATGGTATTGGGGTCCCGTCTACTAGTGAGTTGCCTGTGTTTGGTTCTCTGGGGCCTTGTACTTTGAATCACAGTAGTCATTCCATCCCCTCTGTTCCTTTGTCTCCTGATGATGCTTCCTCTACGGTAGAGGAATTGGTTGCTAGGCAGGGTCCTTCTGTCAGTGAGCTGGTCTTCCGGCTGGAATCTGCTGGAGATACTGATCAGGAATTCGATCGGCATTCTGAGTCGGGTGATGGCTGTAGGTCTGAAGGTCGTATTCTGGATGCTGATATGGGGGATATTAAGAAAAGGAAGGAGAATGCTTTTCATAGGTCGCGTAAAAAGCGACAGGGCGGTTCTGGTGCCCATTCTCCATGAATTTTCTCATATGGAATGTCAGGGGGCTCCGGAGCTCGGAGTCTCAACAAAGGCTACATGCCCACGTTAAAGATAAGAGAGTCAAGATCTTGGCTATTTTGGAACCCATGATTGATCTGGATGTTCGTTTTATGACTCGTCGTTTTGGTTTTTCTCGAGTTATATCGAACTCCTCGGGTCATATCTGGGTTTTCTTTGCTGAGGATGTCATGGTTGAGTGTCTTTTTGATCACACTCAATTCCTTCACTTCCGGGTTTCTGCTACTTTTTTGCCGACCACTGTCTTTTGTTCCTTTGTTTATGCTAAGTGTGACTACATTGAGCGCAGACAGCTTTGGAATTTTTTGCTTCAGGTTAAGCCTGCTCAGGGTCCTTGGCTTGTTGGTGGCGACTTTAATGTAGTCAGGAATTCGTCGGAGTGTTTGGGTTCTTCTGGTGGGCGGTTGCTTCCCATGGAAGAATTTAATCACTTTATTTTGGATTCTGGGTTAGTAGATGCTGGTTTTGAGGGGTCTTCGTTCACGTGGACGAACAAGACCATTTGGAAGCGTCTTGATCGGGTTTTTGTGTCTGTTGATTGGGGTGACCATTTTCATTCTATTCGTGTGGAGCACCTCATTCGTACGGTCTCTGACCATTGTCCTCTTTTTGTGTCAGTCCCGGTCTTTGCTAGTGGGCCGAGTTCTTTTCGCTTTCAGAGCATGTGGCTCAGGCACCATGGTTTTTTGCAGACGGTGAGGCTTAATTGGAATTTACCGTGTCATTTGAACGGTATGCCCCGTCTTTTTGTGAAATTGAAGCGCCTCAAAAGCCATCTGAAGTGGTGGAATAAGAGTGTTTTTGGTGATCTTTTTGCCAAACTTGCTGAGGCGGAGCAGGCTGTCCGGATTGCTGAGGCAGATTGCGAGGCTGCTCCTTCGGATTTGCATTGGACTAGTTTGTCCAATTGCAATGCAGATCTTGCTAGGGTTACCGCCATGGAGGCGGATTTTTGGCGGCAAAAAGCCGCTTGTAGGTGGTTAGAGGATGGTGAGAGGAACACCAAACTCTTCCACAATATGGTCAAGAAAAAAAGGGTGGCTAATAAAATCTTTCGTATTTGGGATAATGGCTCTTGCATTACTTCCCCTGAGCTTATTCAGCAGTCTGGGGCCGCCTTTTTTCAAAACCTGCTTACTGGGGATCCTTGTGTGCTTTCTTGCCCAGATTTTTCTGATTTCCCCTTGGTGATCTCGGATTTGGAGAACGCAAATATTGCTGCCCCTCCTTCTTTGGAGGAGGTGCGGGCGACTGTTTTCTCCATTCATCGTGATAGTGTGGCGGGGCCTGATGGATTCTCTTCGGCCTTCTTTCAGCATTGCTGGGAGATTGTCCATCAGGATGTTTTTGATGCGGTCCTGGATTTCTTTCGGGGTAGTCCCTTGCCACAGGGGTTTACTGCCACCACGATCACATTGATTCCCAAAGTCATGGGTGCTCAGGCTTGGTCGGACTTTCGTCCTATCAGCTTGTGTAATGTGACTAATAAGATAATTTCCAAACTTTTATATTCTCGGCTGAAGGAGGTGGCGGAGAGGCTGGTTTCGTGGAATCAGAGTGGCTTTGTTCCAGGGCGGGTGATTTCGGATAATATCCTCCTTGCTCAAGAGCTCACTCATAGTCTTTCTCTCCCCACCCGTGGTGGCAATGTTATTTTGAAACTGGATATGGCTAAAGCTTATGATAGGGTCCAATGGTCTTTTCTGTTGGATGTCTTGAGGCATTATGGCTTTTCAGAGCAGGTAGTGTCGATGATATCTGCCTGCATTTCTCATTGCCAATTTTCAGTTAATATCAATGGTTCACTCACTGGATTCTTTGGATCCACTAGGGGTCTCCGGCAGGGCGACCCTTTGTCCCCACTTCTTTTCATTTTGGGGGCAGAGTACCTTTCGCGTGGTCTTGATCGTCTTTATCGTCAGTATCCTGCGATTAGGTACCGATCTGGTTGTGATCTCCTTCTTTCCCACCTGGCCTATGCTGATGATATCATTATTTTTGCCAATGGTGGGACTCGTGAGATGAACAGTCTCATGGATTTTTTGCATCACTATGAAAACTGCTCGGGGCAGTTGGTGAATGCAGTTAAGAGTGTCATTATTTTGCCTCCGAGGTGTTCTGGTCGTACTCGTTCCCGTCTCCTTCGTATCACTGGGTTTGGGGAGGGTTGTTTTCCTATCAAATACCTCGGAGTTCCTTTGTTTCGTGGGAATAGAGTTTGCTCTCTTTTTGATCCCCTTGTGCAGATGGTGAGTAAGAAGTTGGAGGGTTGGGAGCTTAAAACTCTTTCCCCGGGGAGCCGTATGACTCTCCTTAGGAGTGTCCTCCTTTCGGTTCCCATTTACATGTTCCAGGTAGTCCAGCCACCTCTGGCAGTTATGGAGAGGCTTGAGAATGTTTTCAATGGTTTCCTGTGGGGATCCAGATCCTTGGATAAGAAATGGCATTGGGCGAGGTGGTCTCGTGCATGTCTTTCCTGTCTCTGAAGGGGGTCTTGGATTTCGCAGGCTCAAAGATATTGTGGATAGCTTCTCCATTAAATTATGGTTTCGTTTTCGTCAAGGTTCATCCCTATGGGCCAAATTCATGATGAGAAAATACTGCCAGTTGGTGCATCCAGCTTATGTTTCATCTGCTGGGTTCATTTCTCCCACTTGGCGTCGTTTGCTTAAGATTAGGGCTCGTGCTGAATCTGGCATTCGATGGAGAATTGGGGTGGGAGATGTTGCTTTTTGGGATGACATCTGGTGTGGGGATGTTCCCTTGTCTAGTCAGGTCCTGCTTAGGGGGGATCGGGGTGTCCGTGTTTCTCACTTTCTTTCAGATGGGGCTTGGGATTTTGACCTCCTCTGCTCAGTTGTCCCACCCTCTGTTGCTGAGACTATTACTCTGATCCCTATTGCATCGGGGGAGCCCGATTCGGCTATTTGGGTGCATAGTTCTGACGGTGTTTTTTCGCTGAAATCCGCATGGGAGCTTGTCCGCTTGAGAGACCAAGTTTCTGATATCTTCACTCCTTGCTGGGGCAGTTGGCTGAGGCCTACTATGTCTTTCTTCCTCTGGAGGTTTTGGCATCAATGGCTTCCAGTTGACGATGTGCTCCAGCGTCGTGGTTTCGAGCTGGCGTCTAAATGTCAGTGTTGTGAGATGCCTGAGACATTCACGCACATTTTCATTGATAGCCCTCTTGCCAGGTCTGTATGGCATTACTTTGGGGCTGTTTTTCATGTCCGTATTCCCCTTACCAGTGATTTCAGACTCTTCCTCAGTGCTTGGAAGAGGCATCCGGGGTGGACTCCTAGGGGCCACGTGAAGGAGTTTTTGCCTTTCATTGTTTTATGGTTTCTCTGGACGGCTCGTAACGATGCGAAACACCGTCATTTGCACATTTCCGCGGAGACTGTTAAGTCTCAGATTTTGTCTTATTTGCGCCTCGCTCACGCTGCGTCTACTGTTAAGCCCATGCACTGGCGGGGTGTTTTGCAGGCTGCGAGGGCTATGGGGATTTTTGTTCAGTTGCGTAGGGCTCGTAAACTGACGATTGTTCGTCGGTTGCGCCCGCCGTTCGGGTGTTTTAAATTGAATGTAGATGGGAGTTCGAGAGGTAGTCCTGGGGCCTCTACTGTTGGTGGGGTTGTTCGTGACTCTTCTGGGCATGTGGTGGTTTCTTTCAGTGAGTTCATTGGAGTTGGGACCAATGTCCGGGCAGAATTATGGGCTATTTGGAGGGGTCTTCTCATTTCTTCTGATCTTCATCTCTTCCCTCTTTGGATTGAGACTGACTCTTGGATTTCCATTCTTTTACTTCGTTCTCGTCGGTGCTGCTGGGATCTTGAACATTTTGTTACACGGATTCTTTTGTTGATGAGGGGGCGATCTGTTCATTTATCGCATATTTACCGGGAAGGGAATTCTGTGGCGGATGCCTTGGCGGCGATGGCTCATACTTTAAGGCAGTACACCTTAGAGTTAGGTCCTTCCCTACCTCCAGACATCTCCACCCTTGCTAGATCTGATCATTCTGGGCTTCCATACCTCAGAAACAGATCCTCTTAGCCATTTGCAGCCCCTTCTTCTTTTTTGGATCTCTTTCTTTATGGTCTCTGGCTCTATATCTATTTATATCTATATACATATATATATATATATATATATTTTATTGCAGGATAGTGTACTTGGAGGTTGTTTTTCACTTCCGTATGGTCTGTGCAAGTGGGTCCAGACACTTGCACATGATGTGTGTATTCTTGTTTGTTCTGAGTGGGTCTCTGCCCTATTTCTGTTGGTGCTTTCCTTTGGCACATTCATGGTTCCTGGAGGGCGTTTACTGCTGGTTCTCCTTGGCCGCCGTATCAGTTATTGCAGAGGTGTTTGCTGGATGTCATGGTGGATTCATGGGGTGCTTTCTAAAGGATCCTCTGCTTCTTATGACATGTTCGTCAGACTCCTACTTCATGGGATCGAGATCTCTGCTCTTTTGATTCAGATGCTAGATATCTTTTGTTCTGGCGGGATTGCGATCTATATATTACTCTGTGATCGCCATTGTATAGTGGCTTCCTGGCCAGATTTTCTTTTGACTAGTGGGTTTGGTACAGTTGACAGCTACCAGATTATATTTATATTGACAGATTGGACTCTCCAGGATGATAGCTCCGGGATGAGAGCTTTTGCACGGACTCTGCGATCATCTCGCCATTATCATTTTGTCTTCCTCAGCATGTGGTTCATAGCGCTTCTCCTTTTTGATTAGTTGTTGCCGCTTATTTGGTAGTCTTCTAGGGTTCGTTTTGCTTTTGTAATTCCTTCCCTAGGTTGCTTTGTATTTATGTTTCTACTGCTTTAGCCTTTTTGAGGAGGTTATGGTTTTATCCACCTCCTCTTTTAGGTTTTTTTCCTGTATTCTGTATTTTGTTACTGTTTATTTTGTGGATATATACAGGTAGGGGTCTGCCTAACCCCCCCGCATCCGGCGGTGTTTTCCGGAAAAAAAAAAAAAAAAAAAAAACCCTAAACCCTAAACCCTAAACCCTAAACCCTAAACCCCAAACCCCAAACCCTAAACCCTAAACCTCTGAAAAAACACACAGTAAAAGGTGAGAAAAAACACACTAAACCCGTCACTATTCACGCCTACACGCTGCCATGCCGCCGCCGCCGGATCCCGGCCGGCCAACGACCCCTCCTGAACCGCATCCTCACGGCGACCACCCTGTCCAAGTTTCAGTCCAAATGAAGTCCGGTAACCCCTCTAATTTCCCGACCGAAATCTCGCCATTTCCGTCCAAAATCGCGTCGTCGCCGTGCACTGTTCCTCCCGGCGCCAACTACCCACCATCTGACTCGCCTCGAGCAGACGGTTCCAATGGTACCAGCCCCACTATCAATAACTCAGTATTTTCACCGGAATCTTCGTCACAAGTTGCGCCAGCACTGTTCCCTGCGGCGGCGAGTTCTTCTCCGCTTCGTCCGGCCGATTCTGGTCACCATTTTCCACAACAAGCCCCGATCTGGAATCGTGAGGTCCAGACGATTCCACTGCCACAGGCCCCGTCGTCAACGGTGTTCCCCTCCGGCGACAATTTCAGATCTACTGATTTCCACCCTCAAACCCTAGCTTCGTCGGAATGTTTCTCAAATTACTCCGGCGTGGCGGTTCCTTTGGCTAATTCCTCTCTACCGTATACTCCTCATTCCATGGGCTCTCCAATCCTTCCATCAATTTCAGAAAATCCGCCGCCGATCAAAACCCCAAATCGGTGAGTTTCCGTCCACTTCGCCGCCGATTTCAGGTACTGTTCCGGCTTATTTCTTCGATTCCTCTTTAGGCTATAATCGTCCAGTCATGGGTCGAGTTTTGCCACCTTCAATTTCAGGTTTCCGACCACCGGTCGGAAACCCCCAATTTCTAGGTCAAAATCGATTTTCCTCCCCTTCTTTGGTTCAATCGACCCCTCTTATGCCCGGTTCTAGTGGATTGAAGACCGGTTCTATGACCTCCTCGCCGTCGCCGATCTTCGGTACATCTCCGGTGGTCAACTCGCCGGTCAACTCGCCGGTCAACTCGCCGGTCAACAACTCAGGTTCGGCTTCTAAATCTGATTCTCGGGCGACTAAGACGTTTCCGGTGTCATTTAGGGATGCTCTGGCTCCTACTTCACCTCGCTCGGGGAGGAATGGCTTTGGAGATGTAGTGAATGTTATGGATGAAATGCCTCTGCCGACTCTTAAGGATGGGAAACCGGGTATTTTATTCCCGGATGAGGTAATGTCTTCTCTGACCGAACCTTTTAAGTTTTCTTTAGTTGGGAAGATTTCTGGTAATAGATCCTTAGTCCCTAACTCGAGTATTTCTGCGGCATTTGCTCGTTTGGGATTGAAGCGATCTTTTGATTTGAGATTCTTGCCTCGGGGTTTTCTGATCCTGTCACTTCAGTGTGAGGAGGATTATGCGTTCTTTTGGACGCGTGGGCAGATGATGGTTGGACCTCTCGGGATCCGTTTTTCCAAATGGACCCCGGAATTTAATCTTCAGGAAGAATCTCCCATTGCCCCGGTTTGGGTGCGTTTCCCGGGTTTGCCCATTCACCTGTTTAACAAGAAAAGCCTTTTTGCCCTTGCCAAGATTTTGGGCAACCCGGTGAAAATGGATGACTTTACTGCTAACTCCTCTCGGAGCGCTTTTGCTCGTGTCTGTGTGGAGTTGAATGTGTTGGAATCACCCGTTAAGCAAATTTGGGTGGGCTGGGGTGATCATACTCAGGAGATTGATGTTGTCTATGAGAAAATCCATGGGTATTGCTTGGATTGCAAAATGTTGGGTCATTCGACAGATGTTTGCTATTCACATGGGAAAAATCCAAAACCTGCTCGATCCAAGCCTACTGATCGAGACCCTCCTCAGCCACAGGCCCCTCCTGCTCCGGCACCTCCTCAGGGTGCTGTTCCTGTCATTGTCCCAGGACCACTGCCCCAGCTTCATGTCAATGGCCATGGTCCCCGACGTAGACAGAGGCGGAGGCCTGTTCGTCAGGCTCTCCCGAGGGATGATCCTCTTGCTTCGAACTCTTTTGGAGTTCTTTCCCATTTGCAGGAGACAGAGGTAGGCTCTGAGGAGCTTGGATTAGGTGTTCCTGATCCCTCTGTCGTTTTGAGTTCTCATCAGGAGGCCCCTATTTCTGACCGTCCTGAGGTCACGGTGGCTGAGGACGATGAGAGTGTTCCTTTTGTGGACTGCGTGGATGACCTTGGATCTCCACGCCCGGACGTGGTGCCTGTGTTTGCCTCCACGGAGGTATGTATTGAAAATCATAGCAGTCACTCGGTCCCATCTTTTCCTGCATCCCCTGCTGATGCCACTTCTATGCTGGACGAGTTGATTGCTCGACAGGGACCCCCTATTCTTGAGATGATTCCCAGTCACATGTCGGCTGATGATCCTGATCAGGATTTTGATCGACATTCTGTGTCTGGGGTTAGCTGTGGGTCTGAGTGTAGTATTCTGGACACTGACATGTCCAATCCCAGAAAAAGACCACAGGATGATGGTCGGCGATCGCGTAAAAAGCGATCGGATCCTTCTTCCACCCGTTCCCCATGAATTGCTTAATCTGGAATATCCGGGGACTTCGAGGTTCGGAGTCCCAGCAGAGGCTTCATGCCTTTGTGAAGGAGAAACAGATTAAGGTTTTGGCTGTTTTGGAGCCCATGATTGATCTGGATCCGAGATTCATGACTCGCCGTTTGGGGTTTTCTGGAGTCATCTCTAATCTCTCCGGTCATATCTGGGTTTTTTTTTGCTGCTGATGTGAGGGCGGAGTGTGTTTTTGATCATGCTCAGTTCCTTCACATCAAAGTCTCTGCCTCTTTCTTGCCGACAGAGATATTTTGTTCTTTTGTCTATGCTAGATGTGATTATGTTCAGCGTAGGGAGCTTTGGGCTTCTTTGCTTTTGGTTAAGCCTGTTTTGGGTCCCTGGCTGGTTGGGGGCGACTTTAATGTCGTCAGGGATGCGTCTGAGTGTTTGGGCTCCCGTGGTGGTAGGTTGCTACCCATGGAGGAGTTCAACACTTTTATTCTTGATTCGGGCCTGATCGATGCTGGTTTTGAGGGGTCTTCGTTCACTTGGACGAACAAGACCATTTGGAAGCGGTTGGACAGGGTCTTGGTTTCTGTTGATTGGGGAGATCATTTCAGCTCGATTCGGGTTGAACATCTCGCTCGTACTGTCTCGGATCACTGTCCGCTTTTGGTTACCGCTCCTGTTTTTGCCCGTGGGCCGAGCTCGTTTCGCTTCCAGCGTATGTGGGTTAGGCACCATGGTTTTTTGCAGACTGTGAGGCTTAATTGGAATCTGCCTTGCAGTCTGAGCGGCATGCCTCGGCTTTTTGCCAAGATGAAGCGTCTCAAGCATCACCTCCGGTGGTGGAATCGGGATGTTTTTGGTAACATCTTTGATAGACTCACTGAGGCCGAGAGGGCTGTTCGTTCAGCCGAGGCTGTGTGTGAGGCCGACCCTTCTGACGTGAATTGGACTTCGTTGTCCGATCGCAATGAGGATCTGGCCCGTATCACCGCCATGGAGGCGGATTTTTGGAAACAGAAAGCGGCTTGCCATTGGCTTGAGGATGGTGAGCGGAACACCAGACTCTTCCATAATATGGTGAGGAAAAAGCGCGTTGCGAATAAAATTTTCCGCATATGGGAGAATGGGGTCTGCCTGACGTCTCAGGATTTGATTCAGCAGTCAGGAGCCTTGTTTTTCCAGGATCTTCTTACCGGGGAGCCCTCTGCGCTCGATTGCCCTGATTTTTCGGGTTTTCCCTCGGTTATCTCTGACGTGGAGAATGATGGTTTTGCTGCGATTCCCTCTTTGGAGGAGGTCCGCGCGACCGTCTTCTCCATTCACCCTGATAGCGTTGCTGGCCCTGATGGATTTTCTTCGGCGTTCTTTCAGCATTGCTGGGAGATTGTCCATCAGGATGTTTTTGGTGCTGTTCTTGATTTTTTTCAGGGACCTCTTATGCCTCAGGGTTTTACCGCCACCACGATCACTCTAATTCCCAAAGTCGAGGGTGCACGCGCCTGGTCGGACTTCCGTCCGATCAGTCTGTGCAATGTCACGAACAAAATCATCTCGAAGCTGTTGTACTCTCGGTTGAGGGATGTGGTGGAGAGACTTGTTTCCCCGAATCAGAGTGGCTTCGTTCCGGGTCGGATGATCTCTGATAATATTCTTCTTGCCCAGGAGCTCACTCACAGCATTACTCTCCCCACTCGTGGTGGTAATGTCATCTTGAAGTTGGATATGGCCAAGGCCTATGATAGGGTCCAGTGGTCTTTCCTCTTTGATGTTTTGAGACATTTTGGTTTTTCTGAGCGTGTTGTGGCTTTGGTCTCGGCCTGTATTTCCCATTGTCATTTCTCCGTGAACATTAATGGCTCTCTATCGGGGTTTTTTGGTTCCACCAGAGGCCTCCGGCAGGGCGATCCATTGTCTCCCCTTCTTTTCATTTTGGGGGCGGAGTATCTTTCTCGTGGCCTTGACCGACTCTACCTGCAGCATCCTGCGATTAGGTATCGGTCTGATTGTGATATTTTGATTTCCCACCTGGCTTACGCTGATGATGTCATTATTTTTTCCAGTGGTGGGTCTCGTGGTATGCAGCGCCTTGTTGATTTTCTGCATCACTACGAGAATTGTTCGGGGCAGCGTGTGAATGCTGCTAAGAGCTCTTTGATTTTGCCTCCGAGGTGCTCTGGGCGCCTCCGCTCCCGGCTTTTGCGAATCACCGGGTTCGCCGAGGGTCATCTGCCCCTCAAGTACCTCGGAGTTCCCCTTTATCGGGGTAATCGCACGTGCTCCCTTTTTGAGCCCCTCCTACAGTCTGTTCGTAGGAAGTTAGAGGGTTGGGAGATTCGGACCCTCTCCCCGGGTAGCCGTATGACCCTGATACGTAGCGTGCTCCTCTCCATGCCGATTTATCTGTTTCAGGTGGTTCAGCCACCTCTGGCTGTCATGGAGAAGCTTGAGCGAGCCTTCAATGCCTTCCTCTGGGGGTCGAGGCCCTTGGAAAGGAAGTGGCACTGGGCCCGGTGGTCCCGGGCTTGCCTCCCCGTGCTTGAGGGGGGCCTTGGATTCCGCAGATTGAAAGATCTCGTGGAATGTTTCTCTATAAAATTATGGTTCAGATTTCGGCAGGGCTCCTCTCTATGGGCGAGATTCCTTTTCCGGAAGTATTGCCGGCTGGATGCTCCTGCCTGTGTCCCCGCCCGTGCTTCTATTTCCCCCATTTGGCGTCGTCTCCTCAGGATCCGCCCTCGCGCGGAGCCTGGCATTCGTTGGCGTGTTGGTTTCGGAGATGTTTCCTTTTGGGATGACACTTGGTTTGGGGACGTTCCTTTGTCCTCCCGGTGTGTGGTCCGCGGGGGCCGTGATGTTCGGGTCTCTCATTTTCTGTCTGAGGGGTCCTGGGATTTTGATCGCCTTTGTGCGGTTGTTGCTCCTTCGGTTGCCGAGGAGATTGTTTTGATTCCTGTTCTTTCGGGAGACCCTGATATGGCACGATGGATCCATAGCTCCGATGGTGCTTTCTCTGTGAGATCTGCTTGGGAGTTGATTCGTCAGCGTGCTCCGTCTTCAGATATTTTCCGCCCGTGTTGGGGCAGTTGGTTGAGGCCTACCATGTCGTTCTTCCTTTGGAGATTCTGGCATCAGTGGCTCCCAGTTGATGAGGTGCTCCAGCGCCGGGGTTTTGCGTTAGCCTCGAGATGTCAGTGTTGTGATATGGCTGAGACATTCACACACATTTTTATTCGTAGCCCGGTTGCTCGGTCTGTCTGGCACTTCTTTGGTGCCGTGTTTCGGGTTCGTATTCCCGACACTGAGGATTTCAGTTTGTTCCTCAGTGCGTGGAAGAGAGATTTGGTCTGGTCCCGGGGGGGCCATGTGCGGGAGTTTCTCCCCTGCATCGTTCTGTGGTTCCTCTGGACTGCGCGGAACGATGCTAAGCACCGTCATCTCCCTGTTTCTGGGGAGACGGTGAAGTATCAGATTTTGTATTACCTGCGTCTTGCCCACTCTGCGCGTACTGTCAAGCCCAGACATTGGCTGGGTGTGTTTCATGTGGCGAGATTGCTGGGTATTTCGGTTGCTCTCCGCAGATTCCATAGGACGGCGATTGTTCGCTGGCTGCGACCGCCGTCCGGGTGTTTCAAGCTTAATGTGGATGGGAGCTCGCGTGGTACATCTGGGGACTCCTCTGCTGGTGGCGTTGTTCGGGATGATTCCGGGAGGGTTGTGCTCTCATTCAGCGAGTTCATCGGAGCTGGGTCTTCTCTCCGGGCTGAGCTTTGGGCGGTTTGGAGGGGTCTTCTCCTTTGTTCTGATCATTCTTTTTTCCCTCTTTGGATCGAGCTTGATTCTCTGACTTCTATTCAGCTCATTCGTTCCCGTCGATGTTGCTGGGGTCTTGATCACATGGTATCCAGGATTCTGGTCCTTTTGAGGGGGCGGTCTGTTCATATTTCGCATATATTCCGGGAGGGTAATTCGGTGGCAGATGCATTGGCGGCGAGGGCCCATACCCTTAGGCACTTTACCTTAGAGTTAGGTCCCTCCCTCCCTAGGCACATTTCCATACTTGTACGTTCAGATACCTCCAGACTCCCCTACCTGAGATATAGATGTTCTTAGCTGTTTGCAGCCCTTTCCTTCACTTGGATCCATTTCTTCGGTATATCTATATGTATATCTTTATTTTTTCTTTGCAGGTACTGTTCTGTTGGGGGTTTCTCTTTTTCCCCGGTTTGCCAGTCTGGTGTGAGTGGGCACAGACACTCGCACACTACATGTTTGGTCTCCTCGGGATGGTGTGGGCTCTTGCACTATCCCTATTGGTGTTTTTCTTGGCCCTCTCATATTCACTGGAGCGCTATCTCTATTTGTGCTTCTCTTTGGTCTATTTCTGGTCCCTGGCGGGCGTTTACTGCAGGCTCTCCTTGCCCGCCGTATCAGTTCTTTTACAGGAGTTTACTGGATGTCGTGGTGGTTCCAGGGATTATTTCCGGACGATCCTCTTCATTGTTATGATACCTTCGTCAGATTCATACTTCAGATGCTGGATCTTTTTTGTTCTGGCTGGATTGCGATCTTCATTTTGCCGTTTATCGTCATTGTACAGTGATTTCCTGGCCAGCTCTTATTTTGACTGCCGGGATTCATACAGTTATCCGGTCTCAGATTAGAGTCGTTTTGACAGATTGGATTCTTCAGGGTGATGGCTCAGAGATGAGAGTTTCTTCTTGGATACCGCACTCATCTCCCAGTTATCATTTGGTCTTCCTCGCCGTGTTGACTCTTAGCGCTGCTCGTATTTGATTAGTTTTTTGGCGCACTTTTGGTCGTAGTCTAGGGTTTTTTTGCTTTTGTATTTAGGTCCCTAGGCTACTTTGCATTTATGTTTCTACTGCTTTAGCCTTTTTGAGGAGGTCTTGGTATAGTCCCCCTCCTCTTTTAGGTTTTCTTTCTGCTGTTACATTTTATTTTGTGGATATATACAGGTAGTGGTCTGCCTAACCCCCCCGCATCCGGCGGTGTTTTCCGGAAAAAAAAAAAAAAAAAAAAAAAACCCTAAACCCTAAATCCCTAAACCCTAAACCCTAAAACCCTAAAAAAAAAAACCCTAAACCCTAAACCCTAAACCAAAAAAATTTTCTCTGAAAAAACACACAGTAAAAGGTGAGAAAAAACACACTAAACCCGTCACTATTCACGCCCTACCCACCGCCATGCCACCGCCGCCGGATCCCGGCCGGCCAACCACACCATCTGAACCGCCACCTCACGACGACCCTCCCTACAAAATTTCAGCTCAAATGGAGTCCGATTACCCACTCATTTCTCCGGTCAAAATCGCGGCGGTTTCTTCCCCGTCGTCGGCGCCGGCAACCGTCGCTCCTCCTGGTACGGGCCATACATCATTCTCTTCGCCTCACCCTCCCCTTTCATTTCCGGCACCTGCGCGACCGTCCAGTTTCCCCGTTCCGGCGTCATCTCCGTTCAAAGCTCCGCAGTTACTGTTCACTGCGCAGCCGTCGCTTGTTTCGTCGATTCCGGCCAACTCCGACATCCAATGTTCCATCCCGACCCCGATCTGTGACCCTCTCGTCCAGACGATTCCAATGGTTCAGGAATCACTCCAATCCGAGTTCAAATCAGCCGTGAATTTCAGATCTAAGAACACGCCGTTCGACGCCTCACTGCCGTCTTTCTCACCGCCGATTTCAGGCACTATTCCGGCTTCTTTCTTCAATTCCTCTTTAGGGGTTGATCGTCCAGGTATGGGTCGCATTTTGCCATCTTCAATTTCTGGTTTCCGGCCACCGGTCGGAAACGCCCAATTTCTGGGGCAAAATCGAACTTCTTCACATACTTTGGTTAAATCGGACCCTCCAATGCCCGAGTCTGCACGAATTGGTCCCGGTTCTGGACTCCCCTCACCGTCGCCGGTCCATGGTGGTGCTCCGGTAGGTGACTCACGAGTCAACTCGGTCGAGTCGAATCACCGTGAAGGACGAGTTGACTCGGCAGTCAACCCTTGTGCTGAAACGGTCAAACCAGGTACGCGTGTTCCTATTCCGCTTACTGTCTCATTTCGTGATATCCTGACTCCACCATCCCCTCGGACGGCCAAAAAAAGCTTTGATGAGTTGCACAACTCTATGAATGACATGCCTGTGCCGACTCTTCGAAATGGAAAACCGGGTATTCTCTTCCCGGATGAGGTTATTTCTACCCTCGCAGAACCTTTCAAATTTGCTTTGGTTGGAAAAATTTCAGGGAATCGATCTCTAGTTCCAAATTCTGGTATTTCTGCGGCTTTTGCTAAATTGGGACTAGTTAGATCTTTTGACTTAAAGTTCATGCCTCGGGGTTTTCTTGTTCTCACTCTTGCTTGTGAAGAAGACTATGCGTTCTTTTGGACCAAGGGGGTTATGCAGGTTGGACCTCTGTCGGTCCGCTTCTCTAAGTGGACGCCAGAGTTTAATCTTCAGGAGGAGTCACCCATTGCCCCAGTTTGGATCCGCTTCCCGGGTCTTCCCCTTCATTTGTTTTCTAAGCAAAGTCTCTTTGCTTTGGCCAAAATTGTGGGGAAACCGGTGAAGATGGATGATCATACTGCAGATTCTTCTCGAGGCGCTTTTGCTCGCGTCTGTGTTGAAATTAATGTGCTCGAAACGCCAGTCAAAGAGATTTGGGTGGGTTGGGGTGATCATGCTCAAGAAATTGAAGTCATTTATGAGCGAATCCCCGGGTACTGCATGGATTGCAAAATGCTGGGTCATTCGACCAGTGTTTGTTATTCCCATGGAAAAAATCCCAAACCTGTTCGTCCTAAGCCTGCTGACCGTGCTTCTGGCCAGTCTCCCCCATCTACAGAGTCTGCCCCTCCAGGGGGTGTTAATTCTGGTTTTAATTTGGGGACCCAGCCTCAGCTTCAGAAAACTGGCACGGGTCCCAGACGTAGAGGGAGAAAGAGGCCAGTTCGGCAGGTTCTTCCAAGAAAGAATCCTCTTGAGTTGAATCCTTTTGAGGTGCTCTCGCATGGGCAGGACGCGGAGCCTGATCCTGTTGGATTAGATTGTGTTGATATGGACCCTCATTGTGGTCATCTGGAGGATGCCGGTGTTGGGTCTTCTGGAAAGGATCCTTTGGAGTCTGTTCTTGTTGAGGGTGTGATCCTCAGTGATGAGGTTATTGATGGAGGGTTACAGTTGGATGATTGTGTGGATGGTATTGGGGTCCCGTCTACTAGTGAGTTGCCTGTGTTTGGCTCTCTGGGGCCTTGTACTTTGAATCACAGTAGTCATTCCATCCCCTCTGTTCCTTTGTCTCCTGATGATGCTTCCTCTACGGTAGAGGAATTGGTTGCTAGGCAGGGTCCTTCTGTCAGTGAGCTGGTCTTCCGGCTGGAATCTGCTGGAGATACTGATCAGGAATTCGATCGGCATTCTGAGTCGGGTGATGGCTGTAGGTCTGAAGGTCGTATTCTAGATGCTGATATGGGGGATATTAAGAAAAGGAAGGAGAATGCTTTTCATAGGTCGCGTAAAAAGCGACAGGGCGGTTCTGGTGCCCATTCTCCATGAATTTTCTCATATGGAATGTCAGGGGGCTCCGGAGCTCGGAGTCTCAACAAAGGCTACATGCCCACGTTAAAGATAAGAGAGTCAAGATCTTGGCTATTTTGGAACCCATGATTGATCTGGATGTTCGTTTTATGACTCGTCGTTTTGGTTTTTCTCGAGTTATATCGAACTCCTCGGGTCATATCTGGGTTTTCTTTGCTGAGGATGTCATGGTTGAGTGTCTTTTTGATCACACTCAATTCCTTCACTTCCGGGTTTCTGCTACTTTTTTGCCGACCACTGTCTTTTGTTCCTTTGTTTATGCTAAGTGTGACTACATTGAGCGCAGACAGCTTTGGAATTCTTTGCTTCAGGTTAAGCCTGCTCAGGGTCCTTGGCTTGTTGGTGGCGACTTTAATGTAGTCAGGAATTCGTCGGAGTGTTTGGGTTCTTCTGGTGGGCGGTTGCTTCCCATGGCAGAATTTAATCACTTTATTTTGGATTCTGGGTTAGTAGATGCTGGTTTTGAGGGGTCTTCGTTCACGTGGACGAACAAGACCATTTGGAAGCGTCTTGATCGGGTTTTTGTGTCTGTTGATTGGGGTGACCATTTTCATTCTATTCGTGTGGAGCACCTCATTCGTACGGTCTCTGACCATTGTCCTCTTTTTGTGTCAGTCCCGGTCTTTGCTAGTGGGCCGAGTTCTTTTCGCTTTCAGAGCATGTGGCTCAGGCACCATGGTTTTTTGCAGACGGTGAGGCTTAATTGGAATTTACCGTGTCATTTGAACGGTATGCCCCGTCTTTTTGTGAAGTTGAAGCGCCTCAAAAGCCATCTGAAGTGGTGGAATAAGAGTGTTTTTGGTGATCTTTTTGCCAAACTTGCTGAGGCGGAGCAGGCTGTCCGGATTGCTGAGGCAGATTGCGAGGCTGCTCCTTCGGATTTGCATTGGACTAGTTTGTCCAATTGCAATGCCGATCTTGCTAGGGTTACCGCCATGGAGGCGGATTTTTGGCGGCAAAAAGCCGCTTGTAGGTGGTTAGAGGATGGTGAGAGGAACACCAAACTCTTCCACAATATGGTCAAGAAAAAAAGGGTGGCTAATAAAATCTTTCGTATTTGGGATAATGGCTCTTGCATTACTTCCCCTGAGCTTATTCAGCAGTCTGGGGCCGCCTTTTTTCAAAACCTGCTTACTGGGGATCCTTTTGTGCTTTCTTGCCCGGATTTTTCTGAATTCCCCTTGGTGATCTCGGATTTGGAGAACGCAAATATTGCTGCCCCTCCTTCTTTGGAGGAGGTGCGGGCGACAGTTTTCTCCATTCACCGTGATAGTGTGGCGGGGCCTGATGGATTCTCTTCGGCCTTCTTTCAGCATTGCTGGGAGATTGTCCATCAGGATGTTTTTGATGCGGTCCTGGATTTCTTTCGGGGTAGTCCCTTGCCACAGGGGTTTACTGCCACCACGATCACATTGATTCCCAAAGTCATGGGAGCTCAGGCTTGGTCGGACTTTCGTCCTATCAGCTTGTGTAATGTGACTAATAAGATAATTTCCAAACTTTTATATTCTCGGCTGAAGGAGGTGGCGGAGAGGCTGGTTTCGTGGAATCAGAGTGGCTTTGTTCCAGGGCGGGTGATTTCGGATAATATCCTCCTTGCTCAAGAGCTCACTCATAGTCTTTCTCTCCCCACCCGTGGTGGCAATGTTATTTTGAAACTGGATATGGCTAAAGCTTATGATAGGGTCCAATGGTCTTTTCTGTTGGATGTCTTGAGGCATTATGGCTTTTCAGAGCAGGTAGTGTCGATGATCTCTGCCTGCATTTCTCATTGCCAATTTTCAGTTAATATCAATGGTTCACTCACTGGATTCTTTGGATCCACTAGGGGTCTCCGGCAGGGCGACCCTTTGTCCCCACTTCTTTTCATTTTGGGGGCAGAGTACCTTTCGCGTGGTCTTGATCGTCTTTATCGTCAGTATCCTGCGATTAGGTACCGATCTGGTTGTGATCTCCTTCTTTCCCACCTGGCCTATGCTGATGATATCATTATTTTTGCCAATGGTGGGACTCGTGAGATGAACAGTCTCATGGATTTTTTGCATCACTATGAAAACTGCTCGGGGCAGTTGGTGAATGCAGTTAAGAGTGTCATTATTTTGCCTCCGAGGTGTTCTGGTCGTACTCGTTCCCGTCTCCTTCGTATCACTGGGTTTGGGGAGGGTTGTTTTCCTATCAAATACCTCGGAGTTCCTTTGTTTCGTGGGAATAGAGTTTGCTCTCTTTTTGATCCCCTTGTGCAGATGGTGAGTAAGAAGTTGGAGGGTTGGGAGCTTAAAACTCTTTCCCCGGGGAGCCGTATGACTCTCCTTAGGAGTGTCCTCCTTTCGGTTCCCATTTACATGTTCCAGGTAGTCCAGCCACCTCTGGCAGTTATGGAGAGGCTTGAGAATGTTTTCAATGGTTTCCTGTGGGGATCCAGATCCTTGGATAAGAAATGGCATTGGGCGAGGTGGTCTCGTGCATGTCTTCCTGTCTCTGAAGGGGGTCTTGGATTTCGCAGGCTCAAAGATATTGTGGATAGCTTCTCCATTAAATTATGGTTTCGTTTTCGTCAAGGTTCATCCCTATGGGCCAAATTCATGATGAGAAAATACTGCCAGTTGGTGCATCCAGCTTATGTTTCATCTGCTGGGTTCATTTCTCCCACTTGGCGTCGTTTGCTTAAGATTAGGGCTCGTGCTGAATCTGGCATTCGATGGAGAATTGGGGTGGGAGATGTTGCTTTTTGGGATGACATCTGGTGTGGGGATGTTCCCTTGTCTAGTCAGGTCCTGCTTAGGGGGAATCGGGGTGTCCGTGTTTCTCACTTTCTTTCAGATGGGGCTTGGGATTTTGACCTTCTCTGCTCAGTTGTCCCACCCTCTGTTGCTGAGACTATTACTCTGATCCCTATTGCATCGGGGGAGCCCGATTCGGCTATTTGGGTGCATAGTTCTGACGGTGTTTTTTCGCTGAAATCCGCATGGGAGCTTGTCCGCTTGAGAGACCAAGTTTCTGATATCTTCAATCCTTGCTGGGGCAGTTGGCTGAGGCCTACTATGTCTTTCTTCCTCTGGAGGTTTTGGCATCAATGGCTTCCAGTTGACGATGTGCTCCAGCGTCGTGGTTTCGAGCTGGCGTCTAAATGTAAGTGTTGTGAGATGCCTGAGACATTCACGCACATTTTCATTGATAGCCCTCTTGCCAGGTCTGTATGGCATTACTTTGGGGCTGTTTTTCATGTCCGTATTCCCCTTACCAGTGATTTCAGACTCTTCCTCAGTGCTTGGAAGAGGCATCCGGGGTGGACTCCTAGGGGCCACGTGAAGGAGTTTTTGCCTTTCATTGTTTTATGGTTTCTCTGGACGGCTCGTAACGATGCGAAACACCGTCATTTGCACATTTCCGCGGAGACTGTTAAGTCTCAGATTTTGTCTTATTTGCGCCTCGCTCACGCTGCGTCTACTGTTAAGCCCATGCACTGGCGGGGTGTTTTGCAGGCTGCGAGGGCTATGGGGATTTTTGTTCAGTTGCGTAGGGCTCGTAAACTGACGATTGTTCGTTGGTTGCGGCCGCCGTTCGGGTGTTTTAAATTGAATGTAGATGGGAGTTCGAGAGGTAGTCCTGGGGACTCTACTGTTGGTGGGGTTGTTCGTGACTCTTCTGGGCATGTGGTGGTTTCTTTCAGTGAGTTCATTGGAGTTGGGACCAATGTCCGGGCAGAATTATGGGCTATTTGGAGGGGTCTTCTCATTTCTTCTGATCTTCATCTCTTCCCTCTTTGGATTGAGACTGACTCTTGGATTTCCATTCTTTTACTTCGTTCTCGTCGGTGCTGCTGGGATCTTGAACATTTTGTTACACGGATTCTTTTGTTGATGAGGGGGCGATCTGTTCATTTATCGCATATTTACCGGGAAGGGAATTCTGTGGCGGATGCCTTGGCGGAGAGGGCTCATACTTTTAGGCAGTACACCTTAGAGTTAGGTCCTTCCCTACCTCCAGACATCTCCACCCTTGCTAGGTCTGATCATTCTGGGCTTCCATACCTCAGAAACAGATCCTCTTAGCCATTTGCAGCCCCTTCTTCTTTTTTGGATCTCTTTCTTTATGGTCTCTGGCTCTATATCTATTTATATCTATATACATATATATATATATATATATATATATATATATATTTTATTGCAGGTTAGTGTACTTGGAGGTTGTTTTTCACTTCCGTATGGTCTGTGCAAGTGGGTCCAGACACTTGCACATGATGTGTGTATTCTTGTTTGTTCTGAGTGGGTCTCTGCCCTATTTCTGTTGGTGCTTTCCTTTGGCACATTCATGGTTCCTGGAGGGCGTTTACTGCTGGTTCTCCTTGGCCGCCGTATCAGTTATTGTAGAGGTGTTTGCTGGATGTCATGGTGGATTCATGGGGTGCTTTCTAAAGGATCCTCTGCTTCTTATGACATGTTCGTCAGACTCCTACTTCATGGGATCGAGATCTCTGCCCTTTTGATTCAGATGCTAGATATCTTTTGTTCTGGCGGGATTGCGATCTATATATTACTCTGTGATCGCCATTATTGGACTCTCCAGGATGATAGCTCCGGGATGAGAGCTTTTGCATGGACTCTGCGATCATCTCGCCATTATCATTTTGTCTTCCTCAGCATGCGGTTCATAGCGCTTCTCCTTTTTTATTAGTTGTTGCCGCTTATTTGGTAATCTTCTAGGGTTCGTTTTGCTTTTGTAATTCCTTCCCTAGGTTGCTTTGTATTTATGTTTCTACTGCTTTAGCCTTTTTGAGGAGGTTATGGTTTTATCCACCTCCTCTTTTAGGTTTTTTTTTTTTTCTGTATTCTGTATTTTGTTACTGTTTATTTTGTGGATATATACAGGTAGGGGTCTGCCTAACCCCCCCGCATCCGGCGGTGTTTTCCGGAAAAAAAAAAAAAAAAAAAAAAAACCCTAAACCCTAAACCCTAAACCCTAAACCCTAAACCATTTTGCCCCAAAATTTTTTCTCTCATTTGTGAATAGTGTCAAAAAAACCCCAATTTCGCCCTAAAAATCGCCCCCATGTCGGCGCCGGTTTCCGGCCGGCCACCGAAACGATCAGGTGCGCCTCGGCGAGACGAGGCTGCTGTCCGAATTTCAGGTCCAACGGAGGTCGTTTCTCCGGCCAAATCGACGGTCAAAGCTCCGGAAATTGCGCAGATTCCGTCGCCCGGAATCACACCTATCTTCGGTCATCGTCCGGCGACGATTGTTACACCATTCGAATCGTCTCCTCCAGTCGATCCTCTGGACCAAAAATCAGCCCAAACGGAGTTCATTTGCATCCCGAAATCGTCCGGCGATGTTCCGTCAGTACTGTTCACCGCGACGCCGAATGTTTCGGCTCCGATTACGGCCAGCTCCGGTCTTGGTTCTCCGATCAAGACCCCGATCCGGAATGCCCAGGACCAGGCGCGTCCATTGGTATCTTCAATTGCTTCGTCGGCGTCCGGTGGCGGCGGGAATTTCAGATCTACGAATTTCAGCCCCCAAGTTATATATGCGTTGGCTTCAAAACTCAATTACTCCGGATCGGTTGCTGATTTTTGCAATTCCTCTCTACTACAAACTCATCAAGCCATGGGTAAGATTTCTATGCCTTCAATTTTGGAAAATTCATCGCCGATCGGAAACACCCAAAATCAAGTGTTTGGTTCGTCTCCGGCGAACGTTTCCGGTCAATTGCCTCCGTTTCAGCCCGGTTCTTCACCTTTGGTCACCGGTTCCGTGACCCCCTCGTCGTCGCCGGTGGTTGGATGTGCTCCGGTGGTTGTCTCGCCGTCGCCGGTTTTTGCCGGTCAACCGATGGTCAACTCTTCGGTTTCTTTTGCAAATGCAATTCCGGCTTCTGTTTCCGCTTCCTCAGCAACTCCCTTGGCTTCTTTTAGGGATGTTACTGCTCCTTCTCCAGCCCGACAGAGTTTTGCCGGGTTTGGTGGTTTGGTGGGCGAGATTCCTGAACCGGCCGTTGTTGATGGTATACCGGGTATTCTATTCCCGGATCAGGTTATTTCTTCTCTGTCAGTGCCTTTTAAATTTGCGTTGATTGGCCGTGTTACAGGGAACCGGGGTGTTACACCCATAGTGATATCTTGGCTGCTTTTTCTCGTTTTGGCTTTTTGGCCTCATTTACATTGAAATTTCTTCCCCGAGGATTTCTGGTTCTTATTTTCTCTAGCGAGGAAGATTATTTGAAGTTCTGGCCTCAGGACTTAGTTTCTATTGGGTCAGTGTCGATACGCTTTTTCAAATGGACACCGGAGTTTAAATTTGAGGCTGAGTCTTCGATTGCTCCGGTTTGGGTTCGTATTCCTGATCTACCGTTGCATTTATATGACAAGAAGTGTCTTTATCAGATTGGTAAGCTCTTAGGAAACCCTGTTATGGTGGATGAGATCACCGCTGATGGTTCTCGGGGATCTTTTGCCCGTATTTGTGTTGAGATTGATGTGTTGCTTCCTCGTCTGGATGAGATATGGGTCGGGTGGGGCAGCCACCGGCAGACTTTGGGGGTGGTTTATGAAAAAGTCCCCTATTTTTGCACGGATTGTAAGATGCTAGGTCATTCAGTGCAGCGTTGTTCTCGTTCTGGTTATAAGGCTCTTGGTGGCCGTTCTTTTGCTCAGGGGCAGCGGTCTCCTTCTTCGGGTCAGCCTCAAGGTTTTCCGCCTGGCTCGGTTCCTTCTAGTGGTCCTGGTTCTGGGAGTACTGAGCCAGGATGGGTTCAGCAGAGACGTAGGCGCCGCCAGGTTTCTAGTCAGGTTACTCCACAGTCTCCTATTTCGAGTAATCAGTTTGCGGTTCTTCACTCCATTTCAGGAGATTCCTTTCCAGGTGGTAATTCTGGTGTTGGTTCATCTTCCTGCCCATCGTCTTCTTCTCATATTTTAGAGGCTATTGTTGAGGATGTTCCATTGGTGCCTCAGGTTGTTGTGGCTCCGATGCAGTCTCCTCCTGCTATACCTGTGGTTGTTACATCAGTTATTGCAGGTGATGCTCAGGGGTCTGGTTCTGGAGCGAGCTCTTCTCTGGTGGATGTTGTTCCAGTGGTAACAGACCCGATGATTGTTTCCACTGTTCCGGCACAGATGGTTGTTCCTACAGTTTCTGGTCCCATTACTTCGCTACACATCGACCTTGGGAATGGTTCTCGAGTGGCTGATTTGGATCTTCCTCCTACTACTTCCTGTCAGTCCTTGCCATTACCAGGTCGCACGCGCTCACAGCAGCGTCGGTTTTACAGATCTCAGAAGAGTCAGGCGGGGTTACCCTATGGGCGACCGCCTGATTCAGGTTGACATGATTTTCTGATGGGCGTTCACTGCAGAGTTCTCCTTGCCCATCAGTGTTATTAGTTTGTCTGATGTATTCCGGGGCGCCCGATGTTTTTATTTTCTGTGTTTTGCTTTATTATGGGTTGCCCTGTTGTAGTATGTCGTTATTTTTTTATGATGTTATGCTTCTATAGCCTTTTTCTGCGGAGGTCTTGGCCTAGTCCCCCTCCCATCAGGCTTTCTTTGTACTGCGCTTTTGTTGTATATAAATAAAAAATTTCCCTAAAAAAAAAAAAAAAAAAAAAAAAAAAAACCCTAAACCCTAAACCCCCCGCATCCGGCGGTGTTTTCCGGAAAAAAAAAAAACCCTAAACCCTAAACCCAAAACCCTAAACCCCCAAACCCCCAACCCCCCAAACCCCCAACCCCCAACCCGAAACCCTAAACCCCAGACCCCAGACCCCTAAACCCCAACCCCTAAACCCGAACCCCTAAACCCTAAACCCTAAACCCCGCCACTCTGGCGGCGTTCTCTTAAAAAAAAAACCCTAAACCCTAAGACATTTTTATGTTTCATTTATTTACAGGTAGGGGTCTGCCAAACCCCCCGCCACTCTAGCGGCGTTCTCTTAAAAAAAAAAACCCTAAACCCTAAACCCAAACGCCCCAAAATTTTTTCTCTCATTTGTGAATAGTGTCAAAAAAGCCCCAATTTCGCCCTAAAAATCGCCCCCATGTCGGCGCCGGTTTCCGGCCGGCCACCGGTACGATCAGGTGCGCCTCGGCGAGACGAGGCTGCTGTCCAAATTTCAGGTCCAACGGAGGTCGTTTCTCCGGCCAAATCGACGGTCAAAGCTCCGGAAATTGCGCAGATTCCGTCGCCCGGAATCACACCTGTCTTCGATCATCGTCCGGCGACGATTGTTGCACCATTCGAATCGTCTCCTCCATTCGATCCTCTGGTCCAAAAATCAGCCCAAACGGAGTTCATTTGCATCCCGCAATCGTCCGGCGATGTTCCGTCAGTACTGTTCACCGCGACGCCGAATGTTTCGGCTCCGATTACGGCCAGCTCCGGTCTTGGTTCTCCGATCAAGACCCCGATCCGGAATGCCCAGGACCAGGCGCGCCCATTGGTATCTTCAATTGCTTCATCAGAGTCCGGTGGCGGCGGGAATTTCAAATCTACGAATTTCAGCCCCCAAGTTATATATGCGATGGCTTCAAAACTCAATTACTCCGGATCGGTTGCTGATTTTTGCAATTCCTCTCTACTACAAACTCATCAAGTCATGGGTAAGATATCTATGCCTTCAATTTCGGAAAATACATCGTCGATCGGAAACGCCCAAAATCAAGTGTTTGGTTCGTTTCCGGCGAACGTTTCCGGTCAATTGCCTCCGTTTCAGCCCGGTTCTTCACCTTTGGTCACCGGTTCCGTGACACCCTCGTCATCGCCGGTGGTTGGTGGTGCTCCGGTGGTTGTCTCGCCGTCGCCGGTTTTTGGCGGTCAACCGATGGTCAACTCTTCGGTTTCTTTTGCAAATGCAATTCCGGCTTCTGTTTCCGCTTCCTCAGCAACTCCCTTGGCTTCTTTTAGGGATGTTACTGCTCCTTCTCCAGCCAGACAGAGTTTTGCCGGGTTTGGTGGTTTGGTGGGCGAGATTCCTGAACCGGCCATTGTTGATGGTATACCGGGTATTCTATTCCCGGATCAGGTTATTTCTTCTCTGTCAGTGCCTTTTAAATTTGCGTTGATTGGCCGTGTTACAGGGAATCGGGGTGTTACACCCAATAGTGATATCTTGGCTGCTTTTTCTCGTTTTGGCTTTTTGGCCTCATTTACATTGAAATTTCATCCCCGAGGATTTCTGGTTCTTATTTTCTCTAGCGAGGAAGATTATTTGAAGTTCTGGCCTCAGGACTTAGTTTCTATTGGGTCAGTGTCGATACGCTTTTTCAAATGGACACCGGAGTTTAAATTTGAGGCTGAGTCTTCGATTGCTCCGGTTTGGGTTCGTATTCCTGATCTACCGTTGCATTTATATGACAAGAA
The DNA here is from genome assembly GCF_025594145.1 of Primulina tabacum. Lineage (NCBI taxonomy): Eukaryota > Viridiplantae > Streptophyta > Magnoliopsida > Lamiales > Gesneriaceae > Primulina > Primulina tabacum. The sequence goes on along the minus strand of NC_134556.1, from coordinate 42,628,004 downwards.
GTGTCTTTATCAGATTGGTAAGCTCTTAGGGAACCCTGTTATGGTGGATGAGATCACCGCTGATGGTTCTCGGGGATCTTTTGCCCGTATTTGTGTTGAGATTGATGTGTTGCTTCCTCGTCTGGATGAGATCTGGGTCGGGTGGGGCAGCCACCGGCAGACTTTGGGGGTGGTTTATGAAAAAGTCCCCTATTTTTGCACGGATTGTAAGATGCTAGGTCATTCAGTGCAGCGTTGTTCTCGTTCTGGTTATAAGGCTCTTGGTGGCCGTTCTTTTGCTCAGGGGCAGCGGCCTCCTTCTTCGGGTCAGCCTCAAGGTTTTCCGCCTGGCTCGGTTCCTTCTAGTGGTCCTGGTTCTGGGAGTACTGAGCCAGGATGGGTTCAGCAGAGACGTAGGCGCCGCCAGGCTTCTAGTCAGGTTACTCCACAGTCTCCTATTTCGAGTAATCAGTTTGCGGTTCTTCACTCCATTTCAGGAGATTCCTTTCCAGGTGGTAATTCTGGTGTTGGTTCATCTTCATGTCCATCGTCTTCTTCTGATGTTTTAGAGGCTATTGTTGAGGATGTTCCATTGGTGCCTCAGGTTGTTGTGGCTCCGATGCATTCTCCTCCTGCTATACCTGTGGTTGTTACATCAGTTATTGCAGGTGATGCTCAGGGGTCTGGTTCTGGGGCGAGCTCTTCTCTGGTGGATGTTGTTCCAGTGGTAACAGACCCGATGATTGTTTCCACTGTTCCGGCACAGATGGTTGTTCCTACAGCTTCTGGTCCCATTACTTCGTTACACATCGACCTTGGGAATGGTTCTCGAGAGGCTGATTTGGATCTTCCTCCTACTACTTCATGTCAGTCCTTGCCATTACAAGGTCGCACGCGCTCACAGCAGCGTCGGTTTTACAGATCTCAGAAGAGTCAGGCGAGGTTACCCTATGGGCGACCGCCTGATTCAGGTTGATATGATTTTCTGATGGGCGTTCACTGCAGAGTTCTCCTTGCCCATCAGTGTTATTAGTTTGTCTGATGTATTCCGGGGCGCCCGATGTTTTTATTTCTGTGTTTTGCTTTATTCTGGGTTGCCCTGTTGTAGTATGTCGTTACTTTTGTTATGATGTTATGCTTGTGTAGCCTTTTTCTGCGGAGGTCTTGGCCTAGTCCCCCTCCCATCAGGCTTTCTTTGTACTGCTCTTTTGTTGTATATACATAAAATTTTCTTTAAAAAAAAAAACCCTAAACCCTAAACCCCTAACCCTAAACCCGAAACCCCTAACCCTAACCCCTAACCCTAACCCTAACCCCTAACCCTAAACCCTAAACCAAACCGGAAAAACCATTCGCCCCCAAAAAAATTTTCTCTGAAAAAACACATAGTAAAAGGTGCGAAAACACACACTAATTTCAACACTATTCACGCCTATCTGCCGCCATGCATTTGCCGCCGGATCCCAGCCGGCCACCACCACCATCTGAACCGCCGTCCTCCGGCGACTCTACCTGCAAAATTTCAGAACATTTCGAGTCCGGCAACACCTTCAATTTCACGTATGAAAATACACCATTTCCGTCCAAAATTTCGCCGGCGCCGTGTGCCGCTCCTCCCGGCGCCGGACATACATCATTGGAATCGTCTCTGTTAGACGGTTCGATTGGTCCAAGCCCCACCCTCAACAAGTCAGCAAATCAACCAGAATCGGCGTCCAAAGTGACGCCATCACTATTCATCAAATCGCCGGAATTTCTTGCTTCGATTCCGGCCGATTCGTCCATTCTTGGTTCAATCCCATACCCGATCTGTGATGCCCACTCCCAGACGATCATAATGGCACCAGATTCCGGCCACCGGTCGGAAACCCCCAAATCTTAGGGCAAAATCGAATTTCGCCTCATTCTTTGCTTCAATCAGACCCTCCGATGGCCGGTTCTCCCCGAATTGATTCTGGTTCTGTGTTACTCTCCCCGGCGCCGTTCCACGGTTGTACTTCGACCGGAAAGTCAACGGTCAACGGTCAATGGTCAACGGTCAACGGTCAACAATCAAACACGCGGGCTCGGACAGTCAAATCTGCTCTTCCAGGTACTTCTTCGGGTTTTTCTGGCCCTACTGCTACTGTTACACCACCATTGTCTTTTCGCGATGTTTTGGCCCCGTCGTCCTCTCGGACGACAAAGAACAGTTTCGCGGATGTTCTTGGGTCGATGGATGAGATGCATGTGCCGTCATTTAAGGACGGTAAGCCTGGCATTCACTTTTCGGATGAGACCATTTCATCTTTATCTGCTCCGTTCAAGTTTGCTTTGGTCGGTAAGATTTCTGGCAACCGATCGATTGTGCCCAATCATGCTATTTCTGCGGCTTTTGCCAATTTCGGTTTTGGGCGACCGTATAATTTGAAATTCTTGCCAAGGGGTTTTCTTGTGATTGTCCTCTCCTGTGAGGAGGATTTTGCACGTCTCTGGACAAGGGGCAGTCTGCTTATCGGTCCACTTAGTATCAGACTCTCCAAGTGGACCCCGGAGTTCAATTTCCAGGCGGAGTCTCCACTTGCCCCGGTTTGGATCCGCCTTCTGGAGTTACCACTCCATCTTTATGACAAGAAGAGCCTTTGTGCTCTTGCGAAGCTTTTGGGTACTCCTATTAAGATTGATGATTACACAGCAGATGGTACTCGGGGGGCCTTTGCTCGAATTTGTGTTGAGATCAATGTCTTGGAGCCACCTGTTCAGTCCATCTGGGTGTCCTGGGGAGATCACTTACAGGAGATAGCGGTTGTCTATGAGAAGATCCCAGCTTATTGCACTGATTGAAAAATGCTTGGGCATGCGACCGCTGTTTGTTATTCGCAGGGGAAGAATCCCCGTCCAGTTCGGACCAGGCATGCTGATCCTGTTCCCCCGAATCAGGATGGAAATGTGGGCAAGTCACCCCAGGGGTGTGTGGCCCCTGAGGTTGTTCAGGGTCCTCAGGACCTGCATCCTGAGCAGTTCGTTGGTACTAAGCGTAGGAGGAGAAGGCGGGTTGCTCCTCGTGTGCCTACTGTGAGAGCTCCTCCTGCTGGGCCTGTTGTCCTGGTGGGCACCTAGAATGCCTTTGATGTCTTGTCCCCTTGGCAGGCGGAGGCGGAGCGAGGTAGTGATTCCATGGTTGTTGGAGACAATACTGATGCTGTTTCTCCTTTGGGGGATGTGGGAGATGGTTTATCGGGTGATGCTCCATTGGAGCAGAGTTTGAGTCCTCATCAGGAGGCCCCTATTTCTGACCGACCTGAGGTCACGCTGGCTGAGGATGACGAGAGTGTACCTTTTGTGGACTGCGTGGATGACCTTGGACCTCCACGCCCGGATGTGGTGTCTATGTTTGTCACCCCGGAGGTTTGTATTGAAAATCATAGCAGTCACTCGGTCCCATCTTGTCCTGCATCACCTGCTGATGCCACTTCTATTCTGGACGAGTTGATTGCTCGACAGGGACCCCCTATTCTTGAGATGATTCCCAGTCACATGTCGGCTGATGATCCTGATCAGGATTTTGATCGACATTCTGTGTCTGGGGTTAGCTGTGGGTCTGAGTGTAGTATCCTGGACACTGACATGTCCAATCCCAGGAAAAAATCTCAGGATGATGGTCTGCGATCGCGTAAAAAGCGATCGGATCCTTCTTCCACCCGTTCCCCATGAATTGCTTAATCTGGAATATCCGGGGACTTCGAGGTTCGGAGTCCCAGCAGAGGCTGCATGCCTTTGTGAAGGAGAAAAAGATTAAGGTTTTGGCTGTTTTGGAGCCCATGATTGATCTGGATCCGAGATACATGACTCGCCGTTTGGGGTTTTCTGGAGTCATCTCTAATCTCTCCGGTCATATCTGGGTATTTTTTTCTGCTGATGTGAGGGCGGAGTGTGTTTTTGATCATGCTCAGTTCCTTCACATCAGAGTCTCTGCCTCTTTCTTGCCGACAGAGATATTTTGTTCTTTTGTTTATGCTAGATGTGATTATGTTTAGCGTAGGGATCTTTGGGCTTCTTTGCTTTTGGTTAAGCCTGTTTTGGGTCCCTGGCTGGTTGGGGCGACTTTAATGTCGTCAGGGATGCGTCTGAGTGCTTGGGCTCTCGTGGTGGTAGGTTGCTGCCCATGGAGGAGTTCAACACTTTTATTCTTGATTCTGGCTTGATCGATGCAGGTTTTGAGGGGTCTTCGTTCACTTGGACGAATAAGACCATTTGGAAGCGGTTGGACAGGGTCTTGGTTTCTGTTGATTGGGGAGATCATTTCAGCTCGATTCGGGTTGAACATCTTGCTCGTACTATCTCGGATCACTGTCCGCTTTTGGTTACCTCTTCTGTTTTTGCCCGTGGGCCGAGCTCGTTTCACTTCCAGCGTATGTGGGTTAGGCACCATGGTTTTTTGCAGACTGTGAGGCTTAATTGGAATCTGCCTTGCAGTCTGAGCGGCATGCCTCGGCTTTTTGCCAAGATGAAGCGTCTCAAGCATCACCTCCGGTGGTGGAATCGGGATGTTTTTGGTAACATCTTTGATAGACTCACTGAGGCTGAGAGTGCTGTTCGTTCAGCTGAGGTTGTCATTGGCTTGAGGATGGTGAGCGGAACACCAAACTCTTCCATAATATGGTGAGGAAAAAGCGCGTGGCAAATAAAATTTTCCGCATTTGGGAGAATGAGGTCTGCCTGACGTCTCAGGATTTGATTCAGCAGTCGGGAGCCTTGTTTTTCCAGGATCTACTTATCGGGGAGCCCTCTGCGCTCGATTGCCCTGATTTTTCGGGTTTTCCCTCGGTTATAGCTGCTGTGGAGAATGATGGTATTGCTGCGATACCCTCTTTGGAAGAGGTCCGCGCGACCGTCTTCTCCATTCATCATGATAGCGTTGCTGGCCCTGATGGCTTCTCTTCGGCGTTCTTTCAGCATTGCTGGGAGATTGTCCATCAGGATGTTTTTGGTGCTGTTCTTGATTTTTTCCAGGGTTCTCCTTTGCCTCAGGGCTTTACCGCCACCACGATCACTCTGTTCCCAAAGTCGAGGGTGCACGCGCCTGGTTGGACTTCCGTCCGATCAGTCTGTGCAATGTCACGAACAAAATCATCTCGAAGCTGTTGTACTCTCGGTTGAGGGATGTGGTGGAGAGACTTGTTTCCCCGAATCAGAGTGGCTTCGTTCCGGGTCAGATGATCTCTGATAATATTCTTCTTGCCCAGGAGCTCACTCACAGCATTACTCTCCCCACTCGTGGTGGTAATGTCATCTTGAAGTTGGATATGGCCAAGGCCTATGATAGGGTCCAGTGGTCTTTCCTGTTTGATGTTTTGAGAAATTTTGGTTTTTCTGAGCGTGTTGTGACTTTGGTCTCGGCCTTTATTTCCCATTGTCATTTCTCCGTGAACATTAATGGCTCTCTATCGGGGTTTTTTGGTTCCACCAGAGGCCTCCGGCAGGGCGATCCATTGTCTCCCCTTCTCTTCATTTTGGGGGCGGAGTATCTTTCTCATGGCCTTGACCGCCTCTACCTGCAGCATCCTGCGCTGAGGTATCGTTCTGATTGTGATATTTTTATTTCCCACCTGGCTTACGCTGATGATGTCATTATTTTCGCCAGTGGTGGGTCTCGTGGTATGCAGCGCCTTGTCGATTTTCTGCATCACTACGAGAACTGTTCGGGGCAGCGTGTGAATGCTGCCAAGAGTTCTTTGATTTTGCCTCCGAGGTGCTCTGGGCGCCTCCGCTCCCTGCTTTTGCGCATCACCGGGTTCGCCGAGGGTCATTTGCCCCTCAAGTACCTCGGAGTTCCCCTTTATCGGGGTAATCGCACATGCTCCCTTTTTGAGCCCCTCCTACAGTCTGTTCGTAGGAAGTTAGAGGGGTGGGAGATTCGGACCCTCTCCCCGGGCAGCCGCATGACCCTGATACGTAGCGTGCTCCTCTCCATGCCGATTTATCTGTTTCAGGTGGTTCAGCCACCTCTGGCTGTCATGGAGAAGCTTGAGCGGGTGTTTAATGCCTTCCTCTAGGGGTCGAGACCCTTGGATTGGAAGTGGCACTGGGCCCGGTGGTCCCGGGCTTGCCTTCCCGTGCTTGAGGAGGGTCTTGCATTCCGCAGATTAAAAGATCTTGTGGAATGTTTTTCTATTAAATTATGGTTCCGATTTCGGCAGGGCTCCTCTCTATGGGCGAGATTCCTTTTCCGGAAGTATTGTCGGCTAGATGTTCCTGCCTGTGTCCCCGCCCGTGGTTCTATATCCCCCATTTGGCGTCGTCTCCTTAGGATCCGCCCTCGTGCGGAGCCTGGCATTCGCTGGCGCGTTGGTCTTGGAGATGTATCCTTTTGGGATGACACTTGGTTCGGGGACGCTCCCTTGTCCTCCCGATGTGTTGTCCGCGGGGACCGTGATGTCCGGATATCTCAGTTTTTGTCTGAGGGGTCCTGGGATTTTGATCGCCTGTGCACGGTTGTTGCTCCTTCGGTTGCCGAGGAGATCGTTTTGATTCCTTTTCTTTCGGGAGAGCCCGATCTGGCACGCTGGATCCATAGCTCTGATGGTGCTTTTTCAGCGAGATCTGCTTGGGAGCTGATCCGTCAGCGTGCTCCGTCTTCTGATATTTTCCGCCCGTGTTGGGGGAGCTGGTTGAGGCCTACCATGTCGTTCTTCCTCTGGAGATTCTGGCATCAGTGGCTCCCAGTTGATGAGGTACTCCAGCGCCGGGGTTTTGCGTTAGCTTCGAGATGTCAGTGTTGTGATATGTACGAGACATTCACACACATATTCCTTCGAAGCCCGGTAGCTCGGTCTGTTTGGCATTTCTTTGGCGCCGTTTTTCGGGTCCGTATTCCCGACACTGAGGATTTCAGTTTGTTCCTCAGTGCGTGGAAAAGAGACTTGGTCTGGTCCCAGGGGGGCCATGTGCGGGAGTTTCTCCCCTGCATCGTTCTGTGGTTCCTCTGGACTACGCGTAATGATGCTAAGCACCGTCATCTTCCCATCTCTGGGGAGACGGTGAAGTACCAGATTTTGTCTTACCTGAGTCTCGCCCACTCTGCGCGTACTGTCAAGCCCAGACATTGGCTGGGTGTGTTTCATGTGGCGAGATCGATGGGTATTTCGGTTGCTCTCCACAAATTACATAGGACGGCGATTGTTCGCTGGCTGCGACCGCCGTCCGGGTGCTTCAAGCTTAATGTGGATGGGAGCTCGCGTGGTATATCTGGGGACTCTGCTGCTGGTGGCGTTGTTCGGGATGATTCCGGGAGGGTTGTGCTCTCATTCAGCGAGTTCATTGAAGCTGGGTCTTCTCTCCGGGCTGAGCTTTGGGCGGTTTGGAGGGGTCTTCTCCTTTGTTCCGATCATTCTTTCTTCCCTCTTTGGATCGAGCTTGATTCTCTGACTTCTATTCAGCTCATTCGTTCCCGTCGATGTTGCTGGGGTCTTGATTACATTGTATCTAGGATTCTGGTCCTTTTGAGAGGGCGGTCTATTCATATTTCGCATATATTCCGGGAGGGTAATTCGGTGGCGGATGCGTTGGCGGCGAGGGCTCATGACCTTAGGCACTTTACCTTAGAGTTAGGTCCTTCCTTACCCAGTCACATCTCCATCCTAGCCCGCTCTGATCGTTCAGGGCTGCCATACCTCCGATACAGATATTCTTAGTCATTTGCAGCCCCTCCTTTCTTTTGGATCTCTTTCTTTTTATCTCATGTTATATATGTATGTATGTATTTTTTATTGCAGGTCTTTATTTCTTGGAGGTTGTTCTCTACTCATATTTGTTCTGTGCAAGTGGGTCCAGACACTTGCACCCTCCTCGTTTTGTTCACTTGGGTTTGGGTGGGTCCCAGCACTTTCTCCGTTGGTGCTTCTCTTTGGACTACCTTGTCATCTGGCAAGCGTTCACTGCAGGCTTCTCCTTGCCTGCCGATTTCTTACCTTATGTTTTGCCGACTGCTATGGTGCATCTGGATGTTGTATCTCAGTGATTTCTCTGGCCTGGAGCTACATTTATAGTTACAGTCGTGTGATTCATGCTTGCATTTCTGACGTGATGAGCTCCGACAGTTTTTACTCTCTTTTTGGGATTTGGAGCTTTTATGACTTGAGCTGCATTGCGGTCCTCCTTTCGTGCTTCGACTGTTCTTGCACAGTCACTTCCCAGCTGCTGACTATTTTGACTGCGCGATCCTGTACTGCAGATAGATCTTGGATTATGATGTATTTCTCAGTTTGGCCTTACATTGACAGCCGGCTCAGAGATGGGTACCATCGGTGGTCTTTTGCATCTATTTCTGAGCTGGATTTTTATTGGTTAGATCGGTTTGGATTTATTTTCATGTATCTTGTGCTGCTCTTAGGCGGTCATTTGTATTATTCGCTTTCCCTAGGGATTAGTTTCTGGCTTATGTATTTGCCACCCTAGGTTTTTGTTTGTTTGTTTAGTTTGACTAGCCTTTTGAGAGATCTTGGTGTTGTCATCCTCTCTTCAGGTTTTATCTTGTATTTCTGTGATTGATGATATATACAGGTAGGGGTCTGCCTAACCCCCCCGCTTCCGGCGGTGTTTTTATTTCCAAAAAAAAAAAAAAAACCCCTAAACCCCTAAACCCTAAACCCTAACCCCCTCACCCTAGACCCCTAGACCCTAGACCCTAGACCCTCAACCCTAGACCCTCCACCCCGAACCCCGAACCCGGAACCCGGAACCCCGAACCCCGAACCTTGAACCCGGAACCATAAAAAGACAAAAAATATCCCCTTAAAATCGCATAAGTACGGCCGGCCGATCGCCGCCGAGTTCCGGCCGACGCGCGGACCACCTGGAAGTGCCTCATAGAGGCGACCAACATATCCAAATTTCAAGTCAATCGGAAATCGTTTGCCCCATCAATTTCATGTCCGAAAATCCGAAATTTCTGGCTACAGTGACTGTTCCGGCAAATTCTAATCAGTTTTAGACAAACGATGTACCGTTGGATTCGTCTTGTAAAGGCGAGACTACTGTCAAAATTTCAGCCCAATCGGTGTTGATTTGCCCTCCCGATTGTTCAGTCGTAATGCCGCCTGCACTGTTCACGCAGGAGCAGTCCGCGTTTTCGTCGATTCCGGCCACATCCGATGTCCGTTCGCCGATATAAACCCCGATCTGGAATCATGGTTCTCAGACAAACATTTTGGTCCATGGCCCGTTGTCTACATCGTCCTCGTTCACCGGCAATTTCAGATCTACGAATGCCACTACCGGAACCCTCGCCACGCCACCTTTCAGCTTCAATTCCGCCGGCCTCCGGGCTTCTTTTTATAATTCCTCTTCAGGGTATAGCTGGTTTCCGGCCGCCGATCGTAAACGCTCAATTGGGTGTGTTGCGGCCGTGTTCCGGTCATCTTCAAGCCAAATTGGGCCTCTATTTGACCGTTTATGGGTGTTTAACCACCGGTTCTGGCACTCCCTCGACTTCGTCGGCTTTCGGTAGTGCTTCCCCCGGTAAATCGATGGTTTACTCGGCCGAGTCACCCATTCAACTTATGCGGGTTGACTCGGCAGTAGATACTTTGTGTACAAAAGTTCACGTTGCTCCCGCGGTTGTTTCTGCGCGTTCTGTCCCTCCTACTTTGTCTTTCAGGGATATTTTGAGTCGGCCATCACCAAATCTGCTGGAAAGAGGTTTTGCATATGTTGCTTCGATGGAGGAGGTGCCTGCTACGAGAGTTCGTGATGGCATTCCAGGTATTTTGTTCCCAGATCAGGTTATTTCGTCCCTTTCTGCTCCTTTTAAATTTGCTTTGATAGGACGTATAACGGGGAACCGGAGGTTGACTCCTAATTCTGATATTTTATCTTCTTTGTCTTGTACGAGTTTGTTGGGTTCTCATAATGTTCATTTTCTTCCTCGTGGGTATATGGTTCTCACCCTTTCCTGTTAGGAGGATTATTTGAGGTTTTGTACTCAGCCTGTTGTTTCGATTCGATCGGTAGTGATTCGTTTTTCTAAATGGACTCCTGAGTTCAAGTTTAAGGCGGACTCTCATATTGCTCTAGTTTGGTTAATATATCCTGATTTGCACTTGCATCTATATGCTAAACAGAGCTTGTATCCACTTGCTAGGATTTTAGGTAATCCTGTTAAGATTGATGAGATAACTACTGAGGGTACCAGAGGTTCTTTTGCTCGGGTTTGTGTTAAGATTGATGTTCTTCAGGCACGTCCAGAGCATATATGGGTTGGGTGGGGAGATCATAGTCAAGTTGTTGAGGTGGTCTATGAGCAAGTTCGCCACTATTGTACTCATTGCCAGTTGTTGGGGCATTCACTTGATTTTTGCTCTCGTAATGGCAAATCTTCTCGTCCGCGAAGGTCCCATCCTAATGGTAAGGATGTTGTATCAGATTCACCTGTGCAGGTTCCTATCGTGTCATCACAGGGTGTTACTACTGATCAGCCTCCGTCTATTGTTACTGATTTTACAGGGCATGTTTCTAAGCGTCCACGACGTCGGCCTGTCCTGAGGAAAGATCCGAATAGGCCTATTTCTACGAAGAATTATTATGAGGTCCTGCAGGATTTACCTAATGATTCTGGTCCTGGTGAGTCTTCGGGTGTTGTGAAAACCCGTCCCATAAAGGTCAAGTCTCTTTTGAGTAAGCTTGCGACAGAGCAGAATGCTAGAGGAGGGTATTTATCTCCAGTAGTTGTGGCTTCGGGTATTTCATCTCAGGCCAAAGATATGACTGAGGTGGTGTCTCCTTCTATTGCAGATGTTCCTGCACCGGTGGTTGTTCCTGTTCTGGTGGTTGAGATTGCTCCTGCGGTTCAGGATCCTGTGAGTGATCCTCCAGTTTCTATTGCTTTGCAAGAGTTTGAGATGGATTCAGTGAGTGTGGGCTGTGAGGAGGGTATGATGCCTTTTTCTACCACCGCCTGTTTATCTCTACCGCTCCCGGTCCGTACACGATCTCAGCAGCGCCGATATTACAGGCAGAAGGCGCTCCAGGCAAGTTTGCCCTATGGGCGACCTCCTGATCTAGGTTGATTTATTTTTCCGCCTTTTTTGGGCGTAGCAGGTGGGTGTTTACTGCAGAGTTCTCCTTGCCCACTATTTTGTTTTATTTTGCTCGATGTATTCCAGGGCATCCGCTGGTCTGTTGGTTTTTTGCTCTGCTGTTTTTCAGGTTGCTCTGTTGTAGTACATCATTATCTATGTGTGTATAGCCTTTTGGTGGAGGTCTTGGCATAGTCCCCCTCCCTTTAGGTGTTATTTGTTCTGGTTTTTTGTTGTATATACTGGTAGGGATCTGCCTAACCCCCCCGCTTCCGACGGTGTTTCTGTTAGAAAAACCCTAAACTCTAAACCCTAAACCAAACCGAAAAAATTCTCTCAAAAAAAATTCTCCAAAAATTTACCAAAACTCGTCACTATTCACGTGCCACCTGCCGCCATGTCATCGCCGCCGGATCCTGACCGGCGCCACCTACCACCTAGAACAGTCTCCTCACGGCGAACCACATACTCGAAAATCACCCCAATCGGAGACCGGCAACCCTGTTAATTTCCCGATCAAAAATTCGCTCATTCCGTCTTCTACTTCGTCGGTGCCGGAATCTACTCCTCCCGGCGCCAAAGACACACCAATCGACTCGTCTCGAGAATATGGTTCGATTGGTACCAGAACCACCTTCAACCATTCAGTCTATCCACCGCAATCGTCGGTTCAAGTTGAACCTGTACTGTTCATAAGTTTGTCGGAGGTTCTTCCTTCGATTCCGGCTGATTCATGCCATCTTAATTCCATCCAAGCCCCGATCTGTGATACCCAGTCACAGACGATTCCAATGGCATCGGATTCAGCTCAAACGCCGTTCCCGGGCGACGGCAATTTCAGATCTGAATTTTCAGTGTCGGACGTAGTATTCACGTCCTTTTCATCTCCGATTACCGGCGCCGATCCGACGTATTTCTTCAATTCCTCTGGTCAGGTTAGTCGTCCAGTCATGGGTAGGATTTTACCGCCTTCAATTTCTAGTTTTCCGGCTGGAGTCTGCTGGAGATTCTGATCAGGAATTTGATTGACATTCTGAGACGGGTGATGGTTGTAGATCTGAAGGCCGTACTCTGGACTCTGATATATCGGACATTAAGAAAAGAAAGGAGAATGCTTTTCATCGATCGCGTAAAAAGCGACAGGGCGATTCTTCTGCCCGTTCTCCATGAATCTTCTCATATGGAATGTCAGGGGGCTCCGGAGCTCGGAGTCTCAACAAAGGCTTCATGCATTTGTCAAAGAAAAGAGAGTTCAGATTTTGGCTATTTTGGAACCTATGACTGATCTTGATGTTCGTTTTATAACTCGTCGTTTTGGTTTCTCTAGAGTTATATCGAATTCATCGGGTCATATCTGGGTTTTCTTTGCTGAGGGTGTGATGGCTGAGTGTTTCTTTGATCACATTCAATTCCTTCATTTTAGAGTCTCAGCTCCTTTTTTGCCGACTCATGTATTTTGTTCTTTTGTGTATGCTAAGTGCGACTACATTGAGCGCACACAGCTTTGGGATTCCCTGCTTCAGGTTAAGCTTGATCAGGGCCCTTGGCTTGTTGGTGGCGATTTTAATGTAGTCAGAAATGAGTCCGAGTGTTTGGATTCTTCCGGTGGGAGACTGCTTCCCCTGGAAGAGTTCAATCATTTTATTTTGGATTCTGGGCTTGTTGCGTCTTAGTGCTACTCGTATTTGATTAGTTTTTGGCGCACTTTGGTAGTATTCTAGGGTTATTTTGCTTCTGTATTTATTTCCCTAGGCTGCTTTGTTTTATTGTTTCTACTGCGTTAGCCTTTTTGGGAGGTCTTGGACTATTCTCCCTCCTCTTTTAGGTTTTCTTTATGATGTTACTGTTTATTTTTTGTGGATATATACAGGTAGGGGTCTGCCTAACCCCCTTCCGGCGGTGTTTTCCGGGGAAAAAAAACCCTAAACCCTAAACCCAAACCCGAACCCGAACCCGAACCTTAAACCCTAAATTTATCAATCAAGTAAAGTTAGCTGCGGTTTATCTCCAACTCAAATGACTGAATTTCTCTAGTATTAACATTACAAGTAATTGAAAGTATCGTGACATTGAAAATTGAAAACTAACTCTTTCAAGTGTATTAACCAACAAATGGGAATTATATGAAAGCCTCGTGTTTTCAAACCAATTTGGAAATTTTCAACTTTGTGTTCCCAAATTAATGAGAAGCAATGCAATTTCTTGCCCAATTTCCGGAATCTTTTTTCTAATATTTTACAAAAACTATTGGGCTGCAAAAATAAAGGGTAGTGTGATGAATTATCAGAGAATATGACACAATCTTTGTTGTCAAGATTTCAAGATTATTGTGGATAACACTCGGTGAACAATTGTGCAAAAAAATTGCATGCCTGGGGCTAGACCACAGATGATATGAAGGTGAAGAGAAATCAGAGTGATTGATAGAAGCAGAGTCGGAGACGAAGTCAAGAAGTTGGAGAAGTTACTGTGTTTGATATAAATAAAAAAAATATTTGGATTTGGAATTGATTTGGATTTGATGTGATAATTTAAAAAATTATTGTGTTATTAGTTTTTAAATTTCTTTTATTATTATTATTATTTATATAAATACTCATATATTTTTTTCTCAAGAAGAAAAAATAATTTTTAACATATAAAAAAAATTATTAGATAGTTTTCTCAAGAAATGAAAAAATATAAAATTTAATGACAATGAAATTAAAATAAAATAACTTTTTTTTATATAAATTAGGTTTCTAGTATTAAAAATAATGAAGTTTTTTATTTAAGAAAAATAAATAATAATAGTGTTAATGGTATTTTGTAAAAAAAAAAAAATAAAACCTTAAAATTTATAAGTAATTTAAATACAATAGTGAAAATAATTTGATTTTTTAAAATATTCAAATCCATGAAATCCTATAAAATTTTACTAATTTTGTAAATATTTCACTTATTTAAATAAAATTCCATCAAATATCAATATAATTTTATCTAAATCCCATCGAATTTCAAACCAACATGCAAAACACATAATATTAAATAAATAGTAAAATGAGAAATTTATTTGTAAAACTTATTTTTACAATAACTTCTAGGTCTATATAAAAACGCAATATATTGCTTACCCTATCTTACTACAGACTTCTTCTTGCCCGTCATCCTTTGTTACTTGTCTGTCGAGTGTTTGGAGGCTCCAGTTCCACTTCTCCTGCTTGCTTCTAGGTTCCTTGGAGTTCCTTACACATCAGGATGGCTTTCATTCTGGGATCAGTCAGAATTACCCCAAGATTTGGTCTTAGGGGTATTTTTGGGCATTGGCTGGACTGCAGTCTCTTTTTTGTATTTGGATCACTCTTGCACAGTCACTTTCCAGCCGCTTATCTTTTGGAATTTATGTCTCATACAGTTTTTTGACAGCTTACAGGACCCGACTTTCACAATTTGGGTCCCAGAGGACAGATGGTTTAGTGATTGATGCTTCTTTCTACCTCCTTAGCCAGATTAGATGTTGGCACATTGTTCTAGTTCTTTTAGACAGTTTAGTGTCATTTCTCTTCGCATGTATTCTTTGCGCGCTTCATAGTTTTCTAACGCCTCATCGATCTTCATCCAAGTTTTTGGCGGCTTCTTTGGAGTATCCGCATTGTTTGCTTTGCCTTAGTCTGGATTGGGGAGTTTATCTCGTTCCCTTGCTTGTCTTTTTTGATCAAGTGGGCCCAAGCATTTGTTAATCTTGCGCTTCATGGTTCTTCATTTGAGGTGGGCTCAGACACCTCCTCAGTTGACGAACAGTTCTACACTACAACAAAAATGACTTTCCGCAACTGCGCAAATTCTTTTCCGCGGCGCACATTGCACGCTGCACATATACAATTGACGAACAGTTCTAGCTAGTTCTTTCTCATGTTATGGTGGGTGTTTACTACCGACTTCTCTTTGCATGTCATCCTTTGTTACCTTTCTGCTGAGTGTGTGGAGGCCCCAATTCCACTTCTCTTGCTTGCTTCTTGGTTCCGTGGAGTTCCTTACATGTCAGGATGGCTTTCGTTTTGGGATCAGTCAGAATTACCCCTGGATTTGGTCTTAGGGTATTTTTGGGCATTGGCTGGACTGTGGTCTCCCTTTCGTATTTGGATCGCTCTTGCACAATGACTTTACAGCAGCTTCAGTTTTCACATTTATGTCTTGTACAGTTTTTTGCTAGCTTCAAGACCCAACTTTGATAATTTGGGTCCCACAGAACAGATGGTTCAGTGATGGATTCTTCTTTCTATCTCCTAAGCCGGATTAGATGTTGGCACATGGTTCTTAGTTCTTTTTGACAGTTTAGCATCATTTCTCCTTGCATGTATTCCTTGTGCGCTTCATAGTTTTCTAGGGTCTATTGCTTATTCATGTATTTGCTACCCTACTTTTCACTCTTTTTTATTTGATTGTATAGCCTTTTAAGGGAGATCTTGGTCTAGCCCCTCTCCCTCCTCAGGTTTTATTTGCCCTACTTTTTATTTATGCACGGGTTTAAAAAACCAAATAAGCTTTTATACTACCAAAATAAATTTTTTAACAAAGTTCAAAATCAAAATAATCATATATATAATTAAAAAACCTGAACTCCTAACCCAAAATAATTTTTAAATTCTAAAAATCTTAAATGTATATACAAACACATGTTTGAAAAATCAAATAAGCTTTTATGCTACTAAAATAAAATTTTTAACAAAGTTTAAAATCAAGATAATAATGTATATAATAAAATTAAATTCAAAAAAATTTAAAAAAATTCTGAACTGGTCGAACTGATTTTGACTGGTTTGTTTGGTCAGTACCGGTCCGACCGATTCTTGACTGGTAAACAATTTTTTGGCTAAATGACCAGTTTTTTGTCTAATCGACTGATCAATCAGTTTCTGAAAGCACTGCATTTTAATAAAAAAATATTTACATCATTCCAATCTAGTTTCGAATATTATAAAAACATATACAATTGATTAAACTTCAAATGAAAATTTAAATAGAGCTACAGCCCTAGATTTATATTTCCAAAACCAAACCATGATTTATGCCACTTTGACATTCGATGAATCTGATAAAAAAAAATTATTATATTATGTCTCTGTTATATATTAAAATCAAAGAGTTTTAAGTTCACCTTCAAGTTTTTTTTCCTTGGCATCCTTCAAATCAAGTTTTGAATAGAGTCCTAATTGCTAACCCAGTATGCCAAATACCTGGCATAAACCAAGTTGTTCGTACAGCGAGAAAAAGGATTTTGGCTGCAATGTGTCACTTGCTTCATGCGAAGCTTTCACCGACAACGAGAAATGCAATGACATTTCATGCCACTATGCCTGGGAATTAACAAATCATCATTATATAGAAAATATATTCTCAATTGTTGAGCTACTGATGAGCAACGATATCGAAGAGAACATGTTAAACCACCAGCACACACTAGATGGAAAAAAAGGCAGGAACTTTGAGTAGTTAGAAGCTTTGAATATCCGTTGCGCTTTAAGAAAAACTTGGTAAAAGAACGTATTTTACAGGATAGAGGACAACATTTGTTTGACAAGAAATTAAAGGATGAGCAAGTTTGTTATACCTACTCCATATACGTTCTTGATAGATTAACATAATTCTTGATATACATTTAGTAAGCAATGAAAGAGCAACTACCTTGGAAGTGATTCAAAAAATAAAATAAACAAACCTTATCGTTTATCGGAAAGCAAAGTAAGATCGGCGGGTGCACGGGTGATGAACAAGAAGACGGCAGGTTTCCTATCTCTGCAGGTGAAGAAAAAAATAGATACATACGAATTGGTAGTAGGGTGCGTTGTACAATTTTTGGTTTTTGTTTATAAGCTCAAATCATGTTTTTTTTTGTTCAATAAAAAAAATCACGATTATTAAGCAAATATAATTATGAGAATCATAAATATAATGATTCTAAAACTTTCAACTTTTCAAGATTTTGGAAAGATTTTTTTTCATCTGAAGTCTTGTCCAATCTTTTCAGTCTTAAAGTTCTCCACGTCTTGTCCAACAATCTTTTCAATTTTTGAAAAATTATATTATATGTACTCACAAATGAATAATTATTCCCAAAGTTTTCTTTTAGAATTTCAGTCAAGTTATGGATCTAACCACGTGTTCTTATTTGATTTGTTTTCACCATATAAAAATTGTTGAAAGCATATGTAAAATGAAAAGTTTTAATTAAATATTTTTAAAATATATTTAACATTTAAATTTTTATTATAAATTAATAACGATGTTTTATATTTGATTGTTTTATTTTTTTAATATATTTATTAATAGTTTCAATTCATAAAATAAGTTAGGCAAGAAATTAATCACTAAAACATATTGTTCAAAATTTTGAATATGTTTGAATGTAAAATATTGAACAAATATTAAAATTATGAGTTATTATACTAGTTGTAACTTTTATTTTCGTCTTAATTTTGTTTTATTTCCAATTTTTTGAAATATTTAATGCCTTAATTTTACATTTATAAACAAAATATTTTATATATCTTCTTGCTTTTTACTATAACTTAAGAAAATTAATTCAAATTAATCATAATATATATTAAGATTGGAGATAAATTTAGAAGGAGTAGATAAATTTTATCAACAATTTACAAATATTTTGGTTGAGTTAGCAACACTGAAATGAGATTATTGTCAGTTAGGTTACTTGTAAGTCAACGGTTAAAACTGTACAGAAATAGACTAATTGAAATTGTTTGAACAAAATAACTTATATCAAAACTCAATTGGCTATCAAGTGAAATATAAATGTAGGTAAACCGAAAAGTAAGTTGTCACAAGTTTGTTTATGATGTTCGTAGACTCCAATATACCTATGTCACTCACGTCTTCTTCCATGTGGAAGTATTGTACTAAAAGACTTTGGTAATTACAAGGAATTTGAAATCACCCACTTTAGTAGTACTTTAATACTGCCCAACTGAAACTCTTAGTAAACTTCAATCTTAATCCAAATGAATGGTAAGATTTCTTACTCTGAATTACAATGATTTTTTTAATAAATTCTAATCACAAAATGATCCTCAATTGATAAGATAATAACTTACAGTGTATGCTTGCTTTGATCAGTTTGGCTCGTTAAAAGCATTTTCAAGAAAATACAGAAGATCAGAGAATTCAAAATTCCATAATTTGGAGAGCATTAATAGCTTGTGAGATTGATCTACTTATATACTTCATATGCAATGGTCATCTTTTTAAATCATATATCAGTTTCCAAATACAAATTTCATTGTTATCATGTCATTGTTCTTTCTGTTAGATTCTGGTTATGTGCATATATTCTGACATTCTGTTGAGAATCAGTGACCGTCAGTACGAAAAACTTTATCAAATATTTCAGTTGGGATCTGATTCTTAGTCATTGAGTATATTGATATTCTTCCGTGAATGTTTGGATTTGGGCTGACTGATCGACTGAAATAAAATGTTATCAGTTGAGCTCAATCAGTTGTCCTTAGAACAATTTTCCTATCTATATCCCTTTTGACTTACACTATCAATTTAGTTCGGTAGTCAGTTCGACTCTTAGAAAATTTTTGCTCGTCAATATTCTATTTTCTTCTTGAATTCAGTTTAGTTATGCTCTATAATTATCCATTGGATCAACAATATTGTTAAATCACCAAAGCCTAAAATTTTCAAAAAAAAAATCGTTCTTGGTGTTTGACAAAATTATGTCCTTTGAGTTAAAATACTGAATATATTCATTAAGCAAAATAAAATATACAATTGAATTGTCTTGCCGACTATATAAAGCTTGTCCACTAAACACTATCTTCTAAGGTAATATTTTTTTATATCCATTATGCTTGTCAATTGGCTTCTTTCGCTTATTGTAACGTTCCGAAAATCTGAAAGTCCACGTGAACCACATGCATGCAAATTATTAAATTTCTTTGGTATTTTATTAAATTCTTTTAAAGCATAAAATGCATGTGTATTTTATCAGTTTGTGTTTAATTATTTTCATGCATTTTATACATAATTATTGCATGATAGGGATTTATTTCAGAAATTTATCAGTTCATGCATTAGGGTTTCTAGGTGCATTTTACGCTCGAACGAGGAACAAAGACCGGAGAATTTTCAGGAAAATTATTTTATTACATGATTAATTTTTATTAATTAAAATAAGGTGTTTTAAGGGTATTTTTCAAAAATAAGATTTTATTAGGTATTTTTACCCATAGGATTTTATTTTTAACGGTACATAAATTTTATTGACTCGAGGTACTTTTTGAGGGTTCGGATAACATTATATTTTCAAAATCTTTTCATCACGAAATATTTTTCGGGAGTGTGTTTGGATCTAATGGGCCTAATTTTAAGTTTATTGGACTTTAAACTCTTTTAAAACTTTTAAATTACAATTTTTGGCCCATTAACTAACTGTTATCTAATTATTTAACCACCTAATCACCCATTTAACCTAACCTAACCCCACCAGCCGACACACCCCCTCATTCAGACATTCTCCTCGTTTTCCCAGCGGCCAACCAATAGAAAGCTTCGGTCACCTCCATTCTGGCAAAGAAAATCCTTCGACGATGCATTGTTGATTCATTCTTCAACCGTCTCGCATTTTACTCTTCAAAGGCACGCGTTGTACTTGTCTTTTCTGCATCATACACGTTTATTATGTTGGTAATCATATATGTACATGAAAAACGCGATCTAACCTTGTACATGAGAATTTTCTCGGTTTCCATGGGATTATAGTGTTTTCTTGTCCAACTCTCACGTTTTCATGATTTGTTGCAAGGGGGCTGCCGAGTTAGGTTTCTAATGGTGTGTTAAGGTCGACGATCATGCTGTTCAGAAGCTAGAGACGGGGTGGAGCTCGGGTTGATAGCTTAGATCGAAGGTTGCTTCTTGGGTGGCCGAGGGTTAAGGATGGCAGGATCGGGAGATTCGAACGAGCCAGCGGTGCGAGGACCCTTCCTAACCTTGGACCAGACCCTGGTGGGGCTGAGACATGGCTTGGGATGGTTCGGACTCAGCTGGGCGTGACTAGAAACTAGATCGTGCAAGAGGGGAGGCTTCGGGTGTTTGGTGATCTCAAGTGGTGTGTTTTCGAGGCTAGGGGCTGTATGCCCGGTGCAGCTGTCGTGGGGCTGTAGGTTCGTGTCTATGGAGTCTAGCAGGGTCCTAGGGTGGTCTATGGAAGGTCGAGCCATGGCTGGTCCTCGATGATTCGGTCTAAGAACGTTTAAACACGAAATTGGCGCAATAGGGTCAAGGTGGGAAGCTTGCTGGAATTTTCCAGCAACCATTCAGGACTTTATTCAAGTGTATAAGGGCTGAATTTGAGATCTTTAGGACCTTTTAGATGTTCACTAAGGGTGGTAAAAAGTTGGAGAAATTTTGGTTAAGTTTCGGGGTCTTGGTTTTAACCCCAATCGAATAAGTTGTAAAATGGGCTTGAGTTTACGTCTAGGAATACTTATAAATATGTTTTGGGATATTTTAAGGAGTTTGGTAAGCTTCGGGTCAATTTTACAGGTCGAGGAGTAAAACGGTAATTTTTGGATGTCCAGGGGCAAAATGATCATTTTGCACGCGGGGTGAGATTTTGGTCATGGCAACGCCCTGAGCACAAATTTATGATATTTTAAATGTTTATGCATCACGTTTATAATTTTTATTATAATTACGGTGCATCCTTGGTTTAAAGGAAAAATTATGTATATGCATCTTTTTATTCAAGTGATGAATATGATAATACGTTTTTGAAGGAAGTGATTTAGTTGTGACTAACACAATGACACGATGACATGTAAGGTCGGGACTCAGTGGGCGGGTAATGTTGTCGCTGATGATCCTCGCCGTCGGGTACCGCGGTTACACGTAGATGGATTTATCGACTAACATGATGATACGAAAGTCACAGCTAATGAACGGAATTCAAATTAAGAAAATGAACACGTATATGCAGATACGATGATACATGCTATGATTATTATCATATTTTGACTGGTCACGATTATGTGCTACGATTCTTATCATGCTTGACAGGTTTTAAGATATGCATACGCCTTTTCACGATCATGAAAATATATGTTGAATATGCTATTTTTCACTGCTGTGTGCTTTGTATATGTATTTGTTATCACGGTTCAGGTCTGTTAAGTCATCAGACTCACTAGGCGTGTGTGATGCAGGTGATCATGATTTTGAGGGGCTGAACTCTGAGCAGACAGACCTGGATGTGTGCACGACCCGAGGACCACACTTTTCTGCACATCAAGATTTTAGGAGAGTTGAGATGACAAGGATATTTTTTAAAGCTGGTTTCGATATACTTATGATTTCTAGTACTTTTACTTGTTCGTGAATCGATTGAGATGATCGATTATTTTAAACGGTATCATTTATTTTAAATGTCAAAAGTTTACGATTATTTTTAAAAGGTATTTCTTTAATAGGGTTGTATGCATGCAAATTATTTAAGTGTTTATTTCCAAAATATTAGCTTTAAAAAAAATATTTCCGCACTTTTAAAATGAGTAGACGTTACACTTATCAACTGGCTTCAGTTGTTCTTTCTTATGAGTCAGGCTGGAGAATTCAATAAACTTTTATTGATACCCTTATCCCACATCTTAAAAATGAAAGAGTTAAATTGAGTTTATAATAGTTTACAATGGACTTCTATAGCAACTTGAGTTAATCATTTTCGTAAAAGCGATGACGAATACGAAGTAGCTGCTATAGGGGCCTATTGTGCAGTCACGCAGGTGCGGACCCAGGCTCGGGGCGTGACAGAATGGTATCAGAGCCGGTCATGGGCATGGAACACCGGAAAATAAGTGCTATGCGGGGCAAAGTGCTACGTGCATGGGACCCACCTCTTGAACCTACGGGACAAAGTGCTACATCACAGGAGCCACCTCTTGAACATGTAGGAGACACCTCTAGATTCTCGGCGCTGGTGGATCGATAGGTCAAGCCGCGACGAGAACGTCGCATTCTGAAGGAGGGGTGATTGTGATACCCTTGTCCCACATCTTAAAAATGAAAGATTTAAAATGAGTTTATAATGGCTTACAATGGACTTCTATAGCAACGGACCATTCCCTAAGAGTCCAAGCACATTAGTGTGGCTGAGATATCCGAACACAAGGACAGTTAGGAATATTAAGACATCTTCGTCAATAAATAAAAGCCTCGATAAATATGAGATTTGATCAAATCTCAGATCTCATTGAGACAAGAGTCTCAACCGCCATTAAGAGTACTAGCGAAGGGCGCAGTCGTAGAATGGGGCTCCACAGTGGTGGATGAGGCAAAGAGCAGCGGAGCGTAGCATTGGGCAAAGGCGTTCGACTTTCTTACCAACCTCATAGCACTCGAACTTGAAAGATTTGGATTCTTTAACCGCTTCGGAAATCTGGTTCGACAAAATGATTGGAAATGGTGGTGATACCCTCGGAAGAGCCCGAATCGGGCAGGTGAATGCCCGAGACATCTTCACCCCGAACTACCATAAATCTGAGCTTTCAGACATGCTCCCGGGTGATTCTACCCGGGCCACCTCGAAAGCATCACCTCACTTGAGTGCACCAGTATGAGATATCTTATGATTGACAATCATTACTGTCATAATCACAAGGGTGGCGTATCAGAAAAGTTGTCAGAAGTAGGATATGGCAGCCATCTTGCCCTAATTAATAATTGGACACTGAAAACAAGGTAATCATTGATTTATTTTCTATAAAGAGCAGGTTTGAACTCTATTCAGAGGATTTTTTTCCGCGTAGTCACATATTCATGTATACTCATACACCAACACACACAGTCGTTTTCATCATCTTCATCTACTGACTTAAGCATCGAAGTGGCCATGCTGGATACTCCTCCGGCATACATAGATATATATATATATATATATATATATATCTTCGTCTCAAGATATATTTTCTTGCTCATTTTTCCTTAACAACAATCTTATCTGATTCGGTGGATTGCCCTGACCCAACTCACCAAATTCACTCGGATCACATCATTGGCGTCGTCTGTGGAAAATCTCGAGACGTTGATCATGGTTTCCGCAAGAAAAACCACAAGGAGGGATAATGCCTCTGACTCGGAGGTCCCTCGGAAAGGTCGTCTCAACCGACCTTTGTATTAAACCAGGAGCAACTTACTCAAATCATAGCGGTAGCCGTCCATAAAGTTGTAGTGGAAAAGTTACCTCCTGGTGACAACCTGGAAAAACACCAGGAGGGGACGGAAGAGAAGTCTTCCCCTCCAGGAAAAGACGAAGAGGCAGAAAGTTCGGCAGAGTGCTCTAGGGCCCCAACTATGGCCCCCCAGGAGCTAGAATATTTGAGGAAAAAGGTTAAAAAGCTTGAAGGGTAAGCTGGATCTTCATGTGTTCCCCGGGCCCAGCCAAGAGGATGCCATTTCTCTGCTCACATTATTGATAAGTCCTTGCCTGGCCATTTCAAGTCGGCAAGCATCGTGGATTATGATGGTAGTTCTAATCCAGAAGAACACTTAACTTGATTTGAAAATATGACCATGCTACATTGCTATGGTGATGAGATCAAATGTAAGACGTTTTTGACTACGTTGTTGGACTCTGCTCAACGATGGTTTGATAGATTGGAGCCCCAGAGCATACAAAATTTTGAGGATTTCAAGAGGGGTCTTTTTGCACCATTTTAGTAGCAGTAAGAGTTACAAGAAGACTGCTTTTAGCCTGTTTGAAATCAAACAAGGCCGAGATGAATCATTGTGGGGCTTACATTCACAAATTTAACAAGGCGGCTCTAGAGGTACCATCACGCAGGGATTGCAAGAAGGTGATTTCTTTCGATCACTGGTAAAAAGACTACCCCGAGACTTTGAAGATTTGTTGTCCCGGGTAGAAAAATATATGGAGGAGGTGCAGAAACAAAAGAGGGAGGCGGGGAGAAGAGAAAGAGGCATGGTACCTATTGTATATTCAAAAACTTTATCTAGAGATAAAGCAAATATCGCAATTGGATAAAAACTTAAAATATTATTAAAATAAATATTCTTTTATATAAGAGTCAATGAAGCTCAAGCCATAAGTTGGCTTACAGCGCACCTACTCTAACAATCTCTCACTTGCCTCATAGCCAACTTCCCATTGTTTCATAATGTTTTTCAAACCATGGTCCTCCTAGAAGGGTCTTCATCAGTGGATCTCAACGATATTTGCAGAGGCGGCTCTCTCTACTGATATATCTTCTCTTCCCACAATCTCAAAAATAATGTGGAACTTCCTCGGTATATGTTTTGATCGTTGATGAGACGTCGTTTCCTTTGCTTATGCAACGACACCAATATCGTCGCAATAGACCGGGACTAGATCAACTTTTTGAGGAATGACGCCCAAATCTTGAACGAAATTCCTCATCCAAAAAGTCTCCTTTTGCCGCAGCTTAGTATTCGCCGCAGCTATGTATTCGACCTCAGCGGTTGAATCCGATGTGGTGTCTTGTTTGGAACTCTTCCAATAGACAGCACCACTATTGAGCTTGAATGTAAATCTAAAGGTTGATTTCGAATCATCCACATCTGATTGGAAGCTAGATTCAGTATATCCTTCCAATTTTAATTATCCACTCCCATAAATCAATAACAATTTCTTAGCTTTTCTTAAGTACTTAAAAATGTCCTTCATGGGTTCCAATGAAATAGACTGGGATTCGATTGATATCTTTCTACAACACTCAGTGCAAATGCAATATCAGATTGAGTAGCTATTATATCATACATTATAATGTCTATAGCAAATGCATATGAGATGCGGCTCATGGTTTCTATCTCATCGTCAGTCAGGTCACATAAACTTAAATAGAGTTGGACCATGATGGATCTACTATAGACCATACTTGGTTCGAGTACATGGAGTCCATCTTGGACTACATGGATTCAAGTCATTTGGATGAATTGACATCTGATAATGGTTCTTTGAAATTCATTGGATTACATCTAGGAATAGACTCATCATAGCCCTCTTCAAGAAGTAGGCCCATCCTCTTAGGTGATCTTGAGACCCATTCAGACTTTCTAGGAGCTCGTGTTTCCTCAATTGGTAGTTGGGGTGTGAGTTCTACTATTTCAAAAGTGGGTGGTTTCGAGTACATGGAGTCCATCTTGGTGGATCTACTATAGACCATACTTGGTTCGAGTACATGGAGTCCATCTTGGACTACATGGATTCAAGTCATTTGGATGAATTGACATCTGATAATGCTTCTTTGAAGTTCATTGGATTACATCTAGGAATAGACTCATCATAGCCCTCTTCAAGAAGTAGGCACATCCTCTTAGGTGACCTTGAGACCCATTCAGACTTTCTAGGAGCTCGTGTTTCCTCAATTGGTAGTTGGGGTGTGAGTTCTACTATTTCAAAAGTGGGTGGTTTCCGATAAGGTGTCATTCCTTGAACCAATCACTTCTGTTTCTTTGGGATCATAGAAACAGTATTCAACAAAATTCTTTAGATATTCCACAAAGTAGCACAAATTGATTCTACTATCCAATTTGTCTTCTACTGCCTTCTTCACATAAGTAGGACATCCTCATATTCTTAAGAAATAATATTTATGTGACTTTCCCATTCATATCTCACATGAAGTTTTATTCATTGCATTTGTTTGGACTTGGTTCAACAACACTGCCGTAGTTTCAAGGCGCAAATCTCCAAAGAGATGATGACAATTCAGTGAATCTCATCAAAGATCGAACCAGTCCATCAATGTCCGATTACGACGTTCTAAAACACCATTCAACTGCAGTGTGACTGGTGGGGTCTGCTGTGAGATAATATCATTCTCTTTAAAGTAGTTTTGAAATTTATTATTTAAGTATTCTTCACCTCGATCAGATCAAAGTGTATTAATATTATTTCATAATTGTTTCTCTACTTCAGCTCTGAATTCTTTTAACTTTTCAAAAGCTTCAGACTTTTATTTTATTAAATACATACATACATACCTCGAGAAGTCATCGATCAAAGTAATGAAGTAGGAGTGGTTATACCTCGTGCTAACACTTAGTGGGCCACACACATATGGATGAATCAAATCTAATAGATCATGTGCACATTCTACTTTCCCTTGAAAAGAGCCTTTAGTCATGTTTCCTTTGAGATATGACTCACGTGTTTCAAGAGAGAGAGTTAATATTTGACATGTCAAACATGTCCTATCCTACTAACCTATACATTCTGTTTTGGAAAATATGTCATAGCCTAGTGTGATTGATTTAGACTATCTTGTTCTTTTTTGTCGATATCGTGTTTACTTGGACATTATTAATTGAAACATCTTTTATTTTTAAGTTATAAAGATTGTTTTGTAATTCGCATGTTCCAATTAAACATTCATTCTTGTAAAATATTGTACACACTTTTAACTAATAAACAAGAAAATCCATAATTATCAAGTATAGAAATAGAAACAATGTTTTTAACTAAGTTATGAACATTTAAAAAATTTCTGAAACGAATTTCTACAACTTACAAATATTGTTTTTAAGTATTCTTCACCTCGATCCGAGAGTTAATTGATCCATGTGAGTCATATATGGATCCATGTCCAAAACCTAGGTAAATGCAGTGTTCCAAATCCAATATTACATAAGTTTCAAACATTTTACATGTCTTCGATCTTCAAAACTCTTGAGAATTTGGGTCCACCATATTCAAATATTGATAAACCATTAAATCTAATATTTACAATAAATTTCCATGTGAGATACAAATTTATGGGTAGGAGCGGGAATCCCGGACTACAATATATTGGCTCCTACGTATTTCGAAACTACATTCAATTACGCCACCTGACGACCCTCAATGGAGTCGTTAAACAGATCAAAGTGCATGATAGTACATAGAGCTTCTACGTTGTCCCAGATCAAGGACTAATGGTGAACAACCAAAACCGCATACTATTCCACTCGATAACTGATAACCACTTGGGCAGTCCGAGGGAGGGTTGTTAACTTCATCATCATATGATTTCCATTTTTACGAATGAACATCTTCATGCTCATACCAATGAAATATGACATTTACATCACATATATACTAGTCTCAAACTCAGGCGATCTATATCATTATTTTAGGTGGCTGATTCGACTAAAAACATGTTTTTAGTACAATACATTTTCTAATGAATTTCATAATCTTACGTTGAGAGACAGTCTCACATAGAAATGCACATTATTTGGTCTGTCGTAACTAACTACTAGGAAATCATATCTGCCAAACTTCTTTTTTCTTTTTCCTCCTTGGAACTAAAAAACCAAATATTTCAAGAGGAACGGTCTGCAATATGATATATATTCCTACGTATGGTCTGAGAATAAATGACACGACTTGACGACAAGTATCAATCGCCGAACCAGCTAAAAATGGCATGTCAACTTCAGACTTACAACAATCCGTGCCTAGTTTAATATCAAAACCCACAGAAAATTGCAGGAAAAGTTCAACGTAAAGGAAAACTAATAAGGCACTTCATCTCCTTCGCTTTTTTGCAGCCTTAGTTTCACTTTCTTGAGACTTCGCACTATCTGGTGATTTCCCTCTGATGGATTCTTGTGATTTTGCCAAGTCAGTGGTTTTTCCCTTAATGTGATCAGTTTCTTTCGACTTTGACAAACTAGATTTTGCTGTCCCTGTTCCGTTGACACTACTGGATCTGCCACTTTGTGGAGTATTACCTTTAGAATTGACATTTCGGTGGCGGTCTGGTTTCGAGTGGCTCGAAGTTTTGGCGACATCATCTCCAGATCTACCAGATGTCTTGGCAGAATCATCATGAGATTTGCCCCTGTGTTTCTGAGGGTTTTTATCCTCGACAGGATCTGCTATAGATTTCCCACTGGATTTTGAGTTACTTTTGGACTTCAACTCTGCTTTGCCATCATCCTTAAATTTGCTTCCAGATTTCCCACCAGACTTTACATCTTTCAGCTTACCAGAAGATGTGGACTTGCTACAAGCCATTGATTATTAGTATAATTTGACCTTTAATTTTAAATAAAAATGTACGGAGGAACTGAGAATTACAAGAACAACCTTTTAAGTGAACCGTCTATCTTCCTCCGCTTGCTTGACAATTCAGAAATGGGAAAACCTTTCTTCTTCCTGCGCCTGGTAAAAGAAAGAAATTATCAGTATAAACATTCACAAAATGATTCCAAAAGATAATTTCTCCATAAAAACTCTCCCCACTAAGGAAATTTCCTGGTCAAATTTCACAAATTTTAGCAAGGTTTTCCAGCAAATCTAGGAATATGTTTTGGGATTGGAGAATTTGTTTAAAGATATGCCACTATATGCTTTTGATGGCTTTAAACCATTTCACCTTCTTTCAAGATTTGAAAAGTTCAAGTTAATGGAAAAAGTACTTGAACATTATCAACGGATAGTTGCTAAAGTTCAATGGATAGTTACAACTTGTGAGAAAAGCATGCGTTTTCCCGTTGAGTGAATTCATGTGCCTAAAAAGTAACACATTATCAGATTCATTTGGTTCGTGTTGCAAAGGCCAGATGATAAAATGTTTATCATAGATGGACATACAAAAGTTCATCTTAGTAAAATAATTCCCTTTGCCGAATAGATTCAACAAAAGAGGAAACAATAGGACCAAAATTACTCCCTACAAATCATATTACCATACTATGCATACAAGCAGCCGAGTCCGGCGGGATTTACATTTTAATTCTGACATCCCGTTCTATTTAGTTCCACATTGTTAACATCAATGAAGGGATAAACATA
Source organism: Primulina tabacum (assembly GCF_025594145.1). NCBI lineage: Eukaryota > Viridiplantae > Streptophyta > Magnoliopsida > Lamiales > Gesneriaceae > Primulina > Primulina tabacum. The sequence goes on along the minus strand of NC_134556.1, from coordinate 42,599,153 downwards.
AAATAATAAGAAATAGAAGAAAAATAATAATAATCATCGTCGTCATCATCTATAGACTGACCAAGGAAACTGGTTTCAGGATGGAAACATAATTCTAACGGGGAGATGCAGATGATCAAGGGATCTTCCCATTGCTCCTGCACTAAAAATGTAAATCTCATCCCTTAATCCCAGACAATAGTTCAAGGATGGATACCCAGCTACCATAAATTGACACAGTAGATATAGCTGCAAGCCTTAAACGTTGAAGATAAATACCTTATTTTTCATGAAGGAGTACTAGGAAGTAATAAAACATGGAAGAGGTAGCAACTGAAGAATAAACTTACATGTCTGAGGATGCATCAGGACTTGAATGCTCAATAGATTTGCCCTAGTCACACAAATTGTCAAATATATCAGATATATGAGGTCTTAATAGAAACCAGCAAATTTTTAATTCTAACCATGGTAGCAAATGAATCATCTCCAACCAATTCCCATCGCTCCCTTCCTAGATTTAGTACTTCTTTGTCGCCATCATTATACAACACCTATTTCAGATGGAAGCCAGTTTACACTGAAACAAGTTTTAAATGCAAATCAAAGTAATTAATGAAAGAAAGAAAGATATTTTTTCCTCACCATATGCTTCTTCTTGACAGAATCAAAAGAAGAAATAACACCTTCATAAAACCTGACAGCGAAGAAAGCATCATAAAAAAAGTAATTTTGTTCATAAACACTTTAATGTACAGAGTGGAATGTACGGAGGACTTACATCTGATCTTTTGGCCACCAGACCTTAACTTTTGAGCCAACCAATTCCTCCCCGTACTCTTTAGTCTCGGATGTCTGACACAAAATAACAATAAACTTAACTGAACTGACTTATATTGTTGAAAGTTTGGTTGTGCACTTTCTCTAAATGCCAGTGCAACAAAGCGGTTTTACACGTGTTTCAAAATAATATTTCAAGGGCAAAAACAATACTAATGCATTCGTTTTACAGGTGCAAGAAACATCTGGTTCTATGGTAGGATATGAAAGTCACGATAAAAGAAAAAATGTCATGACGCACTTTCTGTATGCCTGGAGATCGTTTTCTCTTATTACTCATCCTTTTAGTTTCTTCCACACTGTCCTCATTTTTTGATGATTTTAAAGGAATCCTTGGTGAGGCAACCATGTCCTACAGATGAAAAAGAGAAGCATGTGTTGAAACAAAAAAAAATGTTGGTCAGGAAAAGTAACTGAAAAAAAAAATAAAAATAAAAAATAAAAATCAAGAGAAAACATGATTACTTGTCCGTGATCTTCTTTGGAAGAAAATTTCAAACTCTCGGGTTTCTTTTGTGCACCCTTTTTCCCTACTTCTTTCTGTGACAAAGAGGATCCATCATCCACCTTGTTACTAGCATCCCCCAACTTTTCAGTTGGATCCAGTGATCTTGCCTCTGAATCACTGGTACTCATATGATCATTCTTGGATAAAACTTCTTCCGCCAAAACTTTATCCTTGTCAATTGTCTTGTCAGATTTCTTTTTCAATGAGCAACGCTGCTGTTTTGCTTTTAAAATATCTGTTCCTTCAAGTGCCTTCTTAGTCTCTTTTGTACCCAAGTTCTCTTTCCTGTTTGCTCGACCAGCCTTCTTAGATCGACTATCGGCAGGCATGCCAGGGCTTTGAGTTGAAGATGCTAAATTTATATCCTCTTTCTCAAGTGCTTTTAATCGCAGAGGATGAATACTAACATCATTAACATTGTCCAAAGATATGTCAGCTTCAACAGAGAGAATCTCATCAGGTGAACCATCTTTAGCTGCAATGTCTTGGTGACATGGCACTTGCTCATTTTGTTTCTGATCATCAAGAAGATCTGAAGACACTGCTAAATTATTATCAGGTTTAAATTGTCTTCCCTTCCTCTTAGCATCGGTTTCCACTTTAAGCCCCGAGATCTTTGGTTTTCGAGCACCCAAATCATTAGATACATTTTTGGACATTGATTTGTCCTCGACATTTCGGCTAGAATCTGCCATGTTTGAATAATGTGCATCAGGAATTGTTTCTTCAGTCATGATCTCATTGATACTGCTAATTGACTTGGGTGATCTTGTCACAGGGGCATCTTTATCCAGCACAGGGGTCTCAGCTGAACCCTCTTTAGCCACCTGTTCAAAACCAATGAGATCAAACAATCACTTTTAAAGCAAATGGGAATAATGCCTTTCCCAACAGAGAGAGTGGCTGGTGAATATTCATAATCCACCCACTTGATTAGTCGAATGTGATCCTACTGTCCCTTTTGGCGAAAAGAAATTCTGACTAACAAATAAATATATATTCAAATTGAGGCTACCCATGCTCTCTCTGTGTCCAGAATTATCCATCATTCATTTGGTTTCAAGAATTAGTACATTTTTTGGCGAAAGAAAAAGTATGTGTGTAAACACTGGCTAGCAAAGCTCATCATGGTTACCATGAATAATAAGAAACTGAGAATAACATGTCAAGTTATGCTTGCAAGATTTTAACCCTTGTCAGACTTCACAATAACACTCGTGAGAACTTTATCGCAGGAATGGCCCAGGAGAAATAGACAAGGTGGTCTTGAGCAATGAACATATTTTAAATCATAATAGAAAAATAAGAAAAATGAGGGGTTGCATCAGCAAGGAAAAAAAATATATTTACAGTCACTTGCAACCTAATGAGAGTTTTTGCCCATAATAATTCTTGGCTTTCAAAGCTGGTGCAAAAAGCAAAAATATATAAATATAGTCACTAGTATCCCAAAATATATGAAAGAATCAACTTCTTCTTTTAAAATTTTAACATATTATTTGACTTGGACATTTACAAAAACAGAAGAGTAAAAGGGTGAGAACTAGATGGGGAAATTATTTCAAAGTGATGATTGCAAGACAGAATTGACAAATATAACGAACCCGTTTGGAAAGGCGTATATAATATAAAAAAGAACATTTAAGCGGGTTTACTTTTTACAACGTAAAACAATGACAAAATTATAAATGTCAAAAGTGAAGTGTGAAAATTTTTGAAGCGTATCTATGTTCTCGCTCCGCAATCAACTCAGTCTTATGTAACGCACATTGCATCGATATTCATATAACGAATGAATGAACGTGACATATCTTCCATAGAGTATCACATAGAAATGCACATTATTTGATCTGTTGTAACTAATAACTAGGAAATTATATTCTGCAAACTTGTTTTTTTTCCTTTTGAACTGTTATAACTAGGAAATGCACATTATTTTCTTTTTGGAATTAAAAACCAAATATTCCAATCAACTAGCTTATCTGCTAATAGAGGCAAAGCATGTAACTTTATAAAAAAATAGAGGCAAGACAAGCAAGTTTTTTGAAAAATAAAGGCAATACATGTATTAAAAGGAGGCTGAAAAACAGAATCTGACAAATCAATTAACTAAAATGCCTGAGCACCATTCCTCAAAAGTAAGGTATGCCAAGACTTAATAGCAAAGATCTCAAACTAAATCCTTAATAACAAAACCACAAAAATGTAACAACATGACATTTATATATAGTACTTCCCTAAATGTTTGAATTTGGAAGAAAGTAAAACTGACATCACAAGTAGACTCTGGGATTACCAAACCAGAAAGCAAGAACTCATAGGTAAGATGATTTGCGATAGAACAGAAACTGTACCTTCTGGTATTTGGAGATGTTTTCATTACTGTGCCCAACAGTACTAGCATTTGGCTCGCATGTGGAAGCTACAACTCCGCTATAATCATCAAAATTAGTATCTGAAGTTTTTAATGCTTGTGTTAAATAAGGTCTAAGCTTCTGTGCACAATTCTGAATAACTTTCTCAGCTAATTTCTTTGCGATTGGAAGAACCTCCTGTCAAACATCTATTACTTAGCAAAGAAATAAAGGAGGGTTCAAAGTTTGGATAAAAGTCTAAAAATTAACCTTATTGTTCCTTTTCAAGGTATCTAAAATGGGATTGAGTAGGTCTGAAGAGATATCTTCACTTTCTTCTATGACCAGTGTCATAATGGTCTCCATGGATGCAAAAATGATTTCTGAATGATGAACTCTGGAAGTATCACATTAACAATACTTAAGCAGTTCAGACTGAACACTGTCATAAAATAGCATAGCTTTCATGGTTAATCGTTATACAATCCAAAATCCAACAAGTATTAATTGCCATCCCTTTTCAAATATGATGCAGTATAGTGTGCAGTTGTGTAGATTTCCCACCTAAAACTCCGAACTTTGAAGGCAAACTAGATATTCCTAAAGATTCTCAAAATTCATTTTCTAGTTAATTCTTTCAATAAGTCCAACATCAAGTTCCCTTCATCAATACATTGCGTAATTATTAATCTTAGTTTCATCTCTTCAATTGAAATTTTCATCAATTTAATAGTGTATCTCATGATTAATGATGCCTGATGTCACCAGAAAAGGACTTAGGCTCGAGGTACAAACCACAAGGCATGGGCAACAAAAACTCATCAGTACGCCATTTCTAAGAAAGGCGCCTAAAAAATACTATTTAAAGTTAGGTAGGTAAAAGTCAACACGAAGTGCAAAGAAAAATGATAAATATTTCTGTGAATATCAACTAATTATCAATTTTCTGTTTTTGAATAATTGAAAAAGAAAAATTTTGCAAATTTCAAAATTGCCTAGTTTCACATGTACTTACTTCAGTACTTCACTTTATCCTTCACGTGTTGCCAAAGCTCTTACTCAAATACCTCTATTGTTTCTTTTCTAGATAGTTTCTATAGCTTTACTGAATTTTGTAAGATTTTGATCAAGTTTTTGAAATATTTATCAAAAGATTTCATATACAGTACTTCACTTCATCCTTCACGTGTTACCAAAGATTTCATATACTAACAGAACTCAAAGTTGCACGTACAAGTTACAACAACGAGGAAAAATAAGTAGAAAGTTGGTTAATATGGGCTTGAAGGAATGTTAAGCAAATAAAACCTTGTCAAAGGCTAGACATAAAACAACACTCAATCAATACACGCCCAATATGTACCTTATAGCTTTAAGAAAGTGCTGAAACATCTCAATGATCATCTGATCACATTCTAAATCCAACATGATAACACAAGACCTGACTTTTGCCACAGTTTCAAGAATAGAGGCCCTCTTATGATGAGATCTGCTAGATGTGTCCGATAAATCCTCAAAAGATGATACAATCAAGTGAAAAACATCCTGTATTATGCCCATATGAAAAGTTATGAAAACATTCCAGGGGGAAACACCCATGTAGTGAGAGATGGGGTAAGAATCACCTTCATTTTGTCATCATCATATGGAGCATCTGGGGCAGTAATTCTGGTGATGTCACCGACGCAAGAAGCCACACCTACTTTTACATCAACATCAGAATGCTTTAGAAAATATTCTGTAATCAACGCATCCATTAGCGGTGAAAGGGCAGTTAGCATGGATTTGGCAGGTGACTGCTCCACTTTTGATAGAAGTTCCTCAATTCGCTTAAATCAAATCAAAAGAACAAAAAAAAATAAGAGACTGTATACCAAGATAATTAATTAGCTGGCATAAACAAATTGAAAATGAATTTTTTTCATCTTTATGAATTTAAGGATTGTTACCCCCAATTAAAGCATTTGGTGGCTAATGAATCTTCTTTTTGTATCCCATCAGTAATAATGTAATATGTAGAAGTAGAGTTATATTCTTATCAAAAACATGCATTTCCTCTTTTTTTTAAAAAAAATAATAAGAAGGATATACTCATATAAGTGATAACAGAAACAAGGATCAATTGGCTCCAACAAAAAATATATGTATATAGTTACATGAATAAAAATAATTGATTTCTCGTACAAAATAAAGGTAATTATTAACAAGGCACCTTGTGATGTTAATAATTTTTCTATCACTCAGTTTACAGTGAATCCTTTTAGTAGGTTAAACTACTAGAAATTCCGAACAATGGCTCCAGTAACTGAGTGTCACGCCTTCCAGTAAAAAAATTGCAGATGAAACAACACAATTCAAGATATTAGTTTGGAGGGAGAGAGATAGCTTACATCGAGGAGACGGAGGAGCTCATCGAGAGAAGAGGGGGGCTGAGAAAGAGCGTTCCCAGCTGCTGTGAGCTGTTCTTCCAGCTCCATATCTGAAAGCGTCGGCATAATTTTCTATCAACAGATCGTTCAACACAAATAAACAATTTGCAGCTCGATTCAACAGCACCGAATAACGTGAACTTAGGAACCCTAAGAACGACGGGTAGGGAGAAATTTTAGTTATTTCTTTTGATCCAATATAATACAAAATAAATAATTATCAAAAAATATATAATATTCATATTTTGTATATATTTCATATTTGAAAACCCTAGAATAACCCTAGAAGTATGAAATTACTTATTAAACTATTTCTTGGTAATTGGTCGCACAGTTGAAAACGTTTCATGTTAATTATTTTTTTTCACATCAGTACCTATAATCCGTGCATTAAACCGGACACCCGAAACCCTTGCCAACTATGTTTACGTTACTTACTGGCTAGCCTAACAAGAGAAATACTAGCCAATGGAAGTACTTACTTAGCCTACCAAGCCTATCAATAAAGGAGAAGGAGAAGTAAACAGAGAGCCAGTTAAGCCATATTTATCGAGTAGAATGAATGTATGTAGATTGGACAGCAGATCTGGACGTTAAAATTTTAGGACTCCTACAACTCAATCTTGGAGAAAGGTGAGTAGCAAACTCGAATTCGGCAAGAATCTCATTTTTTGGTAGTACGAAGGGGGAATTGGCCCAAAAATGGGATAGGGGTCAAGGAGCTATTCATTCAAGGCGCGACTCACAAGCGACGAAGGGTCTCTCTCAAAAGTACGCAAAAGTTAGAACAATGTCAAAGTTTTTCGTTATTTCAATTATCAAAATGAAGGGATTACGATATAACATTGTTCTTCAATTAAATCGAAAAAATTTTGTGGGCAACTTTTGAACGCATAATATAATATCAATATATAATAGTAGAAGCGTTACTAAAATTTATTTAAATTCATGGCATATATGTTTTTCTACACAATCATATATGATCACCTTGATTTATCTTTGACTATCTGGTGTACTTGATTCTTGGTAAAATAAATTCCGGACCTAAGCCACGTTGTCCAATGAACTGGAAATTTGGTACAATGACCATTGTTCCGGCTCCATTCAGTCGTTCGTTTTCAATCATATCTATTTATTTTACCAAGAATCAAGTGCACCAGACAGTCAAAGATAAATCAAGGTGATCATATATAGTTCGATTTATTCAATATATTGCATTTTATGGAAAAATTTAATAGTTGAGAGAATTACGGTAAATTCCAAGCCAAATGCCAAACAAGTCATTTTAAATAAAACCGATAATAAACATCACCTTCATATCTTACTCGATTATTTGCTTTGACAATCCAATTGCTTCGATATTCATATATTCATCAATTTTGTGATAATTCATGTGTTAGTAAGATTCATCAATAATTGATTTGACTAAGTTCAAATCTTGATTAAATTTGAGCTTGGACACAACTTTTAAATTACAAGAAAAATCATAATAATTCGAAATTAATTTCAAAAATTCTGAAATTTTCACAATATGTGTATTTTGTAAAGTTTTATAACTTTTGTTTAGAAGGTTTTTTCAAATTCTAGACTTGTTTTATCCAGATCGTGTATTTCATGCTGGTCTACTATGGGTTTTTTCGGCCCGAAAAATGATACTTTTGCTACTATTTCCGGTCATTGACTGAACCTTGAGCATAATTGATATCATGTTCAACATTTTCCTTTCTATAATTAAGTTAAGAAACAATATGCATGATTGAAATCAAGAAGCATCAAAATTGAAGTTAACCATCCCAAAATTTTGAGGAAATTGATTTTGTTTTTCCTCCAAAAATTCATAGAAATTCCTAGACTAGTCCGAAAGTTTTGAAATTTGAAATTATAGTCTAGAAAAAATGGAGAAACCTTCGTACATGAAAATTCCGATCATCGGAGCGAATCGTGTAATGGCGTGTGACGACGATTCCGATGCCACGCACGGCCGATATTTTCCCGCAGACTCCATTCATCAATGGCCGATATTTTTTAGGAAGACTCCTTTCATCAATATCTACAACTTTTGTATACAAAGTTTTCGGAGAAAAACAACATTATTTGCCCAGAATTTGAATTTTTAAACTAGATGGCTAGCAAATTTTCTACTGGAAATAAGCGCTCCCGTTGACTTTCTGACCGATTTACTAAAATGCATGGATTCTAGTCAACACCATGAACAACATCTGCGTTATAACCGAAACCTAAATAGAGAGTTAAGCAAGAGTTTCAAATGCATGAACATGCAACTTAAAAAAAAATATTTCTGGATGTATACATTTGTAGATGCTCATGGTTTTTGATTTTTTTGAAACAATCCATGAAACCGTTTGCTATATCTCTTGCATCAACGTGTTTATGGGTGTGATAGGAAGTTTAGATTAATTTTCCATACTTTTTTGACAAGGTTTACTAATTTTCAAGGATTTTACTCAAATTTTGGCATTTTCTCACCCATTTTCTTTCTCTTTTCTATTGAATTTTTTGTACGAATTTTTATCCTTTTTCTGATGGAATAATGGTATTTATAAGCAAAATTGAGTGAAGATATGATGTCAAGTGTCTAAGATAATTGGCACCTATCATTTATAACCTTTAGGAAAAGCTATATATATTAATAGAAATTATATTATTATTTTAGTTTGGTTGTTACAAACTCCCCTCCTTAAAAAAAATCTAGTTCCCAGATTTCCTCGTTGCTCTTAAATAACTCAGGATATTGTCCTTTTAACATCTTCTTCTTTTTCCCATGAGCCTTTTTCAATATTGTGATTATGCCACAACAATTTTTCGAGTTGAACTTGTTTGTTGCGTAGCTCCTGAGTTTTTTTATCTATTATTTGCATCGATCGTTCCTCAAAGGATAGATCTCCTTCTAATTTGACTTTAGTGTGGTTAATAACTTGATCTGGCAATTTTTGCTTTGGCTTAACTCATCTAAAGATGATCCCGACTTAGCACTTGTGCTAGGGATACTTGAATCTCCTGCTCTAGGTATAAAGCCTTGTACTCGAAAACTTCTATTTAGGAAATCAGTGGCTTCTCAATAGTCTGGAGGATCGCCTTTTGCAATACAGATCATAGCTGAGTATAAGCCTATAAACAACCTGTTATTCGATAAGAGACGGTGCTTTTATCAACTTGTTGTAGTCTACCATCAACTTATGTATTTAAGGAAAGCTTATTGAACTCGATTTGAAGTATTTCAAGGTGTTCCCTCAAATCTCCTGCATTTTCATGATGGCATCGACATTAGCGCTATCCTTCTCTTGTTAACAAATTTTCAAAAATATATTCATGAGATTTAATAATAAAATATTCAAAATATAATTTTGACACAAAGTTTGTTATCTCAATAATCTAGCATTCTCGGGTTGATATTCTATTATATTGTTAAAAAAGTTTTTAACTGTGTTGTCAACTTTTAAGGTAAATTTATTTGCAAGTAAAAATAATGACCATTTTTCAAAACACTTTTTATTGTAAGTCCACTGCAATGCATACATGTTTGTTCTGCATCTAGTGTAAGCTTTATAAGAATCGCTGACCATCAATGATCACTGGTATCTGTATATAATATTAGATTATCTTCATCTTGAAGAATGACAATTTTTGGAAGATTTTGGCAAATCTCTTTTAGCTGGCTAAGTCTCTTTTATGTTCTTCTATCTATATAAATCTTACATTTTTTTTAAGTAATAGATTAAACATTTTCCTTGTTTTGTTAGGTTTTAATGAACATTCCAACAAAGTAAACAAATCCTAAGGAACTTTGAAGTTGTTTATTCTCTCTGAAAAATTCTGCATCTTTTCTGCTTTGTATTTTTGCAGAATTACTTCTGAATAATCTTGTCAGGCCCGAGGCCGAAGAGGGCGAGGGGTGATCGCCGGTGCCATGAGGTTGCACGGACAATGAGCGGCTCCTAGAAGGCTTCTAGGTGGAGGGAACATGAATGAACCGATCCCACACGGGAATGAGAGGGATTCTGAGACTGTTCAATGTAATGGACTGTACAGTTGAAGAGGGCTTAAAAGATTTGATATGTACTACTCATATCACGAAGATGCATCTTCTTTTCGGTAGCTCATCACATAAGAACTCCAAAGTTAAGCGTACTTGACTTGGGGCAATTTTGGGATGGGTGACATCCTGGGAAGTTTCCTAGGGTGCGTGTGATTGAGGCCATAAGCACGCTGGAAAGACTCGTCTTGGTACAGTGAGGACAGTCGCCGAATCTGGGGCGTTACAGTTGGTATCAGAGCCGACCTCTCTTAGTACGGTGTGGTTCGGGGATGAACCAAGCGGAAGCTGGTGGGCATGTCAGGCCCGGGGCCGAAGAGGGCGGGGGGTGATCGTCGGTGCCATGAGGTTGCACGGACAATGAGCGGCTCCTAGAAGGCTTCTAGGTGGAGGGAACATGAATGAACCGATCCCACACGGGAATGAGAGGGATTCTGAGACTGTTCAATGTAATGGACTGTACAGTTGAAGAGGGCTTAAAAGATTTGATATGTACTACTCATATCACGAAGATGCATCTTTTTTTCGGTAGCTCATCACATAAGAACTCCAAAGTTAAGCGTGCTTGACTTGTGCCAATTTTGGGATGGGTGACCTCCTGGGAAGTTTCCTAGGGTGCGTGTGAGTGAGGACATAAGCACGCTGGAAAGACTCGTCTTGGTACAGTGAGAACAGTCGTCGAATCTGGGGCGTTACAAATCTATTTTTGCTCTAAGGAATTAAATATTCCTAGTAGCAATGACTGTCTTCTTTTCGAATAGAACTAGTACTTGTTATTTTTACAAACCTTAGAGAAAATATCTAAATGTTTAATATATTCGTTCATTTTTTTCGATGCCATAAAAATAATAAATATAAACTAGCATAAAATTAATATAATCTTTTAATAGATTATCCATATTTTTTAAAATATCTGGGTGTATTAGCCAAACTCATCCATAATACTTTCCAAATATAATGACCTTGCAGTGTGAAAAAAGCGGTGAATTTCTTGTTTTCTTCCTTCATCTGAATCTGATAAAATATAGATTTACAATCAAACTTGAAGAACATTTTTGCATTACATATATAATTAATTAAATGATCTCTACTAAGTATGAAATATCAATCATATTCCATAATTTTATGAATTCTTGATAATTAATAGTTAATCTGGATTTTTTTTTAAATTTCAGAAATCATGGATTGCTATAAGGTGATATTCATGTTTTAATTAAATCAAGATTTAAATATTCCTTGATAAGAATTTGTATATCCTTTTGATCATTTATATTCATCGAGATATGCTTACATCTGGGATCTTCATTGTAATTTTGTTTGATCATTTTTTAGGGATACTTTTGTTTCGAACTTTACATCATTATGGTTTAAAGCTATTTTGAGGAATTTTATTTCATTTGATTGGAGGTTTTGATCTACTTTTAATTGAAGTGTTGTTTCTCCAAACAGTTTAGAATCATTCATTTTTTGGGTTCAGAAGTTTTTCTTCATCACCACGCTTATTGCGAAACTAACAGAATTTCTACTCATGTAGCATGGAAATTAATCGGTGGTATTTTCACCTTGTACCAAAGTGTTTGTCCAGTACTTTCGATTAATATTTCCGTCATCTTGATTCATTTACATAAAATTACTATTCGCTTGAAAAAATATAGTCCATCAATATGAGGTTTTTTCTTCCAATTATTTTGGAAACACGCCTCTTTTTTATGTACAGATTCCCGCTTCGGAATCAATATAAGGAGCACAATATTCTACTTTATATTATTAATATAACATCCCTACTGAGATGTATATTGTGAATGAGCTCATGGTCATTGAATTTTCCACATTATATCATCTGCCATGAATTCCAATCCATTCTCTAGATGTTTCCAAGGTTTGTGTTTTCGAGAAACTCTAGTCCAATCACTAATTGATCTAGTTATTTTCCTGAGATTCATTTAATATGAACTTCAAATTCACCGATATTGATAATTCTTAGGTAAGTTTATCTCATATATTGTTCCAATAGTATATAATATTACCAAAAAAATTTGATTTCGTTGTTTTGTAATATCAAATAATATTTTGACTTATCTTTATCATTCTGGACATCTAAGCTTTCACATTGTCGAACATATTTTTAATACTTTTTGGGCTTTCTGGACATGTGTTTTTCCTCACTTGTGACTTCTGATTCTATCTACTTGAAAAGATAGTCTTCTTGACTCCAAAATTTAAGACTTTGATTCTTTTGTAAAATCGGTTTTTCTTATATCTGAATATCTATTTCACGTATTAAAAGAAACTCGATTCTTTCTGGATAAATTGTCTGAGTAACTTTTTCAATATTTATGATATTTCAATAAACTCATTTCTAATAAATAATTATGAGTGATGTGTATTAAATAGAGAATATATAATTTGATATGTAATAGAATATATATTCTATTACCATCTTTTATCAGCCTCTTTTCTTCGAAGTTTTGATGTAATGTTAAGGCTCGGCTGAAATCTCGATTTCGAGGTTGTAGGAAATTCTTGGGTAAATTACTCATACAATTTTTCAGGCGCATAGATTTCTTAAAATTTTTCTCAGTATTGATCTTGAAGATTACTAATTCGTTTACCGCATATAGCAATGTCAATAGGTGATTCTTGTTTAACTTCAATGTTCCTAGAATTTCTTCTTGTTTTTCATGGATTTCCTTGATTTTATGTGGTACATAATATAGCTGATTGTCGTAGTTATGTATCGTCTTTTGAATTTTCTTAAGATCTCCGTAGAGTTTAGAGGACTCCATTCTAAGAACCTACTATTTTGAATCATATGTTTACCTTAGGATTCTGATGTGTTCTTTTTTGTTCATGCTGTCTAATATCGGTTAGCTCTTCTTTTAAATATTTCAAAGTATTGGAGTAAGTCGTGTAAATATACAATCTTGAAAACATATGTTTGGATCCATAATTTTGAGAAAAATCTCCTTCCTCAAATATTTAATTACAGAGTAATAATAACATTGTATATTTAAAATAATTTTAACTCGGCATACCATTCCTGACCAAATTATAATATTAAGGATATTTTTTATAATATGTCAAAATTGAGAAGTTCAAATTAAAATTTTAAATCCGATTATCAATTTTAGGTTGAAATTTGTATTGATATTTTATTCTTAATTTATCTTATAATTATAATATACATATAATTATATATTTAAACTCGCGTTTTTTTCCAAATTGCCGGCAATTTTAAGTTGTTTTTTCGGTGTTGCCAGCAATTTTTACATCACATATCATCGTAAAATCCTAAAGCCCGAAGTAGAAATATGTACTATTGGTCTCTCCTCCGTTGATCCACCGATTTCCAACCGCCCAATGCTTTCATACCACCTTGGAGAACAAAACTTGAATTGGGGTATATTGTAATTTGTTTTGTAGCCCCACTAACTCGGAGAGTAGCAATGCTACTTTTAACTTGCTTATCATTTAGGGTAGCACAAGGACCTTCAATTCTCATTTGGAGGTTGAAGGAAGAACCAATAAACGATAATAGCTATCTAGCTATCTTGATTAATTAACTAACTAACTATGTATAAAACTCGCCCTCGAGATGGACTACAAATGTCTTTAAGTGTCATCTTGGACAGCAAATGAAGCAATGTAGCTTTGGGTAAGGGCTTGGTGAAAATGTCCGCTAATTGCATATAAGTGCGAATGGGTAAGAGTTTGATAGAACCATCAGTGACTTTGTCTCGAATGAAGTGGAAGTCAATTTCAATGTGCTTCGTCCTTTCATGGAACATCGAATTAGTCGCAATATGGATAGCTGCTTGGATATCGTAGAACAATAATGCCGGGGTAGGGATGGTGATGGACAGTTCGTATAACAACTGGTGAATCCAGACAATTTCGCTTGTGGTTGCAGCCATTGAACGATATTCAGCTTCGACAGATGAACGAGCAATGGTTGGCTGCTTCTTGGCTTTCCATGAGATAAGGAAATCACCTAGAAAGATGTAGTAACCTGTGGTGGACTTCCTGGAGTCGATACAAGAGCCCCAATCCTCATCGGAGAAGGCGTTTATTTGTAATGAGGAAGTAGAAGAGTAAAATAAACCTTGACTGGATGTCCCTTAAGATTGTGAAGCAAATGATGGATGGCCATTAAGTGTTGGGATCTAGGGAGAGCAACAAACTGACTTAGCTTGTGGACAACATAAGAGATGTCAGGACGAGATATGGTGAGGTATATGAGCCAACGACTAAGCTGGCGATAATAAGAAATGTTAGAAAGTTCTTCCCCGTCGACGGAATTCAGGCAAACTTTGGGATGCATGGGAATATTCGCCGGTTCACAAGCGAGAAAACCATTGTCTTCTAAGAGTTGTAACGTGTAGTTACGTTGAGACAATACGATACCGCTCGCTGAACGAGCTATTTCAAGGCCAAGGAAGTACTTGAGGTGACCAAGATCTTTGAGATTGAATTTTTGGTGCATGATGTGTTTAACGTTGTCAATAGCTTGGACCGAGGGGCCAGTGATGATGATACCGTAACGTAAACAAGTAAAGCAATAAATGATGCGCCCGAGTTTTTAATGAATAGAGAGTGATCAGATTTGAATTGTCGAAAACCAAGTTGAAGGACAAATGTGGAAAACTTGGAGTACCACTATCGTGACGCTTGTTTCAAGCCATACAGGGACTTATGCAGTCAACATACCAGCTTGCCCCGATCTTACTGGTCTCCCCCTGTCGTGGAAAAACAAGTGGAAGATCCATGTAGACCTCCTCAAATATATCACCATGAAGAAAATCATTGTTCACGTCCAGTTGAATAATTTGCCAATTGTGGCTTGCGGCAAGGGCTAAGAGGATTTTGACAGTCACAAGTTTGGAAACCGGAGAGAATGTCTCAATAAAATCAATGCTTTCATGTGATTATAACATATGGCAACTAACCGAGCTTTGTATCGGTCAATGGATCCGGAAGAATTGAACTTGATTTTATATACCCATTAGGAACCAATGGCATGTTTCCTGGGAGGAAGATTTACAATGGACCATGTGTTGTTGGCCTCTAGAAGCTAGAGCTAGAAGTTCATTCTTCATGTCCTGACGGCATTCTTCATGTTGCATGGCCTGGTGATAAAATTGGGGCTCCGAGTGAGTAGAGACATTGAGAACAAAGTGCTTGAAGGCTGGACAAAGTTTCTTGTAGGATACAAAGTTGGATAGTGAATACTTATATTTGGAGGCTATGGGTGACGCACTCGGGATATTGGACAGCAAATTGCAATGGAATTCCTGGAGATATGAAGGTGCTCGAGGAACGCGCGCGGATCGTCTAAGATGCAACTTCGGAGGTGGTTGATCCTGGACATGGAGGAGAGGAGAGCTACTGGTATGCGGTGGAGAAGAACTAAATGGGAGCTCATTATTAGTTTGAGTTCGGGGTAAAACCAGCTCAGGAAATGGCTCAATGATCGATTGACTACGGATGTTGGAGTGAAATGGGAACACAACATCGCTCGAGGTGAAAACTTGATTGCTTTCAAGATCAAGCAATTAATAAGCCTTCATACCATATGGGTAGCCAATAAAGATGTATTGTCTAGCTCGAGGGGCAAACTTAGTGCGATCATGAGACAACGTGGATGCAAATGCCAAGCACCCAAAAACGCGTAGGAAATCATAGTCAACTGGCAGGTTATATAACTTTTCGAAAGGTGATTGGTTGTGTAGGATGTGAGAAGGCGTCCGATTGATCAAGAATGTGGCTGTAAGAACACATAATATCAAGAATATCAAAGGGAGGCGAGCTTGAAAAAATAAAGCTCGCGCCACATTTACAAGGTGCTGGTATTTCCGTTTCACAATAGAGTTTTGTTGCGGACGTTCAACACAAGATAATTGATGTATGATGCCCTTTTTCGTTGAAGAAGTTAGTGAGATTCAGTTCCTTAGCATTATCCGACCAGATGATCTTGATGTGTGCTTGAAATTGAGTGAGCCTCATGCTGTAGAACCGAGGAATAACCTGAATAACATCTGATTTATGCTTGAGTAAGTAGTCCCAAGTGAATCGTGTTGCGTCATCAACAATGGTGAGAAAATATCGGTATCCATTATGAGAAATTGTGGCAAGCGGACCCCAAACATTACAATGTATTAAATCAAAAGCATTTTGAGCCATGTGATTGTGGAAGACAAATGGTAACCTCTTTTGTTTTTCCAACGGACAAATGTAATATGGAGTATGATTAACAAGTTTTGGAGTGTCAATGTGTAAGATTTGTTTGAGTACATCAAGGTTTTGATCAGACAAGTGACCTAATCTGTTGTGCCAAAGATGCACAGAAACTTTACCAATTACAGCACACGTAGTGGGTTGCACAGGGGACTTCAATGAACCACAGTCGAACACATATAAACCATCAACGTAGCTACCCTTGCCAATCATCATCTTGTTGGTGACATCCTGAATTAGGAAATGATCAGGATGAAAGATGACCGTAAGCTGCAGGTTCTTGGTTAGTGCACTGACAGATATGAGATTAAACTGAAACTGTGGAACATAAAGTACATCATGTAGAACCAAATGTGTCCCAATGCAAATATCACCACTAAATGCCACAGCTAAAGATGTCTGGCCCGGGAGCGTAACCAAAGCATTATAGATTGGCCGCATATGGAGGAAAGCCTTAATGTCATAGTAGATGTGCCGTGAGGCACCTGAATCGACTATCCAAGCATGGGAATTAGAGAGAATGGAGTAGGACATAACAGACAAGCATTTACCTGTTTGAAAGCTATGCAAGGTCCCTGTGTATGATGATGATGAATCTGTGGTGGAGTTGAGATGACTAGAAAGGAAAGTCATGAGTTACTGGCACTGATTTTGGTTGAGTGCTTGGAGAAGATTGCCCAGAGTACTAGTAGGAGAGTTGAAAGGAATATCCTGGTGTTGGGGAGTAGACAATTGATTGAAAATGGCAGGGGGCGAGGTATTGCTTGAGGGGCGATAATTCTGTCGATATCCGGGAGGGTAGCCATGTATTTTATAGAATTTGTCCACCGTGTGGCCGGAAATCTGACATTTAGTGCAGAAAGGGCGTTTTTTCCTATGCCCTCATGTGGAGTAAGTCAAGGAATTTTTGGTATTCCCCTTTGTGAATCTCCCTTCCTTGACGGCAAAAGTTGTTGTCTGTGATTCATCGGAATGAATCACTGATGGATATCCAATTTTCTTTTGATGTTCATCTTGTGAGAAAAGGGAAAACACTTTGTTAATCTGAGGGAGGGGATCCATTAACAAAATCTGACTATGGATAGGAGCAAATGATTAATCGAGTCCCATGAGAAATGATAAAACATATTCACGCTGAAAGTATTCATGAAGCTCCTTGATGCCTCCATAGTAGCACTTTCCACAATTACAGCTTGGTCTATAGTTGCTTAATTCATCCCACAATGTTTTTAGTTTTGTGAAATAGACACTGATAGTATCCTGATTTTGGGCAAGATTTATGAGATCACGACGGAGCTGAAATACCCGTGGACTATTACTTTGTTGAAATCGATCACGAAGATCATTCCATATATTTGCAGCAGAGTCAGAAAAAATGATATTCGCAGAAATCTCTTTACATACGGAGTTTAAAATCCAGGAAATTACAACATTATTATTGCGAGTCCAATAAGGAAGAAGATCATGATCGGTACCTTCAGGTTTAGAAATCGATCCATCCACACAGCCGAGTTTGTTTTTGGTGAAGAGCGCGTTGACCATCGCACGGTTCCAAGCTGCGTAATTCTCACTACCGAATTGTCCGCATGATGAATGAAAAATGGATTTAGAGGATCGTCAATGAGGGATTTCTCTACTGACGCAGCGGCACGAATTGGGATGCCTTCCATGGTGAGATTTCAGCTCAGATCGAAAGAAATCAGAGTGAAACAGAATTGAATCAAAATCGGAATCGAAGTTGATGCCGGAGCGTGATTATTTTGCTCTATAACATATTGACCTGATAACAAGAGTGCTGAAGAATTCTCTTCCATTTCTGAATGAATGAATAGTCGGTTAAATCGTTCAGTACACATTTATATTTATACTACAATTAGCTAACTAACTATCTTGATTAATTAACTAACTCCGTATAAAACCCCTGCATCCTGTTTACTTTTCTTTTCTAGTTTTCCCTTGCTCTCGCTTACCTTGTATTCTTCAAATTGACTAAAATTTTATCACAATTATCTCCAACAGGTACTTATTCTTTGTTACGCTTCTCAGTATCCCAGAATCAAGCTTTTCTGTTGCATTCAAAATGTTTGATCTTGACTTCAGTGGGTAGGTACCCGTACCAATTTCGGTTGAAGTTGGATCGGTGGAAAATGGAGTATTATATTTTTGATTTAGCCATATGTACTGAGAATAGTTTGTGAACGTATTCAAGTTACTTATCTTAAATTTAATCGAATGAGTTGATTATTTTGTTCTTCAATCAGTGGTGGATTATATCAGTTGTAGCTCTCTGTTCACTGACAAAGCATGTGTACGAGTTTTTCCAAGAACCAAACTTCCAAAAACTTGATATAAATGTGGAAAATTCGCATGGTTTAATATTGACTTGAATGTTGCGCTTATCCGGCTGATGCCTGTATACTCTTACCTTTTAGTTTGTAAGACTGCTGAGAGCTACAGAAATAGAGCGAGGGGTGAGAGTGTAATTTTGACATTTATGCTGGATGAATTTTTCTCATCTGATGCATGCAAACTGTTACTCCTCAAAGAGAAATGATGATTGTTTGATTAACTAATCAAAATGAGTTACTATTTTTTCCTAATGGGGAAATAGATAGAGAAGAATTCAAGAGGATTATGAATTTGATGCGAGTCATAACAGGCAAAGAGCACTCCACGGCAATGGAATTCGAGCAGGGCACAACTTGGGTGGTTCAGTGGAAAATGGGGATTTGGTGGTATATTTTTTCGGCCCAGATGGCAGGAGAAGTCTCAAACATGATAAATTTATCCAATTCTTGAGAGATTTGCCCGAGTAAGTGTGTCCATGACTCCATATTTCCTCTATTTTCAAAATCCGCATCTAGTTTCGATGAATGTTTTACCTTAAGTTTTACTAGGATTGATGTATTTCCCATCCATTGATTTCAAGTTATACAAAATCAATAATAATAGTGGTGGATTTTAAATCACACTTCCAAATACATTCAAGATAAGTGTCATTTGAAACTAATCCAAGTCAAATCTCATCATCTAAATCAAATCCATCAATTCAAACACAACCTTAGAGTTTTGACGGGTGTTTCAACGTATAAAAGTATGCATTTTGTTCAGAAAAACTCTGAGTGCTCTATACACCTGCTACCTTAATCATTGCAGTAGCATCTTGTAGAATATCTATACAGGCTTTTGCACATGCTTTAGTGATTTGTTGTGCTTTAAATCACTTCCACTTCCAAAGAACTTGAGAACCACAATTATATTAATTTAGTACAGGCCTTGCGGATGTGAAAGTGGGGTTTTTGAACACACGCTTGATTTTTGTATGAAAACAAAGTGCACGTATTCTATAAATCTATTTTCTGATATTATCATTCATTTACTGGATTTGTCCCTTCCTTTTGAGCATGGATGATCATGCTGTATAATTGATCATTCCGATACAATCAACTATCAGATAATTTATTTATTGAGGCTATTGTCGCCAATTAAAATGTTTCATTTAACTGCAAAGTATGATATTAAGGAATTGTGAGATTGCTGAGATTGTCATGCATGTACCTTTTTGTGCTTCTCACATATTCTTCCCTGCAACATGTACCTTTCATGGCAGACATCGGATTGAAATCTTATATCTCCAAGGAAAATACTGGCATTAGAATAACTGTTTATATCTCGAATAGTTTCATCGTGTAGATAAAACATTTCAGCTTCTTTTGAAATGGTAAAACATGCCT
Organism: Primulina tabacum; assembly: GCF_025594145.1. NCBI lineage: Eukaryota > Viridiplantae > Streptophyta > Magnoliopsida > Lamiales > Gesneriaceae > Primulina > Primulina tabacum. The sequence continues at coordinate 42,579,021 of NC_134556.1, read as the reverse complement.
ATACCTCTGCAGATGGTAAAGTTGGAGTTTGCCCATTATGACTTCAAGTTAAGAGGAACCATCTCTGCTAAGGATTTTGCATTGTCCGTGGTTGCATCAGCTGATATGAAGAACCTGAATAAATTGCTTGATCGTGTTGATGATTAGATAATGAACCACGTCTTGATTATATTCGCATTACACTGTGGAATTTAAGAACTTTTCGGAGTTGCTAAGAAAGTTGCAGCCATTTTGTTCCGGAGTCAACAGTCCAAAGACGATTAATAATAAAACACGTATCGGTTAACCACTCTACTTGTTTTCCTACCACGACAAGTTCAAAAATAAATTGTATTTCGTAAAATTTTATAAGAATTTGTTATACGCGTAATGTGTATTCCATAAAAATAATTCAATCATGTCTTGAAATATCGAATGCGACGCGCCACAAGGGACAACGGACTTGGCGCGTCGGACCCGTTGTCTGGCTAGCCGAAAAAGCACCGGCCCCCAGCAAATATGAGAATAGAAAACCCTATTGATTTCCCCAAACAAGCACGCACGCACGCACCGCCTTATTCCGCTGTTCCCAAAAGTTCTCTCGCTTTCCACCTGCTTTACTTCTGTAGCTATTACGTTCATAATTTCCACCTCATTTTCAGAAGCAAAATTTGGAAATTCCATATTTATCCGCATTTTGTGTTCTGCGTATTGAACTGAGTTGATTGTGAATGATCGATCTTGATTGAGAAATAGCAATCTCGACGGTACGATTTTTTTATATTAAAATTGTTCTTAGCTACTAGTTTTCTTGAACACTCTAAATCAGGAAACTCTAATACTTTTTATTGGTCACTGAATGCCAAGGCGGATTTTATGAAACCCATCAAACTTTCTGATTTTGGGATTAGATTTGAGATTTATTACTTTTAAAGTGGTCTTCAGATCGGTAAATGAAGTCGGTTAAGTAGTTAGACATTGTAGCTTTTGTTTCTGATCTTGATTGATTTTTAGTCTCGTGATTGGGGGTTGAATGTTTTTTCTAGGTGGGTTCTTATTTAAAAGAGCAAACTCAAGGCTTTTTCATATAAAGATTTGGTTTTGTGCTATTTGCTGGTGTATAAAAATATGGGAAAGCCAACCGGGAAGAAGAAAATTTCCCCGGCATCAAAACCCATTGATGGCAATGGGAAGCATACCAAAACATTGGAACGTAACTCCAAGTCATTTGATGAAGACACTGCTATCTTCATCAACATGTCTCAAGAACTGAAGGACGAAGGAAACAAGCTGTTCCAGAAACGTGATCATGAAGGTGCAATGTTGAAGTATGAAAAGGCCCTCAAGTTGCTTCCAGCAAACCATATCGATGTTGCTTATCTGCGTAGTAACATGGCTGCTTGTTACATTCAAATGGGCATAGGCGAGTATCCTCGAGCTATAAATCAATGCAACTTAGCACTTAAAGTAACTCCCAAGTATGGTAAGGCTCTTTTGAAGAGGGCAAGGTGCTATGAGGTCTTGAACAGGCTTGACCTTGCTCTAAGGGATGTCAATAGCGTGTTGAGCATGGAACCCAATAATTTGACTGCATTGGACATTGCTGATACTGTGAAAAGGGCAATTGAGAAAAGGGGTCTGGTGGTTGAAGACCATGAAATAGTTCTGCCCCCAGACTATGTTGAGCCTGCTGATACACCTGTTTCTCGCAAGGTTGTGAAAGAGAAGGGGAAAAAAGGGAAGAGTGGTAAGTTTGACAGGAAGAATATCGAGGAACCCAGGGAGAATAAAATCAATGAAATTAACGAAAAGAAGGCTGATGAAGGTAAAATGGTTGTAGAAGAGAAGAGAAGTGTTAAGGAAGAAAAAGTGATTATGAAGTCTGTGAAACTGGTTCATGGAGAGGATATTAGGTGGGCTCAATTACCTGTAAATTGTAGCTTGCGTTTAGTGAGAGACGTAGTTGTCAACAGATTTCCAAGTTTGAAGGGTGCGCTCATTAAGTATAAGGATCAAGAAGGTGATTTGGTCACCATCACTATGACTGATGAGCTAAGGATTGCTGAAGAATTGGCAGATCCTCATGGATTTTTGAGACTGTACATTGCTGAAGTTAGTCCCGATAAAGAACCACTTTATGAGGGAGTGGGCATTAAAGAGGATCTGCAAAGCTATGAGAAACCAACCATCATTTCAGAGAGCAGTATTGTGGATAAAGTGCCATTTTGTGTTGAGGATTGGATTGTCCAGTTCGCAAGGCTGTTCAAGAATCATGTTGGGTTTGATTGTGATTCGTACTTGGATCTTCATGGAATTGGTATGAAATTATACTCAGAAGCAATGGAAGAAACTGTTACGAGTGAAGATGCACAGAAGCTGTTTGACATCGCTGCAGCCAAGTTCCAAGAGATGGCTGCATTAGCGTTGTTTAATTTGGGAAACGTCCACTTGTCTAAGACAAGAAAGAGGTTGCTTCTTGCTGAAGATAGTTCTACCGAATCCATATCAACCCAGGTCAAAATTGCTTATGGTTGGGCTCAAAATGAATATGTGAAAGCAGGGATCAGATACGAGGAAGCTCTAAAAGTCAAACCAGACTTTTATGAAGGGCTTCTTGCACTAGGTCAGCAGCAATTTGAACAAGCAAAGCTTTCTTGGAGTTATGTTATCGGAAGCAAAGCTGAATTAGATATAGAGGAATCTGCACAGGTATTGGAGTTCTATAATAAGGCTGAGGATAATATGGAGAAAGGTATGCAAATGTGGGAAGAAATGGAAGAAGAACGTCTTAATGGACTCTCTAAATATGAAAAGGATAATTTAGAGTTGCGAAGATATGGGTTGGATGGGCTGTTTAAAGATATATCTGCAGATGAAGCTGCCAAGCAGGCAGCAAATACGAGGTCTCAGATTTACCTCCTTTGGGGTACAATGCTATATGAGCGTTCTGTTGTGGAATATAAGTTAAGTCTGCCAACTTGGGAGGAATGTCTAGAAGTTGCAATTGAAAAGTTTCAACTAGCGGAGGCGCTAGAGACAGATATTGCAGTTATGATAAAGAACCATTGCTCAAATGAAACTGCTCTTGAAGGTAGTGCATTCCCATTTTCATTATTTATTATGGTCTATTCTCTCTTACTGTTTTCTTGCACTTTCATGAATAGGTTTCAAAGTTGATGAGATAGTACAGGCATGGAATGAAATGTATGATGCTGATAGGTGGCGAATTGGTGCTGCATCTTTCCGGTTAGAACCCTTGTTCAGGAGGCGCTCCCCGAAACTTCATTCTCTATTGGAGCATCTTTGAATTATCTACCTGTTAAGGTGGTCTGTCGGAGCAAAAAAGCTTCGGAATTATTTATAAACTGTCAATGGTTGTACACCTCCACATTGTTTCAGGTAAATTACTGTTTAGATTTATTATTGAATTCTTTTGGATTTTGATCAAGATGCTCTCGCCTTTCTCAATATTTTGCATTATGTTTGTGGTGTTTATTTTCCATTAGATATTTACTGTACTCTTTTGTGCACCATAGTAACCTTGTATACAGTAGGTACTTAGTTCTAACCTTCCAGGGTGATCTTTTTACAATGATATGAATTGTCGAGTTTTCTCTTATTTATTCATGGTTACCTTTTCCTATTTATCCTCTTGTTGATTTGGGTTGAAATTGGAAACGGATGAATTATAAATCCAATTTTTAATATTTCGAATTCTAATAAGTTATACCACTGGTTGGAGCTCTTATCAAGTGTAGAAATTTAGAGACTGATTAAGCACATGGGACAACTTATATTTTTTGGTTCCAGTTATAGAATCTTAACTCTCCAGATTATATAATGACATAGGTTTTGTTATTAATTTTAGCATATTTTACATAACATTATACAAGTTGTTTTTTATTAATAATATTATTGCAAAATAAGAAGATAAAATATTACCAAACATAAAAAATATTTAAAAGATTGCGAGACTTTGAAAAAAATAAAAAAGTGAACTCTGCCATTGTTTGCTTGTTATTGTTATATGGATTATACTTCATTTATTCTTCATGTTTATGATTTTTTTTCTGATATCATTTGCCAATGATATCTGCTGCAGGTATTGTGACCATATATTTTGTGAGTTATGCAATATTATGAAGCAACGGCAAGCCTAATTTGGTTAGCTTGTTGGCACGAAAAAGCTGCTTGATTTTCTGTTTGTTGGAAGGAGAAATCAGGTTCTTGTTTTTGTTTTTGGATTCAGATATATGGAGTCAGGGTATTGATGGGTAAAATGTGTGTGTGTGTGTTTTTATTTTTTAAAACAGTACGAGGTGTCAGATTTGCTGGTTTGTTGGTTACGATAGTGGAACCACATGGCCATTTGGTTGACTGATATTTCACACAAGGATATGGACGTCTAGATACTTTTCTTTTTATAACCCATGTTTGATTTACGTGTATTGGGATCATTTGCTGCTTCTGGAACCGTTGACGAACCCAATTCACAGATATATTAAAATTCAAATATGTCATTTTGTGTACTCGGTAGTATAAACGAGGGATGCTGCATTGTTTTGCGTGGAAGATCAGCGTTTTGTTTCATCGACTAATGAACTGATCTGCATTGGCCCGGTTTTGTTAGGTAACTAACATTCACGTGAGTGAAGTTTTAGCATATGAATTTCAGGATGTGAAGAGTTGAACAGTGTGCCACGGAGTTCCCTATTGGTTAGAATATATTTCCCATCAATACACTAATGGGCAGTTTATTTTTAGAGGCAAACCATTCTGGATGAAGATGACAGAAAGGAAGAAGATACAATTTCTGATTTTATTTCGAGGCTCAATCTTTGAATCGGCACTCTCTTTAGCAGCACACACTAATTAGGAATTTAATTTGAAAGTCATATTTCAACCCGAACGTTTTTTTGATACCGCTAATAGCCAAAAAATGGCAAGTACTTTTCCTTATGTGGATTTTGTTTAAATGGAAACTCGATGATTTTATTTAAATGGAAGCTCAACGAGTCGATCCAATTATACGTATTGTTTTTGTTGTTATATATCACTTTTGTAATTTTATCATTTTTCGGATATTTATCTTTAAATTTTATTTTTTTTCCATTTTTGGTGGACAATTTAATTCCATAATCATATCTATTTTTATTATATCATTGCTTTGGAGACTTGGAAGTTTATTGACTTTGTTTATGTTTAAAAAACATTTTTAAATAATATATAGTTTCAATTTATAACTTTAATTTAAATAAATTTTTGTATGCAATGCAATCATCATTATTTTCATTCTCATATGAATGTGTTGAGCTTTTTTGAATCAAATGAGTTAATGTACTTTGATTTCACAAAACAAGGACGAAATCATATTAATATTAATCTAATGTGTATTGCTTTGATTGATTTATGCATATTTAATGAATTACTGATTAGTCAGTTACACTTCTATATATTCTTTTATATAAGCAATTAATTCGAAAAATTAACGAAGAGAAATAAATGTTGGAGAAATTATATCATAGAATACACACACATACACACGCACACGTACACATATATATATAAATGGAAAAATATAAATTATTCGTTAATATTCCATCAATTCCTCATTACCTTGCCCCTCAATAAATTTTTAATTTTTTTTATTACGTTTTCTTCAATAATTTAGGTACACGTCTAACTTGCAAAACAAAATAATCAAAAAGTAAAAGAAGATTATGCACATAGTATTCTAAGCATGTTTGCGCATGTATATATATCACACTAATCCAATAATTCACATAGTGATAAATAAATTTGTTGTATTTCTAAAAAAATTAATTTCAATCCCTAAATTCTTGAATTTGCCTCTTATCCAATATAGTTTGATTTGTTCATACATGTAATTAAAGATAAAAGAATGTGTTGAGCTTTTTTTGAGTCAAATGATTTAATATACTTTCATTTCACAAAACAATTAAAATAGACAAAATCATATTAATGTTAATCTAATGTGTATTGTTTTGATTGATTTTTGTATAATTAATGTGTGTTCTTTAGCTTTTATTCATCTACTTTTTTGGTTGGGTACATAGATTTTTATATTAATAATGATATATTTAACGTTTTTCGTACAAAAATTGAATTAGGATGTTGCATTCATATTCATTATATTTTATTATATTTCTATAAATAATAAATTTTATTCATAATATATATGTCTTCTTGTTATTTTAATATGAGTGTTTTGTTAAAATGTTCATGAACTCGCTCTCTGAAATAGTCCTTTAGATTTGAGTCAATTAAAATATAATGTCATTTAAATTAAAACATATTCAAGGTAAATTATTTATCACGAAATTTTCAGTTACCTTAATTCTCTTATTATAATTATTTATATTACTTCATTCACAATATTTTTAATTAACACACACTTAATTAAAAGTAGATTTTTTTTTTAAAATCATATTTTAATTTTCATTCGGATATAAGATATTTTATCGACAAAAATTTGCTAGGTTTTTTATGCAACTATGATACACGTGTCTTCTTCTTATTAATTTTGTAACGTAGATATATTCGATCATGTTTTTTCTATCTTATACAAATTTCATATGATGATTCAGGTAATTTGAATTCTTAAATGTGATATTGTATTGTTTCTTCACTCCAGAGAATTAAACTTCATATAACATAAGTTCAAATTATTTTCTACCCTAGATCCGATATGTAAAATTGTTTAATTTATTTTTAGTTATCACTTGTTAAGTTGATATTATTTAAAAAAACTACATCCGACTCTTATGGTTTAACTATGTTTTATTTAAAAAATAATAATAAGAGTTTATATTTTTCATTCAAATAGAAACATATGCATAAAAAATTCAAATAAGAGTTTATCTTTTTTCATTCAAATAGAAACATATGCATAATGATTATCCTTTTTTATTATTATTATTATGCAATATACGTTGTAGTTGAATCTTGAATTGTCAATTGATATGTTTTTTAATATCATTGATTCAATGAAAATGTTGAGAAAATTTGATGTATTTCAAAAATTTTTTTATTCTTAGTTCTCTTCATTACTTTCTTTTTCATCTAATTTCATTTTGAATCATAATTGTAAATCAAAGTTCGTACCCATGAATATTTAGACTATGACGTCGAAGTGAATGTCATTTCTTAGAAATAGAAAGTATACAAGTATAAAGTTTAAATTTCTATTTTATATTTGCTATATAAATATGTGTTCATCTTTCTCGTCTTTTATTATTTGTATTTGTATTTAGACATGATAAGATGAAATTTTACCTTCTGATTTTAAATAATTGTTTTTCTGTTTCGTTTATGACAGTTTATTATTTATTAATTGAAATTTTTTATTTTGAGACATAATTATCCAACACCTTATAAATTACTATTATTTGATTTAGAGTGGTACATAACAAAAAAAAATAATAATATAGACCAGTTTTGAGGTTGTAGTATTTGTCATTTTTCTTGTGAAAGAATAATAATTTGGAAATAACAGATTTTTGGTGGAATATTGTTGGGTGCAATAATTATCCTTGCTTGATAGAGCGATCAAATCGTGGTGCTTGAGCTGCCTGTGCGGTTTAAAATATTTGAGTTGCACAATTAGCACCAGCTATAGCTTTTGGTAAAGCGGTAAACATTCGGTCCTACAATTGGTATCAGATCCAAGGTCATGGGTTCGATTCCCATTGATTGCAATGAGTGCAATTATTGAGAGGGTGATTGTTGGGTGCAATAATTGTCCTTGTTTGTTAGAGCGATCGAACCGTGGTGCTTGAGCTGTTGTGCGGTTTAAAATATTTGAGTTGCACCATTACCACAAGCTATAGCTTTTGGTAAAGCGGTAAGCACTCGGTCCTACAAATATATAAAAACGTTGGGGCATAAATCAAATGAGAGTTGCGTGAGCGTAATATTGGACTGAACTTTTTTATGATTGCAAATTGTCTATATGTGTCTATATGAGAGAGTTGAAAACTTAAGTATGAGTTTAGTTCATTTAAAGGGAAAATATACGTCTTAACATAAAGATAACAACTTCAAACAAGAAACATCATAAGTTTCATTTTAAATAGACAAGTTCTCAACGATGGTGAAAGATGCGAAGAAGCCAATTGAAACTTAGAAAATACAAGATAAAATAAAATAGAGTAAAACTCGAAGTGTGAATGAGTCAAATAAACAAAATAAGAAGGTCATAAGAAAAAAAATAAGGCATGTATCAAGGAGATAAATCAACATCAAATCCGATGATGAAAAAGAAACATGAAAATCAAATATAACAATGAGTTGCTGAATTTGATCGAAAAAGAAGAAGGAATAATTAAAAATAGTTAAAAAGATGAAAAATATATTGAATGATTCAAAAATCAAGAAAGAAAAAAATTGAAGAAATTAAACCATAATTGTTTGAAATGATAAATAAACCGTGAAATAATATTTGTTATTTAATATGTTGTGGAAAAATTTACGTGTCTACGTTGATTTGCAAATTTACAATCAATATTTATAGTACAATCTCATCCAATACACGTACTTTGCTATTAATTTTAATAAATATGGATGTTATTCATTCTATTGAGGCTTGAATAGCAAGAAGTTAAGGCAATCAGGGTAACGCACACACATGGTGCTAGAATCACATCATATGAATATCTTCAAAGATATGATAAATATTAGATGTTATTTTATTAAGATTGAGATCTATAACAGTTTTTCACTAGTATAAAGAGAGAATAATTTTTCTTTCAACATCCTATTATTATACTATGTATCATTCTTTATGTGAAAAAAATATATGCCATAAATTGATTTTCTATGACTGAAATAAAGTCATACCAAATTAGATTGATTTTAGGTTATGCTTAGATGACTAAATTTCAAATCTATTGATTTTAATTCTATTTGATTGTTTGGATAAATTTAAGATAGATGTCATTTAGACTTCTATGATTTGCTGATCCATGTTGATATAATGATAGTTATGATAGATGTCATTTCAAATCATTCCTCAAATCATATTTTTCCTTCCAAATTGAACTCTTTTGCAGAACCTTAGTTAACTTTATTACATGTTTAATGGATTTCAAAATCAAATCTAGTTGTGTGATTGTATCCATTGTCGTTGCATTGCATTACCATTTAAAAAGAGTCACACTATACGTAGGGATTATAACTAATTGGGTTTGTCAGGACATGAAAATTTGAAATCTAGAAGAATACGAAGGACCATGAAACCGATATCCATTCCGACCCATTTAAACTTAAAATCAGACATACCTTAACCCATCTTTCAAATGTTGCTTCAATTGAATATTTTCGGATCAAATTTTGTGGATTGCATTTTTCGAACCCTCTGTCTGGCTTGTTGATAAAACAATGCAAATAGTTGGAGAGGCATGTGAAAAAAGTCGGGAATTTCTTTTGTCATAGTAAACTGCCTATTTTCATTTTTGTGAAGACAAATCAATATGCTTTTTAGGTTCACAAATAGGACCAATATAGATACATATAAACATTACAAAACAACAATAATCTGTGCTAGATGATACAAAGAATGCATGTGAAATAATAGAAGAACAATTCAAAATAATAAATAAAGAAATCAAACCAGTAATAATGTAATAGTCTTTTGTTTCAAACAAGAAATACGAGAAAAAGAATTTCACATTTCACCTGAAAAGGAAAGAAAAGGAAAGAAAAGTCCTCCTTTTGTCTGTCATATGACTAATAAACAACTGATTGGTGAATTAATCAAAGATTTATTATAATAAACTATATGGTTGGTAGTAGAAATTAATTAACAATACAGATTAACTGACTGCTCTTGGGCTACTGAAACTACAAGAAATCAGCTACACACACATTGCAGCACAGACACGCATCAAAATTGGAGACTAAAATTTCTCTCGAGTGGAACCAGCTCTACAACGGCACTAAAACAATGCTAAAAGACTTCATTCCAAGTTCTTAGATTAATGGAGAAATAAGCCATTGATTGAGTGTTCGTTATTCAACTTAATTTACAACAATCTTTTACACATCGTGAATACAACTGCAAATATCATATATAGCTTCATAATCAATCATGTCACAAAATTCGTGCTTTCAATCTCCGAAATATTTACAAACAAGAAAAATCACAAAAAATACAACATTGTGAGTATGACTGACTCATTTGCAGAGGCTTAAAATTTGGTTAGAATTGATCCCTCCTCCTCAGTGGCTGTTATCTTTGGACCAACCTATGACAAAAAGGAGTTCGTCACTCTTTTTCACATACACCGACCTGGAAGCTATCAAATTGTCCCCTGGAATAAAAGTCTAAAAATGTCTCCACTCACTACAAAAACTTCATATTAAAAGATAGTCTATATTATCCTAAAAGTGAAGTCGATTCGTCGATTAGATAAACCGACAAGTCGGAAAATCGAAAAGAAAAGTTAGTGGAATGAATTGGAATTCATATTTCAATGAATTACATAGACTCACTTTCAATTTTATTTTCTTAATTGTATTATATAATATAATATATTTAACATTTTTAATATCGACATATCTGTTCGTACCACTAAAACGATAAAATTATCAGAACTCAAAACTTCGATTTTTTAGTTTTCTATTTCATCTCAAGTTTTCAACTCATTTGAACTATATATAACGAAAATATGTCATATTTTATTATTTAAATATCAGTTATTTATTTAGTAATAATACATTATTAAATCAACAAATGATTATATTTACTTCAACACAATGCAATTGCAATTCAGAAAAAAAGGGTCGTGGATAGAAAATGATTGGACATTATATTTAATAATGAAATAAAATTATTATAAGCAAAATAGTATAAATAAATATATTATATAAGTTACAAAATTTTGTGACTTAAACAAAACATAAAACTTTTAGGGGTTTGTTTATTTTATTTGAGCTAAAATATCTATGAATAAATTCTCAATATATAATTGTATTGTTACAATGTCAACTAATAATAGAATATAAACTAAAAATCAAACAATATTTTTCTATATCCAAAAAAAAAAAACACACACACAAAATTAACAAAAGCTATTACATAATTTTTTGTATTAGCATAATCCATTTAGATTTGTTTGGTTTATAATTTTATAACCAATCAAAATAATGATGATTGAAAACCGACCTAAACCATCCATGCCGTTTAACGATCGGTCCTATTTGTAAAACACAAAAACCCCTTATTTTTCTCCGGTTGGAACACCCCTAGTTGAATTGAGGAACGAGGACATCATTTTAATTCCCGGTTTGGCCCTGCCTTTCATATGTTATTACCCAGAATGGAAATCCCGTGACAAATTTGAGAGAGAACCGCGTTTCGAGGCTCAAAATTGCTGGGGTCCAACAACGATAAAAATAAAACAGCGATCAAGATCGATGGCTACGAGTGCCAAGAGCAGTTCGATTCTGCCGTTAGCGGCGGGAGATTCTCCAGTGAGGGCGGAGGAGAAGCTCTTTAAAGGATCCGCCATGACTAAGCGTGGTGCTCAAGCTGCCATCTCGTACATGACTTGTGCCGGTACTTTATTTTATTTTATTATTAAAAGACTTGAATTTGTTGGTGTCGAGAGAGGTTTAGAATTCAATTATTTGCGTTTTCGTTCTAAAGTTTTTTTTTTTTTTTGTTCAAGTTTTTTGTTTCAGTGCCTTGAGGGATGATGTCGTTTGGAGTTGTCGTTTATTTTTTTTTTAAAAAAAATTATTGATATTTAATTTGGGCATTTATCGAAATGGTTTAATGGTGATTCTACGGAATTTTGACGTGGGCATCCAACGATTATGAATTTACCGTTGCCATGTCTACACTCATTTATTTGTGATACATAATATCAGATTGAGAACTACTCCAGTTCCGAAGCCCACTAATCCAATTTCCTAGCTCAACTGCTACGGAAACCATGATTTTTTCAGTTTGGGGTGCAGAAGGATGGTAAAAATCCGAACTTTAATCTTTATTGGCGTACTTTGGGCTGATGCTATCACTATGTGCCTGAAGTTGTATATGCTGAGGGATTAACCTTGGAGCTCTCGTCAAAAAAAAAAAAAAACCTTGGAGCTAATGCGCTTGAATGATTATCATAATCATAAATATGAGATCCTTTAGTTGGAATCCACTTACAGCCTAACGAAAATTTTGTCCCACCTAGTATCTGGGCATCTACTCAACTCTTCAATCTCCTCATCAACAGTTACAAAGACATTTGTTGACTTGGTTTTGCAGTGCTCTTGGTAATGTTCAATAAAGCAGCTCTATCTTCTTATGGCTTTCCGTGTGCCAATGTCATCACCCTTTGTCAGGTATCTGAGCAAACCTGATTTTCATTTGTGCACAGCAATGGCTTGTTTAGTTGTGATCTATGTAGCACATATACTTTTTTTTTTCTGAAGTATCGGACACGGATATGAATCCGATACGCTAATACACGTGTCGGATACGACAAAATCCATGTTGTTGACTTTTTGTAAGTTTGGCCAATATGTCTTGGACACGATTAGGATATGCCATGGACACGATGAACATACACTTCTGGATTTTTTTACTTTTTCTTCTTAAATCACCCATATGTACATTGTATATATCTATATATATATCTCCAATTGTATAATTATATATATATGTAATATTTATATATATTTTCATAATTGGTATTTTAGCCGTATTGTGTCTTATATTTCTAAAATTTGTCATGTCGTTGTATCTGTATCGTATTTGATACGATACCCGTACCCATATCCATGCAACATTGGTTGTTATGGAAATCTTTCTTCATAATTTATCTTGGTGTCAGCTGTGAAAGAAGTATTTTGTAGGTTGACCCTTCCAAAGGCTTGTTTCTTTGGTGTTATGGTATAATCTATGACAATCAGCTATCCTTAACTGTTTCATGATTCTCGGCATGCATTGTGGATTCTTTTCTTGTCAATCTTTCTTTATTGTGTCTTGTATTACTCAGTATTCTGTAAATTATTGGTCATCAAATGTAAATTATTGGTCATAAAAAATTGCCTTATAAGATTTCTCACATTTAATGTGCTCAATAATTTATCTACTGCAGATGATAAGTTCTTGCTGTTTCCTTTATGCACTACGACGCTTAAAGATAATTTCCTTTTTCTCAAACGAATCAGTATCCATCAGTGATAGTTCCAAACCATTGGTACCAATGAAGACATTGTTTGACACTTCCCCTCTCGCTTTAACCTATTTGCTTTACATGGTGATAAGTTTTCTCCTTGCTGAGCTTCCATTACTCGTCTGTCGTAAATAGTAAGATTCTTCCTCATAAAAATGAATGGCTCACATGTTTTCTGGATTCCTCTGAAAGTTAGCCACCATGGAATCTGTCCGAGGTGTAAATGTACCCATGTATACAACCTTAAGGAGGACTACTGTTGTGTTTACGATGATAGTTGAGTATATTCTCGTGAAGCAGAAGTACACCATTCATATCCATGGGAGGTAATTGGCCCTTTTATCCTACTGATACTTTTCACAGGGACCTTATTCTTTCGAATTGTCAGCACCTCTGTTTTGGGTTTAGATTGAAGGCTTTTGCTATTCATTTGAATTTGTCAAATTTAATAACTTGTTTAAATGTGATACATATTTTTTTTAATTCTCTCCTTCCACTTTCTTCTTCATGATCTTTTATGGAACTCTTTGAGCGGAAACGTTAAGTAGAGTACAACAATGCTCGAATTTACTTGTTCTGCACGCCTTTGTTTAACAAATGAGTGATTTTCCAGTGTAGCATTGATCGTCCTGGGTGCTTTTATTGCGGGATCCCGGGATTTGTCATTTGACTTCTATGGCTATCTTCTTGTTTTTGTATCCAACATCACCACTGCCATATACCTGGCAACTATAGCTCGCATTGGTAGTACTTCATTTGCTGTCCACATGTCTGCTTTGCATCTTGCTTCTTTTGCCTCCTTGCTGATATTTTGTATACCAGGAAAATCCAGTGGCCTCAATAGTTTTGGTCTCATGTGGTGCAATGGTGGGTATTTTACCACAATATTTTCCCTTTCAGAAATAATTTCCCTTTCAGAAATATTTAAATGTCCACTCTTTCGTTTGAAATATCATGACACTCTTTTTCCAATATAGGAATTTTGTGTGGACCTGTTTTACTTGTGTGGACTCTTTTTCGAGGTGACTTGGAGATGACAATGAATTTTCCAAATTTGTTTTCTCCTGGTTTCCTGGTAATATTTTGCTGCTGACATGAACTTGATTATAAATCACTCTATTCTACCTTTTTTCTTTATGACTCTTTCTCATTTCATTCATAGACAAATTTATATTTTTCAGTTTTCAATCGTCTGATTAAAACTAAACATTAATAATCGTTCTCTGCTGCCAGGTTTGCAGCCAGTTATGGCTGTTACTTCTTCATAATGTTTCACTTGGCCCTTTCATCATGTATTTACCAACTCACTTTCATTTGATTAATGTCCTGAAAAATTCAGAATAAGAATTTGGTTGAACCAATAGTAGAAATCATATGGGCCAACTAATCAATCTCGCACCAATAACTTCAATCCCATTTTGGCTTCAGATTGAACTTTCCTCGAATTATATTCAAATGCATTTGAAAATTAGAGATTCTATAGAGTTGAACGGACCCCCTGAATTGTTACAAGCTAGAGAAGTTGATGTAGTCAGAGTCAGCATCTCTGATTGATTTAGTAAGGATCCTCTCTTCCATATTTTTAAATTCAAACTGTTCTTGGGAGAGAAACCGTTCCAGCTCATTGTTTTGGATAAGCCTGTAATAATCATCATGAGTATGAATAATGAGAAGTGTATATATATAATATATATATATATATATATTTTATCTTTAATAAGCATATTTATTGTGTTCTTGAAATAAAAAAGGATCATAAAGCTCACTCATTGGTAAATTGTTCACGCTGTCAACCCAATTTTAGTGAAAAGGATTATGGGAGGTTTTGCCCTATCTATGTTTGGTCGCAGTTTTATTCTTAGACTTGTTTCTTAGACATTTTAAGATTATTTCTGATGGCAGGCAGTGTTGTTCTTGTCCTGCATACTGGCTTTCTTCCTGAACTATAGTAT
The DNA here is from genome assembly GCF_025594145.1 of Primulina tabacum. Taxonomy (NCBI): domain Eukaryota; kingdom Viridiplantae; phylum Streptophyta; class Magnoliopsida; order Lamiales; family Gesneriaceae; genus Primulina; species Primulina tabacum. The sequence goes on along the minus strand of NC_134556.1, from coordinate 42,563,897 downwards.
ATTCCTGAACACCACTCTGAATTCAGCCCTCACACAGACGATCTGCGGTAATTTGAAGGTTCGCTCGTAATAATCAATTAATCTATCTTCCTCTCATTTTTTTCTTTTGGGGTTCTCGGATACTGCTCTGATGAATATCTGTGGTGTAATATCTACCTCATTGCAGCAATGACCTGGAAGGGCTAAATGCATAATAGTGGCATTTAGCTTTCGCGTTTTGTACTCGATTCTAACTTTACCTACTGTACTGTTTGTTCAGGATCTTTTTACGATTTCACTTGGGTGGGTAGTTTTTGGTGGGCTGCCATTTGATTTAGTAAGTGCAGTCTCCATCTTGTCACCTTGTTTTGCCTTTAATTTATGATTTGACGATGATTTTCATTACATTTGCAGTTGAATGTTATTGGGCAACTTCTTGGCTTCATCGGCTCGGGACTGTATGCGTATTATAAGCTCATTGGGAAGTGAAATCCTTGAGCTGAGGAGAGTCGATTCTTTTGTAGTTAGGAAGGAAGCAACTACAGCCTACACTACGCTTAATCTATTGTTTTACTTGTAACAATAATAATCCTGGAAAACACAGAAAGCTTCATTCCCTTCTTTCTTGACAAATATATACTCGTTTATTTTTATTTTTATTTTTATTATTAATTAATATACTTTATTGTTGAAATGGAAAATTTAAAAATAAATCCTTTTTCTTTAATTCCCCAAGCATATGTTATATTGGTGAAGAAGGAATAACTGAGTTTGAATTTTTTACTTCATTTGCAATTCTTTTTAAATTAATCGTATGCTGGTGATCATATATCAATATTTGATTTACAGTCTCGACAGTTCCGCTTATATAGTTAGAAGGCATGTTATTGGACAGGATAAAATTGGTTTTGTACCTGATTAAATCGGCTCTGGATCGTCAAGTGATGAATTTGAATGAATCATCATGTGCGATACCACCGGATTTGACTGGTTTATGATTTATCAGAATGTGAGTATAATCTAATCCAAAATCAAAATCGAATTAAATTGGAACGAAATCGGATTTGATTGGATTAAGATTAAATTGGAATCAATTTTTAAAAAATTATTAAATAAAAAAATTAGATTTAAATATCATGTCAATTATTTATTTATTAATTATATATTTATATGTATGTTGTAGTGAATATATTAAAGACCATATCAGATTCAAACGGATGAGATTAAAATGATTTCAGATTGATGGGCCCTATTATTTATATGATATAAATACAAATTATAAAAAAATATATGGGGCTTAATTGGACGGTTGACGATACACGAGGTAAAAGCTGATAAAAATATTTGACCAAATTGGTTTGTATTTTAAAATATTTATTTTTACCAATCGATGGATTAATGTCGGGTCAATGTCGGCCCGGTTTTCTCGAACAAACTACAAAGTACTCCAACCGAATTAACTAACTGTCTTCTAGAATCTTTCCCGACACAATCAAAACTCTCTAACCCCAAATTCTTCCCAAAGAATCAAAATCAAATTCTTGTAGGAAGCTAATTTCAGGGCACAGGTGATTCCATTTTCTCCCGAAAATGCACACTTGGGGGAAAGGGGACGACTCTTACCAGCGTAGGTTTTCTAATGGATCAATGTGTTTGTTTCTTCCCGTAGTGTCATGCATCGACACCGCCCAACCAAGGAGAAGCCTTTCTTACGATAAGCTTCCTCCAGAGCCCATCAGTCTAACCGTTCTTAAATTGGATGGCTCATCTTTTGGTACATTGCGGTTCCTTTCATGTTTGATCTGTATGACATTCGTATTTTATTCCTGTCTATTTTATGTCAAACGTTTTCATTGTCCAGGATTATATTTTTTTTCTAGTTTTGTGTTTATAGGAATTAAGTTGGCAAAGACAGGGACTGTTGGCGAACTCAAACTTGCTGTGGAAGCGGCATTTGATCATTTGCCAAAGAAGGGGCCGGCTAAAGTTTCATGGTAATTTCGTTTGCATGTGCTTTTTTTTTTGTGGGGGTTCCATGGTTATTTGGTTGTTTGATTAGTATGTAGGAGTGGTGGCGAGTATTGAGAATTTTGATTGGTCCAAAGGATGTATAAAAATCTTAGGCCTTGCGTAGCTCTGAAAAATTAGAGTTAATCAGAAATTTAGAATTTTTATATCATTTGTACTTCTCGAAATATTTTTTTACCATGTAGTTATCTGATAAATGATTTTGATGCCATGTGAAAGGTATCGCACTACGATATGATGTGCATTAACTTGAATTGTAGTGCTGTGAAGATTTGAATTTCATCAGTTGTCTTAAGAAATGTATGGCACCAACTCAATATTTGGAACTTTGGGTCCAATTGTAGTACTGGTTGACTGCAGCAGCTTAAATTGCATAATCGTCTTGCATGGATTTGTTGATGATTTTCCTATTTCGATAGATAGTGTGCAATCTATATCTGGATGTTTCTATGATTACTCACTAAGTAATGTTGCCAATAGTGTAGGACTGGATGTTTTATGGTTCACTAAGTAAATTGTTGTAAAAATGGCTGGTTGCTTATACTGTGTTTATTTTATGTGGTCTATACTTTTACAAATTACATTTGAAAATAATATACAGGGCGCATGTATGGGGGCAATTTTGTCTTTGCCATGATGGCCAGAAGTTATTGATTGATAGTGATTATATAAGAATGTGTGGGATCCAGGATGGTGATCAGGTTGGTTTACTGATTGGAACCGATAGCCATTATCACTAATGCACTTACTTGTTCTTATTGAATAAAGTTTTGTGAACATGATGGATATAGTTCACTTAAACTTCTAGCTGTATGATAAATGTGCTCCAGTGGGATGGAATTCTCAGACATGATTTCATGCTGCCGTAGAATAATCGAGCACTCAAATACCCAAATGCGCTAGCCTTTTTTCCAAAAGTAATAGAAACATTATAAATCATATTAACTGATATTTCTTTCATAAACTATAGCTTTTCTGAAGCAAGTAAAGTTTTTGGCAAAAAAAGCCGCAATAGTTGAATTCCTTCTTTGCTTTGTCAATAAGTGTCTCTCCCTTCTACACTTCTGAAAATCCTTCACAGTATTTGAACTTGGTTTGGAAACTTTGGACTACAATTCACATAATTTGTTCGGTTTAAATACGTTCCTTATCTTTGTGCACTTTCAGCTTCAGTTCGCTCGTCATGCGTCCAATTATGACAATTTAGTCACTGTGTTTGATAAAGAAGACAGTGATTCAGATTATGAACTCAAGTATGTAAGTTGTCTATGCTCATATCTTCTTGGTTCTTATGTAGTCTTTGTGGGGGCTATATTACTTGGCAGCTCCATCATGAGTTATGTGCTGATCTAGTCAATTCCAGTTGGCATGTTAGAACTAGGTTTGATATACTGAAGCCTACTCTCTGGAATTGAAAATCAATTTTCTCTGTGTCTTTCTCTCATCGATAGTTTTGGCTTTTACGCCAAGATTAAATCTCTGTCTGATGTGTCTAGTTGAGTCACTTTGCAGTTCATATGGCTACAAGGGAAGACAACAAAATGGTGAAAAGAATAATGTTAATGGTGGGCAGAATGTCGATAATGTCGAGTTGGAAAATGGCGTTCATTCACAATGTGAGCACAAGATAACTCACATGTTGAGAGGGTGGTTTTCATATAGGAAGCTGCACGGTGCCCCGATGAGGATTGGAGATGGAACTATTTTTTCAAAATTTTCCAATAGAGGACTAGGAAGTTTAAGGAAGGTGATAAGATCATACAACAGCAAGTATGATTCCCAAACATAAACTTGCAAAGTTGAATAAATACCATTGTACTCCACTCGGGTGGATGGATTTAGATTTGACTTGGATTTTAAATGACAAGATATGGAAATTAATGGATCCGAAATGACAAGCTTTGGCGCGAGTTTCAAATATCTCAAACAAAGGAATGTAATATATCTGAATGATGAACTTAAAAAAAATTTAATTTCTTTTGTTTTGCCAAACATACTTGATGATTTGGATGACTGATTATAAATCCATATAACTCAGATGTATCAATCCAAATGCAACTGCGGGAGTTCTTGACCAGATTCACAAGGGAGTCAACTGTGATTGAAATTGTGCTTTTAGTAATAATGCATGGGAGGCTGGGAGTATCTCTGTAAATTCTTGACCGCATTTGAAGTAAAAGAAAGACTTGGTTACTATTAAACGTGTTAGGTGGCAGATTTGGTTACTGGAATTGGATGATCTTTAAGGCTTGCTCCTGTTTCTTAAATTCACTTGTGTGATTGATATTCTTGTGGTAATACTGATACATCATGTTGGAGCTACTTGGGCTCCTTCTTATAATGTAACTGATGTCAAGTCCTCGTTTATTATTCGGATCAGTGCACGCTGGAATCAGATTAAATTGGAAAATTATTGAAATCGTAACACACAGAGGAATATCTACAGCATGAATAGATTATTGTAGTGTGTTTAATTTTTCAAAGTTGTTAAAAATGAATATGAAACTAATAATATACAAAGGAAGGTTCCCTAATGGAAAGAAAACAAGATGAAATATGCCACTTCATATATATTTGGGTTTGGACACTTCCAAATGTTCAAAGTTCTTTACGGACAGCGGAAGTGAGCGCTGTTGGGCTTTGAACATCAAGACGGTGTAAAGTGACAAATTTTTTCAAATTGCCTTATTTTAATAATAACTAATTAATTTTAAATATTGCAGTAAACTGTAAAATTTGTTGAGATATCAGGGAAATAAACGAGGTGACATCGCAGCGGAACATCATAAGTGATATCAACAATGAATAAGATGAACACCAATATTTATAGTGGTTCACCCCAATGTTGAGCTACGTCCACTCTAAACCTCTCAAGGAGATCACTTCTTTATTAATAACAAAGAAGACAAGAGAATTGAGAATACAAAGTATTTCACTCAGAACACTCTGATTTTAACACTCACTTTCTCTGAACTAATCCTATTCCTTCCAAGGATAAACACTCCTTAAGAAATCTCACACTAAATTCTTTGTCTCACTTCTACACTTATGATTGTATATGAAAGATTTTGTGTTTTGGTGTGATTTTGAAATGAAGTATGGATGGGTATTTATAGGTGAAGTTTAGGGAAAAAAAAAACAAAATTAAAACATCATGGCTTACCTCATAATTTTTTACTAATCAACACATGTGTTTATAATTCAAAAACGGTGTTCTTTGAATTCAAATTTAGGTGGCTTTGAATTCAAAGATTGCTTGCTTGATTACATAGCGATTCTCCCCCTCAAGCCCATTTTGTGAATTCGATCAAACCTGCAACAGCTCTACAGTATTCCAACTTCCATTTCGGCAATGTCTTGGTCATCATATCAGATCCATTTTCATCCGTGTGAATCTTCTCAAGTTTCAACAACTTCTTCTCCAATACATCTCGTATCCAATGATAACGAACATCAATATGCTTTGATCTTGAATGCATTGAAGGATTCTTTCCAAGATGAATTGCACTCTGACTGTCACAGAACAACTTGTATTGATCTTGAACAAAACTTAATTCCTCCAAAAGCCCTTTCATCCATAACATTTCCTTGCATGCCTCAGTTGCTGCAATGAACTCCGCTTCAGTGGTTGATAATGCTACACACTTTTGCAACTTTGACTGCCATGACACAGCTCCCCCTGCAAATGTAATCAGGTATCCTGATGTAGATTTCGGGAGTCAACATCTCCTGCCATATCTGCATCTGTGTAGCCTATAAGTTCAAGTCTAGATCCTCCAAAACTCAATATATGTTTAGAGGTTCCCCGTAGATATCTGAATATCCATTTTACTGCAGTCCAATGTTTCTTTCCCGGTTTTGAAAGGAATCTACTCACTACACCTACTGAATGAGCTAAATTCGGCCGAGTACATACCATGGCATACATCATATTTCCAACAGCTGAAGCATATGGAACACCTTTCATTTCTTCTTCCTCATCCTCTGTAATAAGACTCTGTTTTGAGTTCAACTTGAAGTGGTTGGCAAGAGGACATCCAACTGCTTTGGCCTGGTCCATGTTGAATCTCTGAAGTACCTTCTCAATATACTTTTCCTGCGACAACCAGGTCTTCTTGGCATACCTGTCTCGATGGATTTCCATGCCAATAATTCTTTTTGCTGGCCCCAAGTCTTTCATAGAAAAAGTCTTGCTTAGTTGCTTCTTTAGGCCTTTGATTTCAAAAGCATCTTTGCCAACAATCAACATGTCATCTACATAGAGAAGAAGCACCATCAAATCATCATTAGAGGTATCTTTGACAAACACACAATGGTCTGCAGTGGTTTTCTTGAATCCCTGTTGAGTTATCACCGATTCAAACTTCTTGTACCACTGTCTTGGTGCTTGCTTGAGACCGTACAAACTCTTTTTTAATCTGCACATGAGATCCTATTTCCCCTTCTCTGCAAATCCCTCTGGTTGCTCCATGTAGATTTCTTCCTCCAAATCCCCATGAAGGAATGCGGTCTTGACATCCATTTATTCCACCTCCAGATCGAGCTCTGCTGCTAACCCTAGCACAATCCGGATGGATGTCATCTTCACCACAGGTGAAAATATTTCGTCAAAGTCGACCCCATGTTTCTGTCCGAAACCTTTGACGACAATCCTAGCTTTGAATCTTGGTTGACTACAGTGTTCTTCGTGCTTCAATCTGAACACCCACTTATTCTTCAAAGCTTTCTCGCCTTTCGGCAACTTCACTAGCTCAAACGTCTCATTATCATGCAATGATTGCATTTCTTCTTGCATAGCCTCCCCCGTCAGTTAGCATGATATATTCATATATGTCCGTTTTCTCCACAGCGATAACACTTTACGTTGGCATATCTCCCCGAGGACTTGCTTCTTCTTGGCTTCTGATTTGTGTTTTTCTTGATCTTGCTTCTACCCCTTGACTCAGCAGCCAAAACATCTGACTGTGAGGTAGAGGAACCTTGAGATCTCCGCCTCATCTCTTCATTCAAGATGCCACTCTTGATGAAGTCCATACTCACGACTCCTCCTGGTGCTGTGTTCGTGAGTGATACTTTCAGAGTCTCCCAAGACTCTGGCAATGAAGCTAGCACAATCAGAGCTATCACCTCGTCATCAAGTTTTATGCTCATACTTGATAACTGCTCCACGAATTCTTGAATCTCGTTCAGATGATCTGCAACCAAAGTTCCTTTTTTGTATCGAACCTGGACAAGCTTGCTCAAATAGAACAATTTGTTGTTGCCACTTTTGGAGGCATATAGTGTCTCCAACTTTGTCCAAAGCGTACGAGCATGTATCTCGTTAGAGATGTGATTATACACGTTGTCATCGACAAATTGTCGGATGTACCCACAGACTTGTTCGTGCTCGAAGTTCCATTCGGCATCTGATTTATCATCTGGTTTAGACTCGCTGAACACCGGTAGGTGCATCTTGGTGACGAATAGAAGATCTTTCATATTACTTTTCCAAAGTTGATAATTAGAGCCATTAAGGCTAATCATCTTGCTTGTGCGTACCTCCACCTTTTGTGACTGCTACCAACGAATTAATCGTCAAAGCCTGAACACAAAAGAACTATTTCCCTAATATTGTCTAGAAAGCCTTTTCTGATGTGGAAGTTCAGACAAGCTGCAACCACAGAGCATACGAGGACTTCCTATAGTATTTGAGAATCTAGCTCTGATACCAGTTGTTGAGATATCAGGGAAATAAACGAGGTAACATCGCAGCGGAACATCACAAGTGATATCAACTATGAATAAGATGAACGCCAATATTTATAGTGGTTCACCCCAAGATTGAGCTACGTCCACTCTAAACCTCTCAAGGAGATCACTTCTTTATTAATAACAAAGAAGACAAGAGAATTGAGAATACAAAGTATTTCACTCAGAACACTCTGATTTTAACACCCATTTTCTCTCCACTAATCTATTCCTTCCAAGGATAAACACTCCTTAAGAAATCTCACACTAAACCCTTTGTCTCACTTCTACACTTATGATTGTAGATGAGAGGATTTTGTGTTTTGGTGTGATTTTGAAATGAAGAATGGATAGGTATTTATAGGTGAAGTTTAGTGAAAAAAAAAAAACAAAATTAAAATATCATGGCTCACCTCATAATTTTTTACTAATCAACACATGTGTTTATAATTCAAAAATGGTGTTCTTTGAATTCAAATTTAGGTGGCTTTGAATTCAAAGATTGCTTGCTTGATTACATAGCAAAATTACCCTATTTTTTGCGTATTTCCTTTGTTTGGAAAATTTGTTTCATGCTTTTCAAAACCATTTTGGTAACTGGAATGGCCTCTTCTATTTGCTTCAAAGCTCAAGCCACCATGTATATTAATATCATAGTGAAATAATTAAAGCGTCACCATATATCCTGCGAATAAAGAATGTACATGTATTATTTTCTATATTAAAATTATATCACATTTTGGTCTCTATGTTAGCACGTTATTATTTTCAGTCACACAAGTTGAAATTATTTCCCAGGTCAATGGTTATTAATAAAAGGCGTTTCCAATACTTATTATAATACAAATGAGACAAACGAATCCTGGAAAATACAAAACATCTCACAATTTGAATACCCAATTTTCATGCTTTGCCGTCCTGGAATATCAAGCTGCGACGCTAGAGAGCCCCAACAAGAGCTTCACACACAATAACTTCTTTCACCACGGAATCAACAACACACGAACTTAACAAATCAAGTTTTCATCACAAAAGCAACACATCAATGCCAAGACTTCTCTATAAGATAACCCAGGAGATCTAATCAAAAGAATGCAAATATACTCAACATAAAACGAGAACATGGGTGTGCACCAAATCTCACTTCAGACAAGATGGAAGAGTGGGTCCATGGCAAACAAAACCCATAACAACATACACAATTACCAGCAGGAGTATCACCAACGCAACCCTGCAAAAAAACAGTCACATATAACTGGCTTGGAGACAGTAAAAATAACAGGTCATCTTATGACACACTCACAAAGTGAATTCTATATCAAGTGGAAACAGCAGGATATTAAATAAAAAACTTTTACTACATCTATAAGTGCATTTGTTGCAATAAATCGTGTAAATTCTTAAAAAGAGGAAAATGCAAAGTCCATTCAACTTACGTAAGCCAAACATTTCTCCACCAGACAGTCCTTCTGAAACGTCGTGTCTGCTTCCTGAATCTTAAAGTGTTTCCTTGCATAGTGGCAGTCTTATCGACCAGCAGCTCTAACCGATCACCCCTGTCTAAGACTTTATCGATATTTTCTATCATGACATTTCGCACCTGTTATAGGTCACAATTAAAAATTTGACCTTTCACTGCTTCACAGTAATCAGAGACCAAAAGAAGGAATCATAGAGTAAAGCTGTTAAGTCAAACATTTTGCTATATTAGTGTGAAGAAGATAGAGCAGGCTACATTCAAGAATGAACCAGGCCCAAACTAGAACCCGACCATGGTGAATGGTTTGGTTAACCAGGTCCACAAGTTGGCGGTTCCAACCCTCAAACGAGACACCATCCCAAAACTTGACTCCGATCAACAGACAGGTTTAACAAAGTCATTATGTAGGTGGTCCCAACATTTAATCAGCATGCCGTTAGACTGGGCGAAGGATTGGAACTTTCCCAACCCTTAAACCACAGGTTCAATCGAGCAGTTCCTGGACTGCTTGTTTACCCCATGGTTCAGCCCCTTTGTTTGTAGATGGCCACGATTTCATGATAGCTTTTGTAAAAAGCTAATATTAAGTGGTAGTTGGTTAATAGTCATAACCCCGTTGGATTGAGTTGACAAGTCTTACCCAACCGGTTCAGCCAATCTTTTTTCAATAAAGGACCATGTTCACTTGACCATTTTTTATCGATGGCCAACATCAAAAGGCCATTAAAAACCGGCCATGTTCCATTTTTGTAGAAATCTTTTTGATAATTTAACTTATGTTCATGTCTAAAATCTATAAATACCTCATTACTTAATTTTTTGTCACAAACAGCTCTCTAATTCTTTCAACTTTTAAGCCCTTGACTCTTTCAATCCTCTCAACTCAAGTGAAAATTCTCTAAAATCGTTCTGTTCTATTCTCATATCATACTTCATTAATTCGTATTAAATTCTATTATTTATTTTAAAAATCAAATAGAGAGTTCAAGTTCATCCAGCAAAGATGAGGGAAAGTTAGCAATTCATCAACTCAACACCTTCACCTTCACCTCAACCGCAATAACCATATCGATATAACCGATGTTAAGTAACATCATACCTTTCCAACTCAATAAAATATGAGTGATGTCCCAACCCAATGAAATTGAACGTACAGATTATTACAAGATTTTTTGAATATAGAGATGCATTAGGTACGTAGTTTTACACAAAATATAATAGTACAAATGTGTATTAATTTTTCCACCAACAGATATGTTTAGTAGTATTTGTAAAATTCTAAAACTTTTATTGACGTTATTGAACAATTATCTGTAGTTTATTATTCAAGTTCTCTTTTTTTTTTAATTATCCAAGTTCGAACGAATTGTTGTAACATTGCAATAGTTTTAAATGAAGACTCTAATGATGAAATTCAGTCTCATTGTGTTTTAAAAATGAAAGCTGAGTATTATTACCTTCCAGAAATAATTTACTTGATTTTGCTTTAGACCGTAGGCTTAAATTCGATGTTTTGTGAGGAATGTTAACCATATTTATGTTGCTTTAGTTCTGATTAAATATGACTATCTCCTAATCCTTCATTTCTCCTACATAATATTAGAGAACATTTACATGATATTTATAAAAAAATATTGTTTTATGCTTGTAGACGTGTTAGTCTACAAGAAACAATTAAACATACATTACTAGCAGTAGAAGTAGCTTTGCTAAACTTACAAAAACCTCAGTCTGTAAAAGAATTGGACAAAATATCTGAGAGGATTTTCATGTTCTAGTCAAGAATTTGAATATTTATTTTACCACTAACTTTGAGTTAAGTTATACAGAGTGATTTCGCAATAGCGATTGCGATTCTAGTTTGCCTTGTCTCAACAGTCGCTGTGGAACAAGTTTTTAGTTCTGGAGATAACTTATTGGATGAGAAGACATTTAATCATTTCTCTCAACCATTGCTCGATGATTGGACAATAGCCGCAAAACGAATACAAGGAAAGGCACTTCTGATTCTCTGAATGGCAAGCAAGGTGGATTCGACACGAAAGCAGCAATCACAATGGAATGAGAGTGATTGAGTCACGACATTTTTAAGGTAAGAAACTACATGGGCTTTGATTCTTCTACATCTTATGAGAATATGTGAGCAACTTAAATTTAAAGTTCAAGCAATTTTTTCCCTTTAAAATTTACAGAATTAAATTTTAGTTGGTAGTTTTTTTATGATTTAAGTTTCAATCTTTTTTTAATACTTAGGGTGAATTTTATATACATAAATTGTAGCTTAAAAAACACTTAATTGAGTCCAAGTTTTTAAAGTGCTACGGTTTTGGTTATTGGATAAATGTTGAAAATTATTTTTGTTTTTTATTTTTAAATATAAGTAGAAGCATAAACCCAGAAACCATAAATTCTAGCTTTTAAAAAGCATTTTTTAAGTGTTTTTAAAATAGTTTTTGTAACCAAACAATACTTTTAAGAAAAGCATTTTTTTTTAAAAAAAAGTGATTTTAGCCTGTTGATTTCTCCAACCAAACGGGCTCTTACGCTCGAAACTTTGAGTCCTTGAAACCTTTTTTTAGTTTTAAAATTTGAATGGTTAAATATAATTGATAATTATTGTTCCTTAGTTTTAATTTTAAATTAAGAATCAAAGGTCGAAGTGGAACGATAGTTACCCAAAACCACCATTTCAAGGGCGGTTCCTGGAGCCGGCCAATAACCACCATGACGGATTATGATTTAAGGGTTTGGAAATCCCGATCCTTCGACCTGCTAGTTCCAACCAGAAAACCCGCAGGCCAGGACCGCGGCCTAGTCTAAAAGAAGTTGCAAATTATTGGCATGGCAATATGTGTATATAATCTAGTGTCATTTGTTACTTTGCCCATTTAGAGAACTCTCAAATCAAACCATCTACGTATTTCACCACTACATTCAAGTGATTGGAGTTGGAATGATTTAAACAACGAAACTTAAAACATGATAACGTCCTGTAAAACTTTGAGGGGATGAAAACTTGACTAAAACAGAAATCTAAGAAGACATCTCAACAAGAGCATGAATCCCCTGTATATGATTCCAATATCTTTAGTTACCTGACTCATTTCACCTCTTAGCCGGTTTATCCTGTCAGCATTTGGATCATTGGAGTAAAATTCCATTTGCTGGCCGAGGACCCTTGAAAATTCATCATTCATGGCATAAGCTTGTGCCGACAATACAGCTCGGCCATATGTCCTCACAAATTTTTGATGAATGTCTTCCAGAAATTCAAAAGGAATTCTCCCTGCACAGGTGTCAAAGTATAAAAAAAAAAAAGGTTTGCTCAAGCACATAACAAAGGATGCATGACATATAAATCATGAAATTGCCAAATAACTAGAAAAATCTCGTTGTAATTATGCAAGTGTTGGGACTGCAAAGTGCCACCTAATCAGATTAGAATGCAGAACTGAATAGCCATTTGAAGTAATTACCAAAAAAGAATACCATGTAGCAACCAACGCCATCATGCTGCATCAGGCATTGTCCCAATTAATTGCGAAAATACCAAATCCTACGCAAATGCCGAACAAAATATCCAGTGGCTGGTAAAGTACCACAATGATCAGCGGACAACTGCTTTAACTATGGTATATTGCATAATTAATATCATAGGACTACATCCCTCATAAAGTTAATATGAATCTAGTAATCATCCCATCCAAACGCCAGCATTTGGCTTGTATTCGTAAGTATATTTGCATACTCTGCTTCAAGCCTTGAGCTCGTAATATTTACAAAAGATTCCCAATCATGTGTTTTAGACATCACAGTATAATTAATTTACTCACTAAGTAATATGCAAACAAAAGCTTTTACTCCATTTTAATCCATGATTTTGTTAATGTGGAAACACCAACAAGCTAGGAATAATCTTTTTCTCTGTACAATATAGTTTCTCTGACGCTGCAGGCATAACAGAATTACTGACACCTGAATTTATAAAATGAAAACTTGGTAAAACGTTTTCAAAAAAAAAAAAACACCCTCCAGCAATCAAAACAAAACCCAAAGAGAAAAATATCAACGCCCAGAAAATTAGGCATATTGAAAACCTCAACAAAACAAGACAACTTTCAAGATCCATATGTGCAGCCAGAGATGAGAATACATATACAAGGCATTCTCATAAGCATCCATGATCCATCCATACGTTAATCCAGAAACAAAGTAATGAATCGCATTTCAAATTCCACGTTCATGAAACAAAAAAGCCATGATATCCATCTCCAAATTCCGATATGAGGCCATCTTTATGAAGCTAATCTTAAGCATAATAAAATTTAATGAAAAAAATCGAGAAAAACAAAAATGAAGAAAAAGATCAAAACTTTTCTCGTACGTCCAGCTGTGTCGTCCGCCATACAAAGAACGGTAAGTCCATCTGTGCGTTTGACATGGAAAATGTAGCGATCCTGAGAATAAGAAACGTTGGTGTCGTTGTTTCCAGGGATTTTCTCTAGGATTTGGCGCGCAATGGAATTCGCCGTCGTCGACGCGGAGCTGAATTCCGCGAGTACAACGGGCCCACGTGCCACTAGCGCGTACAGAATCGCCATTCCCTCTCTTTCTGGAAGGCTCGCCCTCCTTGGATTCAATTTTGATTAAACTATTTACTGAGAGAAGGGGGCGTCGACCACTTGACTTTTCCTTATTACAGAGTGTTCTTATTTTTATGAAAATTGATTTATATATATATATATATATATATATGATAAAACAGAGAAATATTTTAAATATAACATATAATAATCACTTTAAAGGATCAGAAATCAATAAAATAAATTAGGTGAACCCGGTACACATAAATACCGAATTTTCGGTATACCGAGATTACCGTACCGAAAAAATGCCGAATTTACCGAATTTTCGGTATACTGAAGATTTCGGTACGGTTCGGTAAGAATACCGAAATTTTCGGTACGGTAACGGTAATATTTTAAAACAATAAATTCATAAAAATGTTAAAATGTAATGTTTTTTCGGTATAAAAGGTATATACTGATATCGTATCGAAATCTCGGTATACCGTACAATTTCGGTATAATCGATATGCTAGTTATATTTATCGAATTTCTCGGTATACCGATTTTCAGTACACCGAAACTTTCGGTACGATATACGGTATAGGATTTTCGATACTGTACGGTTCGATATATCGCCCCTACACATATCTATTGCAATGTGGGAGATTTAGGAGTTATGATGTCCAGTATAAATCATTAAAAAATTACAACAACATATAAAAAATTTCAAGCATTCTCGATTTACATAACTCTAATGTCTGAAAATTTTCACACTTGATTTAGACATTTCTATTAAATTTTGTGATGTTTCAACTTAATACTTTACATTAAATATAAATAAAAGGATTTATTTTATTATATTATATCAATATATTAAAATATTTTTTAGTTACTAAGTTGTAATTTTAGTAGTACATATATAGATAAAGATTAAAATATCATTTATTATATATTTATAAATATTTTGAAACTATATTATATCTGACTATATAATTTATTAATTGCTATATCTTTTTGTTAATAGGTAATTTTACCAAATACTTATTTATTATAAAATAAAATGTTTATGCACAATGTTATTAAAAAATATAATAAAAAAATAAATTATGTCTTGCATGCCGAAAAATTTGCATTTCATAGGTCAATAAGATTGTGTAATGTTTGTCTCCAAAATTATTGCAAAAGCCATGACTAATCGACTGAAGCATTTCTTCATTCATATTATTTCAGAGGAACAAAGCGCTATTCAGCTGGGTAGATATATTATTGATAATGTTTTGATAGCTTTTGAATGTTTGCATACTATCCAAAGACGTGAGAGAGGTCTTGTGAACAGAGAGAGATCATGATATGGCATTTTGACAGGAAGGATGAATACTTTCAAATCCGGTTAATTATAAGATTGCTATGAATATAGAAAAAGATGGGAGTAGCGTAGGGTCATATAATTGTGCATCATCTTATCAAAGATTTTGGAACTTGAATCTCCTCCATAATTTAAAATTCATGTGTGACGAGCCATTTTTGAAACACTATCTAACAGGGTACATTTATGTGTGCGAGGGATTGCAAGAAATTAGCGGAAGAATGTTCGCATGCCCTTTGGTTATGTAAAAATGCACAAGAAGTTTGGAAACTTTCTGCATTATGTCCAGTTTTAACTTGTTTTAGTAGTGGACATTTGTTTGATCTTTTTTTATGGGTAATGGAAAAAGGAAATGCTGAAAAATTGGTTGTATTTGTTGTTGGGATACCGTTTTTCTCATGCCCAAACGCAATGAAAGTTTTAAAATTTTATTTTGACATTCAAAATATTTGGACACTTTGTGTGGTTTAAATTGAACATAAAACATTCATAGGGAGTTGGTAATATATTAATTCACTCGACTCCAACTATTCCAGTGTTAGCAGATATAGTTCTTGTTGAAAATTCCTACGAACTTTCTTCAAATCTTCTTCTTTAATCTTCGAATCAGGTCCACGACCAGATTACTTGTTCTTCTTCTAATTTGCAGTGGACCTGATTACTTGTTCTTCTTCTAACTTTTACTAGAAAATTAGAAGATATTTTTCGCTGAGATAGAACACGAAAAATAAATCGAATCAATATTATTATTAGGACAAGCCGAATTTCTCTTGCAACAAGAAAGAAATTTCGAGAGCCGGTACACTTTGGTCTTGGGAAGAGCCGAAAGTACATGTGTAAGAAAAACTTCAGATGTCTTTTGTAAAATAAGAATAAAAAATCCTTATAATTATTTACTAATAATTTCTTTACTTAATTAATCTAATTAATTAAGTTAATTAAAAGATTTCAAAAAAAAATGCATCTCATGTCATGGTCAATCTCGAATAATGCACGTATATTTTGATAATATCATGCATCAATATTATTTTGCTTTATGTACAAATTTTTGAAATTTTGATATCATGAATATTTCCATATTACATAAATCAATATCATATTTTATAAAAACTTAATGGGCTATATTTTAACTCAGTTAAAATATAATTTGATTATTAAAGCCTATTTGAACTTTAATAAATTAGCATGATGGACTTGTACTCTTACAAGCTCATCATCCATGCTCTCATTATATTAATCTCATCATAATCTCGACATGTGATCAAATATTATCGATGTGACAATTTCAACTTATTTGTTATTATGATGTACACTTTAATTTCGAGATCACCAATGTCTAAATAAGACATGTTTACTACTTCTGACTATTTTAGCAGTCATGCTCTCAAAATTTCTATAAGCTTTTATAAAATTTATTTATAAGCTTATCGACTGATCATATCAAATTTATTTCTTATAAATTCAACTCATTGAATTTATTATCTCAACGGAAAAAAGTAAACCGGTGCTTGTTTGACCCTCAATGGTTCAGGGATACAACTAGCCGTTGGTTCACAACTCTTTGTGATTCAGGACAATTTTTTTTATTCGGGTTTACCCTAATTTTCTCACATCCCATTTATCAACATTTGATCATGATAATGTAAGAACCCATTTTCTAATTAAACACATCGAATCATGGTAAGAGCGTTCATGGTAAGAGCGTCTAGTAACATCGCCCCATGATTCCCTAAGTATCACTGATAGTGCCTGCAAGAACCGGTCGGTTATGATTAACGTACAGTACGGTCCCTTCATCTCATATATCCCGATCGAATGTGCAATCATTGGTTCATCGAGGGTTGCATATTAATTCGATAGCTATGTGATACAATCATGCAATATTCATAGTGTCATAGCATGCACAACTAAAGAACTACTTCCCTAATGTACATCCCACACTCTGGTCAGATATTTCATGCACTATTATTTCGTTAGATCACATAGAATATCCACACTCGTAGGTGAGTGGTGAATTCCCGACTACAATGCACTGGCTCCTACACATTTCGCAATTGAACCCAACATCGCCACCTTGTGACCCCCGCGGAGTCGGTAAACGAGTCAAATCACAATTTTAGTATGTAGAACCTCAGTGTTGTCCGAAGTCGTAAGGACTAATCATGTACATTCAAAACCACAGACTTTTTCTCTCGATGAATGATAACCACTTGGAAAGTCCGAGGGAGGGTTGTTCCGTACAATCATCGTATGATTACCTATTTGCATGATTGGACATCTCTATGCCCTTACCATGAAACACGGTACACAACATCACAGATGCTAGTCTCAATCTCAAGCGACATTTATCCTTGTTTTAGGCGGCTGAATCGACTAGGAACGAATTTAGAATATACAATGTTTACAAATGAGTTTCAAGATCGAATTATAATTCATTTGTATTAAAGTTTAATCAAGGACTTTATCTATGCTGATTGAATGAGTATACATATAAAGTAAAATGAAACCATAAAAGTTAAATAATATTAAAATAAAAATTGTTTATTACACTTGAGTCAATAGATTTCCTAGCCAACAGCTGGTTTATAGGACATCTACTCTAACATCTGTGATGCTATGTTGGAGTATATGGTATGGTCATAATAAATGGGATTTTGATATCTGGACAGCACCAATAGAGGCTATGGGTTGCGCGAAAAAAATGTGGGGATCCTTCTTGTTGTGTAACAACACTTTTCCTTCGGTGTGGTTTGATTCAACTCAAAATGTTTCCTGGCAAGCCCCTCGTTCGGGAACCATCAAAATGAACATTGATGCGAGTGTCAAACAAAATTTGGATTATTCCTTGTGGGAATAGTCACTAGGAACAACACTGGAATGATTCTTTTTGCGAGTGCAAGAATTCTTTCTGAACATTTTGAACCTTATCTTTCTTAAGTGTATGATGTGTTGGAAGGTTGCAAAATCGCTTTAAGAGACGCAAGCAAAGATTGACTTGTGGAAACTATTTTAATTGAACAAATACGAGTAACATGCATATCATTACAAGGAATTTCTATTTAACACCACCCATAATCTGCCAATGAAGTAACTTATGTTATGGCTACACATGATCTCACTATTAATCTTAGAGCATCTCCATCAGCCTCCTTAAAAACAAAATTTATCTTAAAATTTATATTTTGTACTAAAAATACTTCTACATCAGCTACTCAATCAGATTCCTATATTCAGATTTTATGAACAGTGAACCAGTAAATTTGGAGAATGAAATTCATTTCCTAAATAATAAAATATTATTTCACTCTCATCAATCTCATTTCTCAATTTTCCCTTTATTTTTCTTGTTTTTTCTTCCCTCTCAAGTCTCAATCCACTTTCTTTTTCTCTCTCAATTTTTTTTTTCTCTATTTTATATATCGGCAAAAAATCAATGGAAGAGCACCTGATGATATAACAGAATTATGGTTCAAGGAAAATATACCGTCAAAATTCCGGTATGAATTGGTCGATTTGGTTTTTTTCTGGTATTTTGGATGCCTATTACATTTTTGTGTGTTATTCATTATACTATTTAGTTTGTCATTTGGCATATGGTTATTGTGGAGAAGATTGAAATGTTTTTATCTTTTTTATTGTTTACAACTTTCTAAATCGTCTTTGCTGGAATCTTGATCACTTATAGTCAATTTGCTGGTAATTTTGTTCTTGCGTTTATTTTTTGTGTGGATATATTTGAATGATGGACATTATTTTAGGTTATGTTTGTATGCTTCCATGGACATTAAATTTCATTTGTCAGTACTATGGATACTCTAGATGGTGACAGATTCTTCACTCAAATTTTACAAGATGAAGATCCAAACCTTCTGAATGATTTGGCGACGGTTATTCCGACTCCTCAAACTACCCCCAAAGGTACTAGTAAATAAACTCGACGAGGTGTGAATTTCACTCGTGAGGAAAAAAAATATTAGTTAGTGGTTGTCTTACTACGAGCTTAGATGCAAATGTGGAGAACAATAAAAAATTCACAACATTTTGGAGTATGATACATCAATACTACCATGAATGCAAGGAGCCTAACTTTCAAGAACAAACTGTTCACTCACTAACAAATTTTTGGAGCTCTATCCAACGTTTAGTTAATAAGTTTTGTGTTAGCTTAGCTCAAATTGAAAACTTGCATCAAAGTGGTCATAGCGAAAATGATAAGGTACATTTTTTTTTGCTCAAATTTTTATGTTTGATATCCAAGCACTTTTGGATTCTTTTATGATAGTGATGTGTATGTACTTTTGAAAAGCATTCTTTTGATCATGATAAATTTGTATTCATTGCAGATTAAGATGGCAAATGCTAGCTATAAAGACAATGAAAAAAACGAATTTACATTTGAGCATTGTAGGGCGATATTAAGATATCAACCAAAATGGATACTACAGAAACAAGAAGTCAAGGAGAAAAAAAAAAGAAAAAAGAAAAGTCACTTGCGCTTCTCCTTCTACCCTAGAGACTATAAATTTGGGAGATGAAGACATCTTTTCAAAGTCACCTCTTTGGGAGAGACCACATGGCACGGAGGCTCAACAAAATCAAGAGAAGAAACAAAAGCACAAAAAAGAAAAAACTATACAACTAGAAGCAGTGGTTGAGAGAATAGCCAATGACAAAAAGCAACTTCATGATGAGAAGATGACCAAAATACATGTTAGAAGAAATTGAAAACGAGAAGATTAAGCTGAAAACAAAATTGAAAAAGAAAAAGAAAAAGTGAATCAAAAAGACCATTTGATCACGATGGTAGAAGAAGAAAAAGATAAAAATTAAGATGATGGATATTAGTGGATTGGTTGCAGAGAAACAAGAGTACATTATGAAACACCAGTTACAAATTCTTCAAAATATGAAGATTTGATATTTCAGATTTTGTACTTTTGGTTTTATTTTTTAAATAAACTAATGGATTCTGGTTTTTGGAACGAAATTTTAATTTTTTTTATGATTTGTAAATATGTTACTTCATTACGCAACATTACATTAAAACCAACTTAAATTCAAATGCAAGAACATTTTAAATAAAATGTAAAACTGTTGACAAATTCAAGCATGTTTTGTATTCAAAATATTTTTCAAAGTTTGGTTCAAAGTTAGACTACCAAACTTTGAAAACACATCCATCATTCACACTTCATCAATCCCAAAATTTTTCCTATAAATACCATACATTTGCATCCATTCAATCCATCCCAAGACAAGCAAAAACACAAGCAATTGAGTCTTGTATAGCCTAGTCATTTAGATAAATTTTAGTATGCTCTGTGGTTGCGGCAATGTCCGATCTTCCACATCAGAAAGAATTTTCTATTTGATTAGAGTTGTGTGAGTTCCACTTTGAAAGTGAGATTGAGTATGTCATCCAAGGATAATTATTCTTGAAGTTCTTGGTGTCCCCTAAGTTGTTCCTGGGAGAGTTGTTGTTATCTCCTATTGTTATAGGAAGGATTTGTACTCATTATTGATATAGTGGAGATTTCTTTTGTTGGACTTCGGTCTCGTGGTTTTTTCCTAATTTGGGTTTTCCACGTAAAAATCCTTGTGTCATTTTCTTCATCATTGTTGATATCGTGAAAATATTTTGATCCGACATTATCGCTAAAGGGAAAAGAATCAACGCTTCCGCTGTACGAAAAGTTATTTAACTTGGCTATCTTTCAGAACAAAAACACATATTTTAGTTTATATTGTTTCACTCTTCAACTAGTAGCATCCGCTGATGTTCAATAATATCAAACTGGAGTTGTGAATGAGATTTTTTGTTTCTAATGCCACGATGGCATTGACCGAAATCCACAAATTGGGTAGTGGGATAATGGGAAATTGGTTCCAGGTTTGTATTATCTTCTCGATCATAATCAAGCTCATACGCTCTATAGCATGAATCTTTCTCATTCCCAAGTATCATGTTATGCAATATTATGCAGGTCGTCATAATAACTTTCAGTATGCATTGAAAAAATATCGTGCCGGTCCACGAACAAATGAAAAGCGTGCTTGAACAACTCCAAAGGCTCACTCAACATCTTTCCTTGTAGATTCTTGAAGGGATGCAAACAATTGTCTTTTACGACCTTGTGGTACTGGAATACTTTTGACACATGTAGACCATGGAGGACAGATTCCATCTACAAGATAGTATCTCATAGTATAATCATGATCATTGATTGAGTAGTTAACCTTAGGAGCAAGACCTTCAGCATTTACGGTTTTCAGCATAATTATCCGAGTATTAGTCCAAATGAAATGAAACCAATTTCATTAAAAAGCTAATACATAGTACTTGAACTTTTATGCTTTGAATTTTGTCCAAATCCATTTGAAAATAGGGGCAAAATCATCCCGAAGTGAAATGAATTTTCAAATGAAAATATAGTTACAGTTGTTTCCAACTCAACATAAGAAAAAAGTAGAGACTTGTAATTATGAATAAAACGTGACATTACAGAAAATTGGTGAAACAAGTTATGTTCGTATTTGTAACGATTATGAGTCATTAGGCTAAACCAACATGGGCCTCTGCCCATACCTATGTACCACTACTGATCATGGGTCGTTAGGATGGTCCAGCATGGGCCTGGAGGGCCTGGGTTCAAGTGTTGGGGGAGGCGAAAGAAACAACATTCCAGGGGTGGGATATTCTACGAGTGACGGTGAATGGACATGGGCTTTGGCCTATGCTGGACCATTCTAACGACCCATGATCAGTAGTGGTGCATGAGTATGGGCCGAGACCCATGTTGGTTCAGCCTAATGGCCCATGATCGTTACAAAAAAGAGGCGTCTTTTTTTGTAACGATCATGAGCCATTAGGCTGAACCAACATGGGCCTCGGCCCATACCCATGCACCGCCACTACTGGTACCAACACTTTAGGGATCTAGGTAGTTATGTCTGGAGGTCCTGTGTTCAAGTGTTGGGGGAGGCGAAATAAACTACTTTCCAGGAGTTAGATATTCTATTAGTGACGGTGTATGGGCATATGCCAAGGCCCATGCTGGACCATCCTAACGACCTATGATCAGTAGTGGTGCATAGGTATGGGCCAAGACCCATGTTGGTTCAGCCTAATAGCCAATGATCGTAACAGTGTTAGCTCAATGATATGGGCAGGTGTTATGACATTTTAGTGTGGTTTTATACTAAAAAATATAGCCGTCGAAGGAAAACGGATGTTGGAGGAACATAGCCTTTGCAAAAATAAAACTATTACAAAGATAATAATAATAAAAATATGGAGAGAAAAATAATAATAATAATAATAAAATATAAATACATGATAAATTATAGGGAAGCTGATGTGCTGTGTGGTGAAAAATAGATATCTAAATTTAATAATGTAGTTGTTTATCATGAAATTTGCGGGCGTGCGAATTTGTGAAATAATCTGACTTCTAATCAGGCGTTGCGAATCTCGATTCGATCGTTTGTTCTAATTCCCTCGAAATAGCTCCAAAAATAAGAACATGAAATGAGGAATATAATGTAATTAAAGGAGAAATTCATAAGCAATATCAATATTTATTATGTCGTTATAAATTCGAACAAAGCTTTCACATGAGAATTGGATGGACATTGCTAAAATCTATAGAAAAAAATTGCTGGAAATGGAAGTAAACAACAGACAAATGAGAGAAATTCTGCAGAGAGTTTGCTATGGATTTTTTGTGAATTTGTCGAGAGCCTTTTCTGATTCTTCCTCTCAGTTTTTGTTCCAATCCACCGAACGATTTGATCATATTCCACGATCGTCCAACGTGGATCGTGGACCAACTCCTCCAAACGTGGTCTTCAACTTACCCCTTTATGGACTTGTCTATTGGGGCTCTCCACATTTTAGGGCTTCTATTATCATTGGGCTTCAAAGATTTTGGCCAAACAACTGCCCCCCTAGCCAATTTGGGCCAATGGCTAATTTGGCCCATTTTGGCTATTTGGCTGCTTTGACCAATTTGGCCCAGTGGGTAAGTTGGTCATGTCTTTAGTTTGTTCGGTCTTTTAGCTATCCAGAGACAACGTATAATCAAATGGTCGAAAGGAATGGTTCTACGGACTTGAAGAAGAATTGACAGCTGAAACACATGTTTCTTCCTCCAACAAAGTGTGCATTCCTTGAACCCCATCCTTATCTCTCTTTTCCTCATTTCCTTCCCCCAAATCTCTATCGGAGGCCACCGATCTTCCCGAAGAAACCGCAGATTACATCGCCTTTGTAATGCCATCCAAGTTTCTGAAAATTGTCATCATCAAATTTCTTTACATCAAGCCACCTCTTCTCAAGATAGGTATGTTTCACCATTTTTCCCAATCCTCTATCACAAAAACACAGTAGAATTTGCCACATTTCATGCTGCTCTCAAGGTGTTTGTGTCTATGTTTGAATGAGTTTTTTGATGAGCAACACCTTGCAACACTTGTGGCAAGGGATTCCCATAGATGTGTCTGAACTCCTTGTAGTGCTTCCTCACATATTCCTCCAATTTTGAGACATCTTGCCTTCTAAAAATATCTCAGAGAGCACCACCGTCAACGTCTTCAATATTTTCCAACATGTTTCTTGAAATCGGCATTTCGTAATTTGCACATTCTTCCTCTTGGGACTTTTCCACTATTTCAGAAGCTTCCAACAATTTCTCCGGACCATCATTAATTATGTCACTCGAGCTCACTACTTGCACCTCAACAGAGCAACTTCCTTGTTGTGCATATTCAGAGCTTGGTCTATAGTTTGTGCAACTTATATAATCTTCCATGTACTTACAAGAAATTCACCAGCACAAGGAATTGTGATGCTCCACCAAATTCACTGAGGATGAGATCCCATTTTTTGGATTTCTTAAAGATCAATGGAGATGAAAAATCCTCATGGTAGTGCCGCCGGCCAATCCAAAAGAAAATTGCCAAGCTTTGATGAATATCTTTTTTGCACTTGTTTACCATTGTTTGGCAAGTGTCTTTTATGATGTGTAGAGTTGGAAAAGTAGCTTGAAAGCCAAATTTTGTTGTTGGAAACATGTTGTTTACCTTATACATGCTGCTTGGGATTTGTTTTCATGTATTTGTATTTCTGGGATGTCACGTTTACAGGGGAAACTCTGCCCGGATTTCTGTAAAATAAATTAAGAACAACGGCTAAATAGCCTGTTTTCTTCAATATTATCACAACATGTTATCACCATTGCTCATTATCACTCATACTTTCCAAACACCATCAAAGTATCGAAATATGTAATAAACGTGCTCTATACGTCATCAATTCGGCTATCAAGACAACACATTATTCTATTAAAATCACATCAGCTGCAAAGGATTTCATGAGCAAATTTTCTTTTTATTTATTCACATATGGTCCATCACTATTTGCAAGCAAGTTCAGCGGGGAATGGCTTAAAAGCCTATTCCTCGCATATTACAGAAACTTTCTACGAGTCAATATCTCAAAATTAGCCAAAGTGGCTATCCAGCCTACTTTGTACAATACTTCTCATCTAT
Organism: Primulina tabacum; assembly: GCF_025594145.1. Classification (NCBI taxonomy): domain Eukaryota; kingdom Viridiplantae; phylum Streptophyta; class Magnoliopsida; order Lamiales; family Gesneriaceae; genus Primulina; species Primulina tabacum. The sequence goes on along the minus strand of NC_134556.1, from coordinate 42,539,197 downwards.
TCAATCTTTATAAAACATCTGTCTCCGGCTGTCGATCTTTCATCTGAGCCGGAGCTAAGATTAAATCCTCCATTTGTAACTCTTCTTCCTTGCTACCTCCATATTCCTCCTCAAATATTTTCTTTTCTTTGAATGATTCCTCCACCTTAGATCTGCGCTCAACAGCTTTTTCTCTCAACAAACGTCGTTTTTGGGTTCGAGAAAGAGGTTTTGTAAACTTTGGATGTTCTACCCGCCTCCATACGCCGTCGGGAACTGCTCTAGGAGGAACAACGAAGCGGGACTTCCTCTCATATTTTTTATCAGTATCCAGAAAGGATGGCCTCTGTCTTGTCTTCTGAAATAACTGCCGGTCAGCTCTCCTCTCGCCATTCATCGACCAAGGATGTGGGCCCCTTCTGAGGTACTGGTTCCCTGGCCTTTTGGCCATGGATTCCCTGTCATACCTCATATTCCTCCCAGTATAATGCAGACCGCCTCCACTGTAATAGTGGTCTTTTTCATGAACAGCTTCTGTCTTCTTCTCCTTGACCTCAAATATCATTTTTAGAGGTACCCAACACTTCTTTATGGTAAATCTTGGTTTGATGGACTTGTCCCCGTACCCGTTCCTTCTCCTCTCATTGATCAAGAAACGCAAGTCAGTACTGCCCATGTTCACATTGGCTACCAGGGGAAAAGGATCTTCATCCACTATCATCGCTTCCTTTTTCTCGGGAAATTTCAGGACTCTCTTGTTGATTCTTTCCTGCAAGACATTCTTGAACGCCCAACAAGCATTAGTATTATGGTTGAAGGAATTGTGATACTTACAGTAATCTCTTCCTTTCAACTCCTCCTTCGTGGGTAGCTTGTGATCTGGGGGGAATGTTATGAACTTCTCCTTCACTAAGTGATCGAAGATTTCCTCCGTCTTAGATGCATCGAAAGTATAAGGAGTTTGCACTGGAGGAATGTTTTTCTTGGAAAGTTCTTCACTCTTGCGCTTCAATAAAGGGACAGTGCGTGATCCGGAATTTGCTACTTCTGCCAGTGCAACTTCCTCCACTTCCTGGAAATAAGAGCCCACTGTAGACTTTCTTTTATGACTCTCTTCTCGTAACAATTCATCATACTCTGAAACTTTGGCCGCAAGTTCATAAAAATCATGGAATTCCATCCCTTGGAACTTCTTTCTAAGTTCAAAATCGAGTCCTCGCTGTGCCATCTTCACGTATTCTGATTCAGGGAGGAAATCTCGGCATCTGCTTCTCACCTTCTTGAACTTACAAATGAAATCATTGGCAGATTCTCCCGGTTTTTGGACCACCCTTGACAATTCCGCTATACTAATCTCAGGTACTGTCCGGAAGAATTGTGTATGGAATTGACGTTCCATATCGTGCCAAGTCATAATAGAGTTTCGAGGTAGTGTTGCATACCATGTGAATGCAGTACTGATCAGGGAATTGGGGAACAAACGTAACTTGTAATTAGAAAAGTTCTCCAAATTTGCCAATTCCCCACACTGAATTGTAAACCTGGCCACATGTTCCACGCTGGATTGACCGTCTTCCCCAGAATATAACGTGAAGTCTGGAATGCGGTATCCTTTTGGATAAGGGTTGTCACGATCCACAACATCAGGATACGGTTTATGGAATTCTGGTCGGTTGATTGGCCTCACTCCTGGGCCATACAACTCTTGAATCACATCACGTACCATCTCAAAATCCAACGTTGGAGTTTGTCTTAACTGGTGAGGAGGATAGATTGCCCCCCGAGTGTTATTCCCCAAACCTGGCGCTGAATATCCACGCATTCCCCCATCAACATACATCCCTGGATGTAAGCTAGGAGACGTCACAGAGAACACGTTACCAGCCATTTGTTTATTGTTGCTGCGGTTTTGGAATTTCAACCCCAACTCCTCATCCCTTTTGTGCGGAGGAGTGTATCTCCCTTCCCTGGCAGATTCAAGAATTCGTGCTTCCCCCAAGCGGCGACTTTCACCTGCCTGAGAAACTCCTGATCCTTGGCCTTGATCTTTCAGCAGCTTGACGTCATTCTCTTGAAGTTTATCACTCTCTGGTATAACCACTTCGCCTTTTGCAGACTTTCTCCATTCCTTCATTTCTGCCACAAATTCCATCATGACAGTAGCGAAAGTTTGAGTCATTTCCTTGAGATCGTTGCGGATATTTTTCTCCATGGCCAACATGAAGTTCGGCGAAGACCCATCACCACCAGAAACAACAATTCCTTCCTTCATAGTCTCTTCCTCGAACTGGTGTACGAGCCTTTCAACCGTTCTTCCTTCTGCATCAGTTTCCTGAAACTCTTCTTGTGAGCGATGACCTTTCCCCAGTGATGGAGGAATTCCTTCACTCTTCTCAGTACGCTTTGGAGGTATTGTGTCCCACTGGGCGTGTCAACTTGTTTATCACGAAATTTGCGGGCGTGCGAATTTGTGAAATAATCTGACTTCTAATCAGGCGTTGCGAATCTCGATTCGATCGTTTGTTCTAATTCCCTCGAAATAGCTCCAAAAATAAGAACGTGAAATGAGGAATATAATGAAATTAAAGGAGGAATTCATAAGCAATATCAATATTTATTATGTCGTTATAAATTCGAACAAAGCTTTCACATGAGAATTGGATGAACATTGCTAAAATCTATAGAAAAAGATTGCTGGAAATGGAAGTAAACAACAGACAAATGAGAGAAATTCTGCAGAGAGTTTGCTATGGATTTTTTGTGAATTTGTCGAGAGCTTTTTCTGATTCTTCCTCTCAGTTTTTGTTCCAATCCACCGAACGATTTGATCATTTTCCACGATCGTCCAACGTGGATCGTGGACCAACTCCCCCAAACGTGGTCTTCAACTTACCCCTTTATGGACTTGTCTATTGGGCCTCTCCACATTTTAGGGCTTCTATTATCATTGGGCTTCAAAGATTTTGGCCAAACAGTAATTTTACCTTAAATTATACATTTTGGATAGAGAAGCAGGTGTGGATGATCTTTTAGTTTTGATTCACTCCCTTTGTATCTAATAACTGTACGTGTACACCAGGTTTCATACATTTCAAAAAAAAAAAAAAAGGTCATTTATGAAACAAAAATTAAATATTTTTTGGATCGAGTTCAATATTACCATATTAAAATGGTTCTTGATCGATTTTTAAGCAAATCCAATATTAATGTAATTCAACCGGTTTAAATGGTTCTGGATTGATCCGAATTCGACAAGCATATATTGAGCCACGAAATTGTCTCCTGAAAACCGGAGTACCGACGCCCCAAAAGGACTCTGGATAACGTCTAGCCACTCCAATGGCTTCTCTCTTGAAATACTGCAAACCTTTGCTTCCCCTCGGCCTCCGCAGAGGCTTCGCATCAAAATCCATCCACTCTAAAATCAATTTCCACTCACGCTTCCGTTTTTTTCTCCCAATTAGTTGCTGCAATGCTCGTCATTCATTGGCCACTTCGAGTGGGGAAATTAGTCGTGATTCTAAGAAAGATAATGATTTGCTAATGAAGGAACTGCGGCTGTTCAATACAATGACCAAGCGGAATGAATTGTTTAAGCCTAAAGTTGAGGGTAAAGTCGGGATGTATGTCTGTGGCATCACCGCTTATGATCTCAGTCACATTGGCCACGCGCGTGTTTACGTTGCTTTTGACGTTCTCTACCGGTACATTCTTCTGTTTGGTGTAAATTAAGATTTTTATTTGGATCAATGAAAGTAAATGACGACATGATTACTTGAGATGTTTGGTGCTCGTATTATCGAGCACAGTATGGGGCTCTTCATTATCCATTGGTTATCAGTAGCCCAAAAAATCAGAAGACCTTTTGTTTTTTAATGTCATTTCTGAATTCTAATTGGAAACCTTGTTAAATTAAGCTATGCCAAATATAACTCGTTGCCAGCTATCTACTTAGGCAGACCCAGTGGCTGCGGACCCTGGGCCTGGGCTGGGGGTGCAACAGAGGTCTCTAAGTTCTAATTTTTTATGTAATCCGAGTGTTTGTGTGTGTGAGTGTCAGTGTATATATTTACAGACACACGTGAGAAATACGATAGTTTCTTCCTCTAAAAAAAGCTGAGAGAAATTAGACTTTTGGGACATTATATTGGATAATTGTGATATATATTTGGTTTTATTTTGGGAGAATTAAAGCATTTTCTCAAACATTACCCATTTTGATAAAATTATTCCATTTTAGAGGTGACTCTCCGGTTCATCTCTGCTATCTGCTGAGAACGAATAAAATCTAACATGTACGGAGTTTCTAGAAGATGTCAAATATTTTTTTTATTTGTGACAATAGCGTGGAAATTTTCCTTTGCTTATGAGAATTGATGGGTGGTAGATCTGAGGGACAGTTAAAAAAGTGAAAAAAAAATTAGAAAACAGTTGAAGTCAATATTATTTAGTTATTGATGTTTGTCTGCGAAATGAGTTGCTTTTGTTACAAAGTTTTTTGCGTACTCCAAGCCTACGTCAAAATGGTTTAAGCTCTGCTTCATGATTATTTTTGCACTTGTTGAATTGCTGTTTTGTTGAGTCTTCCTGCTAATTGATGGGTGCATTTGTCAATATTTAGTATTTCGTTAATTTTTTACTCATGTTCTAACTTTCGAAATTAGGCAGATACCTCAAGTATTTGGGTTATGAGATCAACTATGTCCGCAATTTCACTGATGTCGATGATAAGGTATGCTCTGGCATGCTTAGCAAATTGAGCCATGGAGCTATTCATTTCTATATACCTTTTTTACATTTCATGTGCTTGCAAAAACTATTCTTAGGGTAAAATGGTGGTGAAACAATTTTAATTTTTTGTAGCAGGGGGGGAGATAACAAAAGTTGTTTGTTCAGAAATACCAACTGCTTCTTACATATTTATGACAGGATAGCTGAGCCCGCATTTTCAAATTCTGTAGATCATTATCAGAGCAAATGAATTGCGTGAGGATCCTATCAAGTTAAGTAGACGATACTGCGATGAATTTCATCTTGATATGACTTCTCTTAACTGCCTTCCTCCTTCAGTGGAACCTCGTGTCTCTGAACACATTTCGCAAATCATTGGCATGATTGAACAGGTGCTATACTGATATTTATTCGTGTTGATCTTTCTGTTTTGGTCAATGATAATAGTATATCCTAATGCAGTATGGTCACGATAATTTCTGCTTTTCTCTTTATTCTTTCTGATAAATTAAATGTGGATGGGATTTTTGTTGAGCTTTAAGTGGTGACCTAACATGCTTTCATTCTCTTCTTACAGATACTTGAGAATGGGTCTGCATATACTATCGGTGGGGATGTTTACTTTTCTGTTGACAAATTTCCCGAGTATGGACAATTATCAGGGCGTAGGTTGGAAGATAACAGGGCTGGTGAACGGGTAGCGGTAGACTCAAGGAAGAAGAACCCAGCTGACTTTGCTTTGTGGAAAGTAATTCCTTAGCTTTAGAGTTCAAATGCATTTCTACATCTGCACAAAAGCAGCTTCTTTTGACTTGAATTACAATTAAACATCTCATTTCTTTGAAAAAGAGATGTCCCTGTCCATACAAGAGCAGTTTCTAAATTACGCCCTTTAAGTTTATCAGCTTTATCAATTATTTAATGTTAGGGGTGATAATGACAAGTTTTCTGGACATTACAATTTAGGAGACACCATAAAGTTCTAAAAGGCCTTGAGCTTCATATTTTGTGCCAATTATATGTCGACAGTGAATTTACGGATTTACCTCAATGTTCTCACACATATTTGAAGGGATGTCGGTGAGGTCAAATCTGAAGGTGGAAGAGGTTATTATTTAGCGAACTGGTTTTTATTGCATATATGCCATCTAAATGCTAATAGGGAATAAGACCATTGTGTTTTGTGTAATTGGAGAAAATTTGTAGCCTTTAGATTATATTTGGTTTCAAGATGATAATTTTCCTTTTTATGCAGTCAGCAAAGGAGGGTGAACCTTTTTGGGAGAGTCCATGGGGTCCTGGAAGACCTGGATGGCATATAGAATGCAGTGCTATGAGTGCTACTTACTTAGGCTATTCTTTTGACATACATGGTGGTGGAATGGATCTCATTTTTCCCCATCATGAAAATGAGATTGCACAAAGTTGTGCTGCATGCCATCAAAGTAATGTTAGCTATTGGATACACAATGGATTTGTGACCATCGACTCTGAGAAAATGTCAAAGTCTCTTGGGAACTTTTTCACTATCAGACAGGTACAAGTATTAATATATGGTTCCAACTTACTATTGGTGTTCACTTTTGAGAAATGCTAGTTTGTGAGTGTACACAATTGAGTGTCTGCTTATGAATGTAGATAAATTGATTTTTTTGGTTTTAATTTCAGGTCATAGAGCTTTATCATCCACTGGCTTTAAGGCTTTTCTTAATGGGCACTCACTATCGTTCCCCAATCAATTATTCCGACATGCAGCTTGAAAGTGCTTCTGACCGTGTTTTTTATATTTATCAGGTGCAGTAGTCCTCAATACATCATTAGGATTGATGTAGATTCTATTTTTTTGTTCATTTGTGCAATCAACCAGCTCTCCATTTTTCCCATTATAAGCTTTTATCTCCTGCAGTGGTATGGTTTCTGATGTGTTTTCTGGTCTGGTCATTCTGATGTTTTAAGCAGTTTGGTGTGTGCATTGTGCCTTAAAATGTTGAGAAATATTATGTCTGGAAACTCTAGGTTGCCACTAGTGCGACAGAGCATGCCTAGTTCACATATGGTTGTTCTCCATGCAACTGGGGAAGTGTGTTACTTGATCCAAAGAAAATTAAAGCTATAATTTTGCAAAACACGAAGTGTTTTAGAAACTTTTACCAACGTTCACTTACCACTTGTTTTATACTTGATGCAATTACGAAGAAAGTCCACCTTTTACTCATCTCGGATATTAAATTGCTATGAAACTGTGCATTTTTTGTGTGTGTGAGAGATTTTCAACCATGAGTTTGTTCTGACTGCAGACATTGCATGATTGTGAGAATGTCCTCATCCAGCATGACCTAGCTGGTTTGAAGGACTCCATTCCAACAGAAACAATAATTTGCATCAACAAATTCCATGATGAGTATTTTACATCAATGTCAGATGATCTTCACACTCCTGTAGCGTTGGCTGCTATGTCTGAACCATTGAAAACCATCAATGATCTCCTGCATACTCGTAAGGTGCTTTATTCGAATCTGGAAGCAATTTTAATTTTTGATGCAGTTTCACAGGCTCCATGTTTTTACTCAATGCCTTTACCTCCTTGAGTTCAAATATGTCATGCACTTGATATTTGATTAAATATTGGCATCAATAGTAAGATGGTACATATAGCTTGCATTTTTAATAGCTCATTCAGTTTCCTTTTTTACTGTGGCAAAGTCATTTAATACATAATTGGAAATTTGAACCGGACAGTTGTGACCCGTGGGCTTCTTTCTGCAGGGAAAGAAACAAGAGTTAAGAATAGAGTCACTGGTAACTTTAGAAAAGACAATTAGAAGCGTACTTGCTATTTTGGGGCTCTTGCCAGATAGCTACTCTGAGGTAAAATGAGCTTTTTTTCCGCCCTATTCCCACAATCATTCTCATTTTGGCGTGCACACACACAGAGGGGGCAGGGGGAGGATGTACTTGTTTGCAGCTGATGGCGAGTCATGGTTTTCTAAAAAGTATGTACCTGTGGGGCTGTGAGTAAGTTGTACAATTTCATGTTATGCTTGCAAGTAGTCATTGCTCTCAGATCAAGAGTTCCTTGTCGTCCTTTTATATTTTGTGAATACTGGTTGTATGCAGTCTAATTAAGATTCAAGACTAATAGGAATATCTTTCTCAATGGTCTTGGAATTCTGTTTCATGACCTTTTGATATTGAACCACTTCTGCTGCATAAATGATTGGATTTGCTTTCTTAAAGTGATATCAATTCTTAGCATTTTGTTTCTTCACGTTTAGCTATCAATGTGTTTCTCAGTTTCCAGACTTCATGTCATGCTGTCAGATTCATAATTTTCTTTATTGTTGGTGTAAAGGAATGTGATTTTGGTAAGCTTTTATGCATACTCCAGGCATTGCAGCAGCTGAGGAATTATGCTCTGAAGCGATCAAAGTTGACTGAAGATGAAGTTTTGCAGAAGATGGAAGAGAGGAATGATGCCAGAAAAAATAAAGAGTATGAAAAATCAGATGCGATTAGAAAGCATTTGGCAGCTGTGGGCATCACACTGATGGACAGCCCAGAAGGCACGTCATGGAGACCGACCATTCCTCTGGCCTTGCAAGAACAATTTACTGGAAGCTGAGCACCCTTGCGAAATCAGTTTCAGAATTATACTTTGATTGTAATCCACGATGGAGGATACAAATTCACAATTTAAAATATGTACGAGTTTGTGTGGGGCTGTTTCCTAGGAAGAAGTTTACTGCCTTTTCTTCTTAAGCATTGGATTTGCGCTTGATGTGAAAAATCAGGACAAAGAGCAAACCATCAAAAGTTTTAGCTCTCTCTCCAGTTTTGCACATGTATTAATGATACAATTCTTATTAATGTTATTGTTAAATCATCATCATCATTTTTTTTATTACTTTGAATAATTCGTTGTTATTCTTCTTAATAATGTCATTATTTGGAAAATAATCTAATTAGAATCCACTGATCCAGTTGATATGTTGCTGTTATATATATATATATATATATATATATATTAAAAAACATTAGAATGCATATTTATTTTTCTAATAATGTTGCACAAAAATATAAATATAATAATATTATATTGTTTTACCTACATTGCAGTGTCTTGTGAAAATTATCAAAGATGTAATCAATTGGCCGCTTGGCAATATAATTGATTAAATATTTATAACATAAACATTAAATTAAATTATGATTTTTTGGGGGGCAAAAGAACAGTCAACTGCTGGGAGTGATTATCAGTTTGTGCTTGATTGCTCATTCATTCATTCATTCATTAATCTGAATCAACCGCACAGCTGAAGATTGCAGAGGGAAGGGATGAAATTAATGCCTGGCAAGCTTCATGTGATCAAGTTCTTTGATTGATTTTCTTTTTCTTATATATTCTTTATCGAAAAGAAATGAGACTTGGAACCAAATAAAATTGTTCCCATTCATACCCGGATGAGCCTTCATAAATTCCTCTTTTTTTTTTGTGCATGAATTGTCCTTACGTTTCATTTACACTATTGTCGCAGGTCCGCTTTTTCATTATAAGAGTCTAGTTAATCAAGGGAAGTTGCAACACGATCCTTACCAGGAAAAGTTTGCTTTCGAACTGGATAATCTGCTTGGGAGGTTGAGTCGATACGAGAAGGAAATGAAAGAATTCCATGTGGAACTTTTGCCTTGGATGATGCATTACATAAATTCTATATTCATGTACCCCATGCTTTCTTATTTTTGTGCCCTTGCATTTTTCATAGGCAAACCTTGCGAAATGGGAAGAGGACCCGGAAAATACTCAACAGAAGCTTTTGATCGAGGCAGCGAAAGGGAAACAACAGGAAGGTTCGATAATTTCATCTGTTACAAAGCATCGGAATTATTTCATCTGTTATGGACGTCACGGTGAGGCAACTTTTTTATGATGCAGTTGTGCTTGCGTGCTGCTTGCATCGGCGCATGTCGCATGCAACTCACATTCATGGGGATTATCTTTGCAGTAAACAAATATGGAACTTGTAGATTGAGAATCTCACACGTTTCCCAGCATACATATGTTGTACTAAGTCATAAATTTGCGTACCTTTTATTTTGATTTTCTTTGGACTAGTGTATGCTGAGATATGTTGTAAACAGAGGACAAGACAAACATCGTTTGAACGAAAAATTTAATCATCGTCCAGACTAATTTTGAGAATGTCTATTTCATTATCCGAGTTTGGGGTTTGTGTATGAAGATAATAATCTCCCTGATCTGTTGCTTGTGGCAAGAAATACCCGTTAGATGTTTCGGCTCTAGTTACAATCAAATTCATCATGCATCGTGGCATCGATTAAAATTTCAAATACTAGGAGATTTTTGTAGTTTAGTGGATGTTTTGATATAACCTTTTACTTAAATTTAGGAAGAATAGACTATCTTTTGGTTTTGAGTTTTCGTAGTTTTGTGGATGTTTTGATATAATCTTTTATTGAATTTAATTGTTTAGGGTGTATTTAATTTTATTATTGTGAGCTAAATACAGTGGAATATTAATAGTTATCTTTGATCTTGATGCTTGTGACGTATCTATATAATTCAAGAATAATTATTGTTGATGTTTTAAGTCGCAGTCCTATGAGAGCGATGTATTATTGATGTTGTTTGTCTCAGTAGTAGGAGAGTGATGTATTGTTGATGTTGTTTGTTGCAGTAGTAGGAAAACGACATTTGTTGATATTGTTGGCTTGTGATATCAGTCGTTGCCCATAAACAGCAAATGTATTATTCATGTTAAGAAATTTCAATTATATCTAATGTTGTTTGTTTAACTGTTATTTATTACGATGTTGTGTATGCTCAACCTTCGGGGTTATTTTTTGTTGGATATGTTACATGACTAGTGTTAGGATATGATATAGGAGAAAGACTGCAGACTAGGTGTGTCTAATCAAAGAAGTCTTATAGTTAAATAGTAGACAGAGACAATATAGTTTATTGTCGTATTTGAGTTGTGCGTTGTGTGATGATTATATTGTCTCTGATACACTAATGTAAATAGTGTGTTAATTGATTTATTTTGTCATATATGCATTATATTATTATTTAGTCGAAAGATTTTTATGCATATTATGTCACATATTGTATGATTACCTGACAAAGTTTGGGCCGCCACACTACTGCACCATACTCACCTCAATCTAATGGCCTCATAGGAACGAAAAATTGAACATTGAAAAATATGATGAATGTCATGTTGATAAAATTGAGCTTACCTCAAAACTTAAGATATCCTACAAAAAAAATGATAAGACGTCGTACGAATTGTAGAAAGATAATAAACATTCTTAACTTGAAAATGTTAGAACAAACGAAGGTTTTTCAAAGGAAGAAGAACTAGGCGAAGTAAAAAGGCTAGAACCTTGAAGTTCTTTGAACCAGATTTCTAAATACACAATGGATTTTGAATTTATAGTACTAGATAAAGTAGCAGAAGAAGCAGAAGAGCTTTATAATTTTTTTAGAGAATATTCCTTGTTAGACAAGTCCAGTGTCTGAAATAACGATATATTGTAATAGTTAGTCGATAATTACAAGGACACAAAACAATATATACAATGGTAAGTCTTGACAAATTCGTCAAGACATAATACAGTGCAATCTCAAATAGAGTTATCTCTATTGATTATGTCAAATCAAATGATAACTTGGCGAATCCGCTTACAAAAACAATAAATAGAAATCAAGTGCACATCTTGTCCAGGGGAATGAGTTTAAAACCTACAAAATAAAGTTTTCGAATTGGAAGTTCAACTTTGTCGATTGGAGATCCCAAATCTTGGTTCTATATGACAACTAAATTATGAAAACTTGAGTGAACATTCGGAAATAATTCCCTTCTCATTCTTAGGACGGTGATTTTATTTCCTATCAATGTAGTGAGGTTAAGTATCAAACTTTTAATGATTACTTAAGTGATGTCTGTATTAAGTGTAGGGCGCACCCCTACATTGCTGCTCTATTAGGGAAAAGCCGAATAAAATTGGGCAGAAAGGTGCATTTTCAGTGTGCCCACTTTCATCCAGATTTTCCTGGACAGGGCTGTGGAGTGCGGGTGTGCCTGTTGTCCTATTTCACTAACAGGTACACACAAATTCGAGTTTTCTTGACATTATTTCATCCAAATGGAATCTCTTAGATTAAAATCACTTTTATGGACCAAGAGACGCCCATTTTGATGAAAAAATGTCATTTCAGTTTGGAAAGATTGAATAGAACATCAATGATCAATGAAAGATCACTTCTGCATCAAAAATTACTGCACTCATATTGTCTTACTACTTCTTTATAAAAAGAGAGATTTACGAACACTTGCTTGCTTCAATTCATTCTCATCATGGCTGCAAAGTTCATTTGTCATTTTCGAAATTCAACATACCTACCAAATAACATCATCTTATGAGCAATAATTAGGGCTGAAAATCGATGAGTTTTGAAGTATCTATGTAGCTAGTTGAAATTTAAATTAAATCCAATAATTAAGGGTGTGAGTTCGACGTTATGTGTAATTCCAAAACTATTCTCTTATAAAGCTAAATTTCTCATTTTGGTGCAGAAATTAATTATAATATGAAAGGATTATTTATTGATTACATGATAAGATATTTTTATTAGAAGTATTCTATTGTATTCCTTTCCTGGCTGATACTGATATCGAATGACCGAAGAATTCATGACAAGTTCGTTCGTGTTCCCGAGATGAGATCCATCTACCCACCAACGCTCCTTTCTCTCAGTTGAACTCGATTTACTCGCTCTCTTGTTTTTAGGGTTGGATTTTATTTTAATTTTCTTTTGTTTTCCAATCTCGATCCCTTTAAACAATAAGAATGGAACTCAGGGAATTTAGTTTCGTACCATTTTCCTTTTCGATTGATATGATGATGATCTGAATGCTATGTAAATTTCATCTTTCTGGTCGTTGACTTATTTTTAATTAGGCGAGCTTCTGTCTACCAGTGATCTACGTTGATCTAGACTCTAGACTACATTTGATTCTGCTCCTGATCCTGTTTTTCACTTAATGATTTACTTCAATGAAGAAGCTGCATTTTGTATATTTGGTTTGAGCCGTTTCTTCTATTATCGGCCCCCACCCCTTTTTTTTTTTTTTTTTTGTTTTTAGGCAGTGAATAACACTTTGTAGAAGATTGCCAGAAGTGTCAAAATCGATCTTTCACAACAGTTTGACTGACTCTACATGATATTTATGTGGTATACTCTGATTGACACTATGGGGTTAATCTGCAGTAGACAGCAACGTAGTCAAGCTGATTCTGAAGAGCATGAGCAGGTACATCTTCTACATTTACCCAAAACTTTCTTCACGTGCTTATTGTTTTTTTTTTTATTATTATTAGTATCTTTGTTATTTAGGCATTAATACATGTATGTGACATTGATTCCCAGACTGCTGAAATAGAGAGGAGAATCGACCAAGAAACGAAGGCAGAGAAGCATATTCAGAAACTGCTACTGCTTGGTATTCATACGGGAAAACTGCTTATTGATTCTGCCATATGTTCATCGATTTAGATGATCAGACCAAATATACGGACGTACATGTTTTCTCGCTTGTTTTTTTGGGGTTTTATTACTGCCAACACGACCAGCTACAATTTCATTGGCTACTTTTAAAATGTATCTTACTTTTTGTCCAATCCTTGCATACCCTTCTAGGCACAAGCTTTGGCTTTGGATAGAAGATGCTGTGATACTTTATTTCGTGGCATATTATAAAACATCTCTTTTGGCTCGCTCATAGTTTGAGATGTCTTTTTCCGCAATCTGCCTGTATACACAAATTAGTGAAAAATCTGGTAACAGAAATTACAAGGGTGTCAGGTGTCTGCTTAAGGTCTTCCAAGTTTTGTCTAAAATTGTTCTTGTGATATAAGCACACATCGTAACAGTATCTTCTCTTGCCTTTGTATGTATTCTTCCTTTTTCCATTCTTCTTATATATTCACTGGAATGTGCTTGTTTAAGGTGCTGGAGATTCTGGGAAGTCCACTATTTTCAAGCAGGTAAGATGTCCTATTTTTTTTCTCTGTGAACATCACAAATTAGTTTATGCACACATTTCTTTTATTATCAGATGACTCAGGTAGGTGCATGTTAAATGTCGTGCAGATAAAACTTTTGTTTCAGAGTGGGTTTGACGAGGCTGAGCTTAAAGGATACATCCCTGTAATACATGCCAATGTTTATCAGACAATAAAAGTATGAAATACTTGGAAGGTTGTGTTGGTTTATTCCCTTTAGGGATCAAGTACAATTTTTTTCCAGTGTTGATGGCCTGAGAAAATGAAGTTTCCAAACAACATAATGTAGTACTTGAAGTTGTACCTGCATGATACTATCCAGTTTGAATTGATTATTGATGCTCGCAGATTTTACATGATGGATCAAAGGAACTGTCTCAAACCGTATCAGATTCCTCGAAGTTCATCATATCTGATGAAAATAAGGTCTGAATCAGTTTTTCAAGATTTAGCAAAGTTTTTTTGATAGTGATTATTTCAGATGCCCATGTATGAAATTTAAAATTTTCCAAACGTCCGGTTTTCGTGATGGAATTTACTTTCAATGGTATTTCTTGCATTAGCAAATTGGGGAGAAACTCTCAGAAATTGGTAGTAGGTTTGATTGCCCAACTCTTACAAAAGAACTTGCGACTGAGATAGAAGCTCTCTGGAAAGATAGTGCCATAAAGGTCAATTTTCCTTCATCCAAATGGCTAGGTTAATCTTTTGCTAGATTCCGATGTGTTTTTTAATTACCCGAATTCGTTAGAGTTTTATTACAACTAATGTTTGAATGTGCTCTGCAGGAAACATTTTCCCATGGCCACGAACTTCAAGTTCCAGATTGTGCAGATTATTTTATGGAAAATTTGGAAAGATTGTCAGATTCAGACTACATTCCTACAAAGGTGAGTGAAAACTCAAGTTCTCACACGCCTCTTTCTTTCCTTTTAGCTTCAGTAATTTAAGGAAACATCTTCCAGCAGTGTCAACAATAGATTTGTTGCCACAAAAAATGAAATATCCTTTTTAAGTCAAGTTGGTGAAGATATATTTTTATATTTACATATCCTCCATTCTTCCATCCCTTAGAATTTTCAGGAAACCTTCACCCCCTATTTATGAACCTTGCTGCAACCGATCAACAAGGGTAAAATTTTATGTTCTTTGGTAAATCTGGCTGCCTTGTATACCACTCATTTTGTTCTCTGTCTGACCTTCCATGACCATTGTCTTGTGTTTGACTTCTTTTGTTAGAATATAAGAGAAATTCTACGGAATCAGATTCGATATTATTGATAGCGTTGACATAATTGTGACTTAATATTTGATTCCCTACCTTATTTTCTGAAGTGAGGGAATGATAGAGTTTTAGTCCTGTGGACATTGTAGCGTGGATGTAGGTCTTTATGACTAAACCACATAATTTATGTGTTGGCTTTTATACTTTTTATGCTATATTTTCTTATTTAAAATTGAACATGTTCCAGATGTTTAATTTAATTTTTGTCTTGAAATAGGAGGATGTTCTTCATGCTAGGGTTCGGACAACTGGTGTTGTGGAAATCCAGTTCAGGTAATAAGTGGTTCTTTGCCTCGAGATTATGGATGAACCGATTTTCCATATCTATGTGTGAATAAAATGTTCTTTCATTTCCTTGGGTAAAAGCAGCATTATTGTAAAAATGTGTTGAGTTACTCTTTATCTGTAGATTGACCTTTTAAGATGATGAGATAAGTGAAATTTCTTCACATTTCACTTACGACGTACCATTATCAACTGTTTGGTTTAGCATATCAGTTAGCGCTTTGGTGATATGATATAATGCATGCTCTATTTTTAATTATGGCATACGATAGCTTTATAGTTTATTTAAAAAAATTATTTGAATGAAACTTGTGTGTTGAAGAATGAAATGAAGTAGGTAGTTTTAATGATGTAAAAAGGTTTATATCATCGGTGCTAATTGTTTAAACATTTGCAGCCCAGTTGGAGAGAACAAAAAAAGTGGTGAAGTATATCGACTCTTTGATGTCGGAGGCCAGAGAAATGAAAGAAGAAAATGGATTCATCTATTCGAGGGTGTTGCAGCTGTGATATTTTGTGCAGCTATTAGTGAGTACGTTTGATATTCCTCCTCCTCGGTTACCATTCAGAAAGAACATGTTTTTGACATCTTGATGGCTTCCTTGTTGAAGCATTGACATTATTTAGGATTGTGACCTTAATTACCATTCCTCGTTACTTCAATCTTTTACAGCTCTTACTGAGACGTTTGTATTTGTGTAGTTTTCTCATTTGATGTTACGCAAATGTTGTTACTTACACAAGGTGCAATACTTTGTTTCAGTTATGATCAGACTCTCTTTGAGGATGATAACAAGAATAGGATGATGGAGACAAAAGAACTCTTTGAGTGGGTCCTAAAGCAGCCTTGCTTCGAGGTTTTTCCATGACAAGTTACAAGATATTATGTTGTTTTGTTTGCTAAGAGAACTTGTTCCTTTAATATCAATCCAGTTAATGGTATATACTACTGGTCTGCTGGCTAACCCTTTTCCCCTTAAATGCAGAAAACTTCTTTCATGCTATTTCTTAACAAATTTGATTTATTTGAAAAGAAGATTCTGA
This sequence comes from Primulina tabacum, assembly GCF_025594145.1. NCBI lineage: Eukaryota > Viridiplantae > Streptophyta > Magnoliopsida > Lamiales > Gesneriaceae > Primulina > Primulina tabacum. The sequence continues at coordinate 42,522,786 of NC_134556.1, read as the reverse complement.
ACGTAAGTGAATGGAGGTCCACAACTTCTGTTGGCTCAGCATCCATGTGATTGTGATCATAATTTTCTTGTATACAGGTCCCATTGAATGTATGTGGGTGGTTCAAGGATTATCAGCCAGTTTCAACTGGAAAACAAGAAATCGAGAACGCATACGAGTAAGTGCATTCTGTAACCCTCTTTGAGACTCGGATGAGGTTTCCAAATGGGCTCTAATCTGAGATTGTCTTTCCCTTAAAGCTTCTTCGATGCCTTTTAAGATCATCATTTGAACTCTGATATACACCAGGATAACACATAAAATTACTCGATCTGTCATAATTTAGCATGCACTCAACTTGTGATGCTTGACATTCAGGTTTGTGAAGAAAAAATTCGAGGAGCTGTATTTCCAGAGCACAGGCCCTGACCGTGTAGATCGGGTCTTTAAGATCTATAGGACAACAGCCCTAGATCAGAAACTTGTGAAGAAGACTTTCAAGCTTGTTGATGAGACGTTGAGACGAAGAAATCTATTTGAAGCAGGTCTATTGTAATGACAAACTCAACTTCAAGATTTCATGTTTCCATACAGTAGAGAGCGATTTAAGGTTGGCCTGCTTGTTTTTGATCTTTAAGTTCTACAGTATGCAATCCAAATTAAGATTTATGTTGATGAATTTTCTTGCTTGAAAACCTTTCAGGTGCTTTTTTGAATAGGAGGATGGATAAAGTGCCACTTTAGAATTTGTAATCTTTAGCATTCATCCTTTGTGTAAATCATATATTTTCATAATTATAATTTGACCGTAGTATAGCTCTTTTTGGATGAGTGCCAGTGGTGAATGGTTTTAAATTTGTCAATGAATAATGAAAACGCGCCTCAGATATATTTTAATACAGACTTTATTTGATTCAAAAGTGTGAGGTGCGTAATATTAAATGCTATGCTAGTGGGAGAAAACAGAGGAAATTGGAGATGTTCAAGGCACTATGCAAATAGGCAATCGGTGGTTGAGATTATTCATTGTTCTATATCGAGAATGTATTTTTACTTAATCGAAAAGGCAAAGCAAGAGTATTTATTTGACTACAAGCAGCAACAAAATTTTAACTTTTAATATTTTCTGAAAAATAATTTTCGATTCACATGATACAGCAAAATCAATTATTAAATAATTGTAAATGATGCGAAGCCAAACCTCTTTTTAACTTCAATCCGATAACTTATTCGTCAAGCAACGAGTTGAATAAGTTAAAAACCAAACGAGGCATTAGAAAACAGATCAAAACCGATGCTTCGGGTTCTTCTATGGTTGGTAGTGATGTAGCTGTCACAGGATTTAAGGGGGATGGAATGCCCTTTGCTAATAATTATTACATACGAATGACTATGGGACCGGACCGTTAAGGAGTCTGTCCGGATGCTATGTATATATGAATAACTATAAATAATGCGAAGCGTTGCACGTGAATTAAAATTTGAAATAGAATTAGTTAAGTCAACAAAAGATAATGATAATAGTATTTTAAATTTTGACAATTCATGTTAATTAGCATATGTAACTAGTTTAGAAAAAAAAACATATTTTTTTTTAATTTTAAAAAAGATTTGGACTACTAAAATTTTTCTCATATCTTTTTTATCATATTGTTTTCTTTTGTTATTTGTCATATTCTCTCAATAATTCATATATTTTATTATAATATTTAATTATTACAATCGTTTTTGACAATCAATGATATGCAATTTTTTATTTACAATGTTGTTTGCTTATTATTCTCTTTCATGTAAATTGACAACAATTTCTACTGTATGCTTTTACTTTTCTAGTCACCTTCCAACAAAATCAAACTAACTAATTCAACAAATACAAAAAATAGCATTTTTTTATGTAAGTTTATTTCTTTAGTTATATTTCAATTTTTATGGGAAAATCATATCGATAGTTTAAAAATTATATTTAATAATTATTGTATGAGTTTATTGGATTTTATTTGATATTTACCATATAATCTTATCTAAATATGTATTTAATTAAATATGTTGATTTATTTATTATTTTAAAATTATATTTAACAAGAAATTAATAATCATCGATGTAGTTTATAAAAGATCGATTCTGATTTAAAATTACTTATCTATGTTATAAAATTCTAAAAATGAAAGGTAAAAAAATTATGTAGGTGTTTAAATATTATTTAAATTGAATATAATGAGTTATATTTTACTATCAATATTATTATTTATTTAGTTTTGATATTGTTTTGATGACTTAATCACGATATTTGAAATTGATAATTATTTATCGTTATTATGCTTAATTTATGTAAATTTTGATTTATGTATTGATAAAGTCCATAATTTTACTGATTTTTAGTTTATTGTGCCTTATACGTGGTGTTTGTATATATATTTTTTAAAAATTTGTTTCAGTTCATTTGGTTATATATATTGTGCTAATTATAATTTATTACATACATAAAATTAACATGTTGAATTTTAATTTGGCAAAAAATTCGAAAGTAAATCATATAAGTTCTTAATTAATTTATTCATCTAATATAACAAGAGATTAAACTCAAATAAAATAATAAAATGATTCAAATTATATTTTTAGAAAATCAAATTTTTAATTTTTATCATATAATTGATATTTACATGCATCGCACGTGCTTCATGCTAGTACCTATAAATATATGAGTTCAATGTGTGAGCTTATTATTATGACCTTTTGTGTTGCATTTTGATTTTTGACATAGTTGATAGGGTTATATTAGTTGTTGTCCATGTTAAGGTTAATAAAATTTAATTCATTTTAGTAGTTATCATTCAATTGTATTTATGTTGGTAGAAATTGATTTCTTATTTTTTGTTCATGTGTTTATTATATTCTTTTGACCTTTAATATTACTTTTTGTGTACTTCATTTAAGTACATTGTGGTTTGGGCATTGGTAAAGTCCATTAATGTATTAATTTATTTTTATTGTTTTTCTTTTATGAATGGTATTTAGATGAAAAAAAATCTTTTCTGGTTTGATAGAGTTGTTATTATGTCATAATCATGTTGATTGAAAAATTTGTCATATGAACAAGTGAACATATATGTTTATGATCATGATGATATTTTATCTATTGTGTTTTTGATCCGTTTAGATTGAAAAATACTCTTGAACATAATATTATTCAATAAACAATATCTAAATTTTGTAATTAAGTTTCGATCGTTAGTCAACCACACGTGCACTTTTCTAGTTTATTTAAATAATGCACACTGTTTCCATACAGACCTCGCTCAACGGGATGAGGCGTGTGGCAAGCAGATTTAAGCCAGTAACCACATAGACCTGGATTTCCTAGGAAGATAAAAGGGAAAGAAAGATACATTGCACAATGGACCTAAAAATGGAGACTTCATACAGATAAAATAGACTGATGAAAAATTCAACAAGATTAAGCATCTGTCGGGCGAAAATCTTGAGAAATTATTGCCTGTTGGTATATATCCAGCAAGGTGATTGTACGATACATTCCTACATAGAATTGGATTAGGCATCAAAAATGACAGAAACATAGTTTGAAGGTGAACCTACAGCACGGTAAGGCTGAGACAGTTAGCCAGCAACATCGCATCCCCTGATATGTTGTTGCACTCAAGCTTCCTGTATAACAAATAATACATGATCATCAAGAGAAAAAGAATTTGCTTCATGTGTGTGTGTGTATGCTTCATGTGTGTGTGTGTGTGGATGCGTATAGTTCTTACAGCAAAAACGAGTTTTGAAGCTGCCCAAGCTCTCGGGGTATTGAACTTGATGGTTATTTGAAAGATCTCTGGAAGGAAAATAATACAATTCCATGTCATGCAAATTCATCAAGAAAGAAAAACAAATCAAGCTTCCAGATCATGAAGTTAGTCTCCATACATCTCCATTATGCTTTTAAGGTTACCAAACTCAGCAGGAATGGCTCTAGTCAAACCATTATTGCTTAGACAAGAAAAAAATATTACAAACAAAATCTGCACATTTGATAACTTACAGTTTCAAGAGATGTTCCAAGTCACCTAGAGAGGGAGGCATATAACCCCTGAATATGTTATTCGAAAGGTCTCAGTTTCAACGGGTGAAAAAATTAATCATGTGTAACAACATGGTATAATAATATTGATCATAAACAACAGCCTCACTTAGTGTCTAAATTCCCTATGCGTGACAACTCAACTGGAATCGGACCCTTGAGATTATTCAAGGATAGATTCCTGAGGAACGGATTTGACAGAACATATACTCAGCTAAAGGCACGTGAACGGGATAATATAACGCAGACTCAGACAGACGAGTTTCTTTGTGATCAAATGGGGGAGGAGCTCACAGATAGATCATGCTTTCAAGCTTTTGAATTTCTGTAGGAATGGTTCCACTCATCCATACCTGTGCGCTGAATGACATGTGAATGATTTTGGAGTATGGTCCTCCATACCTGTGGGCCCAGGATTGACCCTGTTCCGAAGTGCTTGGGCAGTCGATGCGATGATACAGAAAGGGTCCCTGATTCACTAAGTTTCCTTATAATGCTCTGGCTAAGCTGAGAACTCCGGCTTGTTTGTGGTCAGCTTTCCTAGTTGTTGCGAATCCAGAGATGACTTATAAAAGAAAACTTATTTCCCGAGTTGGTTCTTATCCTGACTTTTTTTTTATCTTTTCGACCCATCCCGACCCAAGTTTCAGGATGATCCGATGACCCGGGCACTTTTTAGAGATAACACCAAGTAAAATCCCATTCAAGTAATGTGCGCCATTCGACAATCGGAGTATGGAAATTTTGGTTCTAACAAGCAAGAAAATCCATTCAAGTATTAAATTGATTTAACAGAGTAATTGTTGGATACTTGGCAATCAGAGTATGAAAATTTTGGCTTGGCTTTACCTTTTAATCTCACATGATGGAGCCAATATTGGCAACCTGTTGTGCTACGTTCCTACCAACATATGCAATCAAAAGTCATGAAAGGAGTTCAAGTGTCTCTCTCTTTCTCTAACTGTGACCGTTGGAAGTTTTCTTGCTAAATAACAAAGACATGACACCATGTAATGTGTATTTGCCACTTCCAAGATATTTCTACTCCATTATAAATTAATAAATAATGTTTTGATTGTCTTGTTTAAAACACATTCATTTTTAAACAAAAAACAAACAAGTTTTAGCGATGTCATACGTTATGAGCTTCTGATAGATATAAACAGAAACATTAACCTTGAAGAAAGAGTAATATAGGTTAATCACCAAATCTTTACCTACACAATCAATCTTTCAACAAAGTCCAAAACTATAATAAACATGAGCAGTAAGTAGATTGAAGTAAAGTTGATACTCAAATCCAATTGAAATCAAGCCCAAGTTACCTATCTCTGCTCAAGATAAACTCCGACGACCCCAAAAAGCCATCTTCATACTCCCTCTTTCATCACCAACTTCTAATTTCATCCAAGTTGCCCCATTTTTCAGACAAACTTCGACTTTGAAACCCAATTTCCAGTTATTGTCGGATACTTCGAGTGCTGTCTAGCAAGTCCAAAGATCCATCATTTCTGATAGTTTAAAGATGAAGTAATAAATATATGAAATATGATCTTTGCACAAAATTATGAAAAATGTAGGAAGATATGTTGGAAAAAAAAGCTGAGAACTTCATTTATATTCAACGGAAGCTTTACAATTTATAGACTAATGAATAACAAATTAACTAACAATTTGCCAATAATTTAGAAACGGCCATTTGAATTAATAAAAAATTTAAAAAGAATAACAGAGAACCTTATATAACAAACATGAGGTGGCAGCCTTGATGCAAATAACCAACACTCCTCCTTGCATTAAGGACTGCAAACTCCAAGTCTTTGTCTAAGAAACTCAAATTTGTTTGTTGGAAGAGGTTTTGTGCAAGTTGGTTTTCAGATTTGTATAAATCAGGCTCACTTCTCCTTCCCTTTGCACTTCTCTTAAAAAGAACAACTTGATCTTAAATGTTTGGTTTTTCCATTAAAAATCGGATTATGTGATAATGATGTTGCGGCTTGGTTGTCACAAATACCTCTGTAACTTTTAATTGCTTGAAGTGTAAGTCACACAACAAATTTCTCAACCACAATGCTTGGTTTACTGTTGCTGTAGCAGCAATAAATTCTGCCTCTGCAGTGGATTGCTCCACATTTTCTTGCTTCTTGGAACATCAAGAAAACACATCAGATCCTAGATTAAAACAATACCTAGATGTACTCTTCATATCATCTTTGGATCTACCCCAATCACTATCAGAAAATCCTGTCAACTTGAAGTTTTGACACTTCTTGAATTTTACACCATATTCAACAATCCCTTTGATATATCTAATGACTCTTTTTTCTGCTTGAAGGTACATTTCAGTAGCACAATGCATAAAACGAGATAGAATGCTTACAGCAAAAAGAATATATGGCCTAGTAGCATTTAGGTACATCAAACATCCAACCATACTTCTGAAATAGCTTTCTTCGACTTTGTTTGAACTATCTTCCTTTCTTAAGCTTTCTTTTTTATTCATTGGTGTAGACATTGCTTTGCATTCCTCCATATGAAACTTTTTAAGCATTTCCTTGGCATATTTATTTGACAGATGAAAACTTCTCCATCAGCTTGTTTGATTTCCGTGCCAAGAAAATATGTCATTAGCCCAAGATCTGTCATGTCAAATACCAACATCATATCTTGCTTGAATCCATCAATAAGCTTGGCATTGTTACCTGTCACCAATAAATCATCCACATACAAACACACAATAAGAAAACCATTGTTTTGTTTCTTAAAAATATAGGGTGACTTCCAATAGTGTTGGAATATTTCATGTTTGCAATCTTGATTTTGATGTTAACAAAACTTGTTTATTTGTTTCTAATGAGTTTACCTAAGTGCGCAGAAACTGAAACTGATCAATCTTCGAACTGATCAGTTACCAAGCTTAAACTGAAGCTATCGAGACACAAACTGAAAGTGGCAACTGATTGATCGAACTGAACCAGTACAACTGAAGTATCAAGAGCAGTTCAACTGATTGTCCAGTTGATAGGTGGTTCAGCAGAAGATCTTCAGAAGCCAGGCCAGCTGATGAAGTGTTCAACTAATGTATAGCCCAACTGACCAGTTCAACTAAATCAGTGAAATCAATTCAGCTGACGAGTCAACTGATTTCACCTCACCAGTTCAACTGACAAGTTCAGAACATCAGTTAGGAGCGAACCAGTTTGCATATACGACAAGCTTAATTCAGCTGTGCACAAAGGTACAAAAGCTATTGTATGATCAAGGAACAATAAGAGACGTTAGAGTAGCGCTTAAAGCGAAATGTTCCAGATATCTATTTGGGGAACAAATTCAAGCTGAAACGGATTCATTCACTGAGTCTCACTGTACGTACAACCAAACGCCTATAAATAGAAACCGAAGATAAGTGAAGACGATGATGAGAGTTGACGATTGAAAAGATAAAATACAGAGAGGACACGCATAATGCTTATTAGCTTTGAAGAAGCAATCATCCCAGATGAAACACTTCAAAGTTATATCAACTTAGTTTAGAAGCTTATTTCCCTCAGTGTATGAGAAAAATTTCGGGTTGTTTTTATATATCAGTTTTAACACACGCACACACCACCACTCAAATTCCATCTTGCACAAATATGTAAAACATGTTTATGTAGTCTTTGACACACAGACGTTAAACAAGTGTTGGTTGGAAGGTGATGCCTTCTGTCTAGACTAGGAGTTCAGTTAGACAGTGGATAAGTCCTAAGCTGGGTGGGTTATTACACTATTGTAATTAATCAAATTCTTCTAGTGGATCCTACCCGAGGTGGTAGAAGAAGTGACGTATGAGCAGTTGAAGTATCCGAACATCCATAAACATATATTGTTTTATTTATGTTTAGCTGCTTGTTTTTGTTCTTAACTGATTTGATCAGTTCAACTAATATCAGTTCAGTTTTGTCCATAACTGAACTGATATAAGCCAGAACTGATCCCATGTAACTTTCAGTTATTCAGTTGCACAAGTTATAAAATATATCAGTGTTTTTTAACGAAAGATTATTTCGAGTGTCTTCCGCTTGGTTTGAAACCAAACCCGATTTAATTATCGGTGTATACATTCTTAGAACACGAGCTATTGCAGCTCTTGGAGAATATTGTGTTTGAAGCACCTCAAGGTGCCCAGCACACGATCCTTCAAATAGACTTTTTTCAAAACCCAAGCTCAATAAATGATCAACTATAGGACTATACCAAGCTCGTGGAGCTTGTTTGAAGCCGTAGAGTTCCTTTTTTATTATGCACACTTTGTCTTCATGGCCTTCTTCAATGAACCCTTCTGGTTGATCAACAAAGATCTCCTCCTGCAGCATACCATTTAGGAAGGCTGATTTTACATCTAGCTGGAATATTTTCCACCCATTTGAGCTTCTATAGCTAGGACCAACCGTATAGTGTCTAATCTGGCAATCGGGGCAAATGTGTCGGAGTAATCGACTACAAAAATTTGAGCATATCCCTTAACAACTAGCCTAGATTTGTGCTTATTGATAGACCCGTCAGCATTGAACTTGGTCCAAAACACCCATTTTACTCCAATTATTTTTCTATCCGTTGGCCTATCAACTAGCACCCAAGTCTTGTTCTTTTTTACCATCGATAGCTCCTCCTCCATTGCTTTTTTCCACTTTTGGTCTTTAATGGCTTCTTCTTAACATCCAGGTTCACAAATTGCTACGTTGCATCTTTGATAAATATCATGGAGTGATCTTGTTCCACAGATTGGTGGATCATCTTCCGTTCCGCTTCAATTTATGAAGTTTGGATTGGCAAACTTGATTTTATCTTGCTTGTAGATGCGTCTTTTGTTTGTTCCCAGTTCCACTTATCTTCCTCAAGGAAGAACATATCTATACTAACAATTAACTTCCTTTTTTGAGGTTGATACACCTTTTAGGCTTTAGAGGCAGAACTGTAACCCATAAAGATGCTTGGTTCGGACCTTTTGTCTAGTTTATCCCGCTTGACCTGTTGAACGTTAGAGAAACAAATACAACCAAACACTCTTAGGAATTTGAGTGAAGGTTTATAACCATACCATGCCTCGAATGAAGTTTTATCCTTCAAAGCCTTGGAGGGCAATCTGTTTTGCAAAAAAACTGTTGTACATGCTGCTTCAGCCCAAAACTCTTTGGGTAACTCCTTCTCATGAAGCATACATCTGGTCATCTCCATTATATATTGGCTTCGCCTTTCACTAACTCCATTATGTTGCGGAATATATGGAGCATTTAATTGGTGTTATCTGCCAGCTTTTTCACAGAACAAATTGAATTCATGTGAAGTGTATTCTTTTCCATTATCATATCTTACTGTTTGAATCCTACAGCCAGTCTGATTCTCCACAATTTTCTTGAATTTCCAAAATACTCCAGCAACTTCTGATTTGAATTTTAAGAAGAAAAGCCAGCAAAATCTTGTAAAATCATCTATAAAACTGATGTAATATCGACTACCTGCTAAATCTTTGAGGCCCGAATACATCTGTGTGAATAAGTTGAAGCTTTTGAGTGGCTTTCCAAGTTGACTTTGGGAATGGTCTTCTTCTGTGTTTACCATATTGACAAGTATAACATTTTAACAAGTGATCTTCAAAGTTTGGTAAGCCAATTGTCAGCTTTTTTGCCTGCATGAGCTGCATTTTTTCCAAGGGACAATGACCGAGCCTCTTGTGCCATATTGCAGTGTTGCTGATTTCAGTAGAATATGCAACAACTTCTTCTTTCATGGGATCAAAAGAAAAATTATTACCCTTCATTTTAACCTTGAGAGTTTCCCAACTCATGGAATCAAGAATGCGACAAAAACCATCTTCAAAGATTACTTTAAAGCCTTTTCCCATTAATTGACCAACACTTAACAAATTCTGGTCAATTTCTGGAACATAAAGAATATAAAAGATTTTATTTGTACCAGCAGTACTTTTTATGGCAATTGTTCCTTTTCCATTGACAGAAATATAATCACCATTTCCAATTTTTACCTTAATGATATCAGTTGGCCTGAAATCTATGAAAAGTCCCTTGCCATGAGTCATGTGGTTGGTGCATCCGCTGTCAATCAACCAACTTTCAGATTAGCTAATGCTTGCAAGGCAAGATGGCATAAAAAGCTGATCCTCATCCTCTTGATCTGCAACTTGGGCTTCAATTTCTTGATGATGAGCTTTTTCTTTGCATATCACTGCTTCATGCCCAAGTTGATTACACTTGGAACATTTAGCATCAGGTCTCCTCCAGCATCTAAATGAAGGATGACTCTTCTTTCCACAATGTTGGCAAACTGGATAGGAATCTTTTTTATTTCCATTTTTTTCTTTTGGAAAAATGGATGTACTTGCTTCATTCCGTTCGAAATTTTTCTTCTTCTTTTTTTATTTGGCCAAAATTTGATGTTTGACTGCCAAGGCTCCTTCAGATGTTGTATCCTCACTCATTAGTCTTCTATGCTCTTGTGCTTGCAAAGCATTCAACAATTCAGCAAGAGAAATTTTTGTCAAGTCTTTTGCATTCTCCAAGGTAGTGACAGTCGCCTCATATCTTTCAGGTACTGCAACAAGAAGTTTTTCAACAATTCTTGTGTCGGTAAATTCAGATCCAAGAAGACTTACTCTGTTTGCACTATTGAGAAGCTTGTTTGAGTAATCTTTAATTGTCTATGAGTCTTTCATTCTTTGAAGTTCGAATTCCCTGATCAAGTTTAGAACTTGCATCCCTTTAATTCTTTCATCTCCTGCGTATTCTCCCTTTAGATAGTCCCAAATTGACTTAGTTGTTTTGAGAGACATAACTCTTGTGAAAATCGTTGACGACACCGCTGAAAATAAGCATGCTTTCACCTTTGATTTTCTTGTATTTTTCTCCTTTTGTGTCTTGATATGTGCCATAGTAACATTAGCTGGAAGAGGTTGAACTTCATAATCCTCTTCCACAGCTTCCCATAAATCCAATGAATCCAAGTACGTCTCCATATGCACTGCCCACATTTGATATTTTTCTCCATCGAAGACTGGTGGAGCCATTGATGAAAAATGAGATTCACTTTCCATTTCAAACAGTCAAATGAACTCACAGATCCCTTAAGAAGAGAGCTCTTATACTGCTTTGATAATTTAAAGATGAATGAATAAATATATGAAATATGATCTTTGCACAAAAGTACGAAAAATGTTGGAAGATATGTTGGAAAAGAAAGATGAGAACTTCATTTATATTCAACCGAAGCTTTACAATTTATAAACTAATGAATAACAAATAAACTAGCAATTTTCCTATAATTTAGAAACGGCTATTTGGGTTATTAAACTTGACTAACAAATAAAAAATTAAAAAAGAATAACATAGAACCTTATATAATAAACATGAGGTGGCGGCCTTGATGAAATTAACCAAAAATTTTGAATGTCGACAAATGCATCCACATGCTGCATCATATCAGTTCGCGATATGGGGTACTTGACACTATAATATCCCTTTATTCTCATCTTCAAAGTTCTTTTCTGGTGCTCTCCTTCTCCAATTCTACATTTTACAAAAGACGAGAAATTCCTCTATTTCGTCGTTTGTATGTTCAAAATGTTTTTTTTATTAGCATTTGGGTTTTTCTCGGAGTAGCTCAGGGCACTTTACTAGTATTGTCAAAAGCTCAAAATACAGTTTGCCAATTTTAGAGTTGGGGTGGGGCGGGGCGGGGTGTATTAATGGTTTGCTGCTGTGTAAGGAAAAAAAGATTTTTCGCTTCCTGTTTTGGTGAGCAATTGTGAAGTAAGCTTATGTGTATTTATTTTCTTTTTGTACAACTCTTGCTTCTCTATTTCATTCTTACTGGTTGTATAATTTCAGCCTCGTTAATGTAGAAAAGATTTTTATGGTGTCATCAAAAGGTGCAACATTGGGATAAGACTTGGCAGCGGAATCTCTGTCAAATCTAAAAAACATGGGATTCGTTTCTTTTTCAGCACCATTTGCGTGTAATCATTCCTCAACTTGGAGGGACTTTGGATCTTTCACCTATATTAGCATTTTCTAGTTTTGAATGCTTTCACAAGTACGGCTTCTGCTCTGCCTGCTGAACTTCAGCCCACAGAAGTATCTTCAGCAGACATTACATTGATTCAGACAACGGCATCACAGAAGATATGGATGAGAAAATTGCTGCTAACAAGTCAACAAGATCCAATGGCGAAATTTAAGTTGTTTCACGGCCGATTTTTTATTTGGATTGATGTACCATTTGTCCTACCCTAGATGTAATCTATATCATAACCTTTACATATATGCCATGTTCGTGACTTTCTTTTCGAGTCTAGTAACTTCATTCTAACCTGGGAATTTTGAAAAATTAAATTCTAAGGACTGATACAAGTACTAATAAGAAAAATAATAAAGTTGAGTTGGATTTATATTTTAGGTGCTTAAAAAATTTGATATAACATAAGAAACTCAAAAGATGGAATAAAAAACTAATTTGGAGCAATTAAAAAAATTTAAACATAATCAATTTTTTTAAGAAAATCTACAAAGTATACCCTCAAAAAAAACTCTACACAGTAGAGAAATAACGTCAAATTGTCATCTGACGAATCAACTTCACAAACCAGGAGAGGCGAATAGCATAACACTTCCGCGGGCTCTTTGTTCTCTAGTATTGGTGTCATATTCTATCTGATAATTGATAAATACACTTATGCAGAAACAGCTATGTTCTCCAGTATTGGTGTCATATTCAATCCGATAATTGATAAATACACTTCTGCAGAAACAGAAGATAGGTTGTAATCAAATCAACATCAAGCTGAAATAATTTATAATAGTTTTTGTAAAGTTTGAGACCTATTTTGTTTGACAGTAATGAGTACAAATGTATGTGACAGTAAATTTGTTTTTATCAGAATTAAGTGTTATGCGAAATGTTACGACATTTCAGACAACATGCAGCGGAGTGTAAAAGTTTATAACACAAATTTACTGTAAGTAAATAGATGAACCGGAATAAATTTTGCACAAATACTCTGGGAAAAAATAAACACTAGAAAACCAACGAATTTACACGAAAATCAGCACTAGTGATCTTATTCAAAAATCAATTTTCTCAATACGTTGAGAAATAAAATGCTTTCTAAAACAACCACCAGCATTAAAACACAATTAAGAAAGCAAAAATGTGATGACAAAAACTGGAGCAACAAAAACAAATTTTTGAATTCTCTTATTTATAGCTATATGGTTTATCAACAAGGAAACCTACACAATATGAAAAATAAGAGTTTTATTATAAACATACTCTTTTTTTTTTTATAGGAAACTTTAAGAAACAGACTCTTTTTAAACAAAGATATCATATCACAAAAATCTTAACATAATTATCACATTATCTAGAAAGGCAAAACCATATTTAAATATTCAAAATCATATCAACAAGGAAAAATTAATCTTGGGAAATAAATTTAATACGGAAATTATATTTCCCTTTAATCTCCCCTTTTTTGCATTTCTAGACAAAATGATATCAAACTCAATTTCTCAGTTAAACTCCAGTTAACTCTCCCTTAATATGAGAATTTTTCTCCTCCTGGATAAAATCAAGTTAGCACGGGTGTTGTTAGTTGTGTTAGCAACACATGAGACAACACCTGCAAAATATGATTAACAGTTCATTAAAACAGAAACACATCAGAGAAAGCAGAACCTAACAGAGCATAACATTAAAGAAGAAAGCAAGCAAAACAAGGTTCAAAACATAAAAGGTATCAGATAGATGGTATCATTTGATCCTTCCAATTCACAATCCCTTCATCGACATCTTCCCTTCATCAGCATCTTCACCATCTGCTTAGGTTTGAGTTTGAGTTGCATCTCCTCCCCCGTTTTGTCCAGAATGGACATATACCTCCATAGTCAGTCGATAGTCAGAAACTAAGTTCTCGTAGTAGACCAGATCAGCTTTGGCTCGTAATCACTTTCCAAAATTACTGAGATAAATGCGTCTAAAATCATTTCAAAATAATTTCCAGAATTGAAACCAACATCGATTTAACAACACTGAACCATCAAAAATCACAAATATTGAATTTTTAGCAAAATCTAGATTTTCGCCGAATTTTGTATGTTGAAATACTCATACCATCCTGACTCAACAATATTCACAGTAATATATGTATGCATGTCTTAATTATGCCTAATAACAAAATGTAACAGAATTAGAAACATGAAAACACGTATGAGATATGTTCACACATAAAGTGTTTTTGCAAATATTGAAAACATCTCCTGACAACACGTCCAATTCCAAAAACTTTGATTCTTATGCACACTTGGAGACTTATTAACTTTCTTACCATAGAAGTGGTACCTCCCACACTAGAAGAACAGTCTTCTTTAGGACTCATCTAGGTATCTTTTTCAATTTGTTCTATTTTGCCTTCTGTATTAAATTCAGAAGAGGTAGTTCCCACACTAAAAGTGCAGTCTTCATTGGACTCTTTTAGATAGTTTTTTCCAATTTTTCTTCTGATACAGAGCATATTCATAATTTATTTTTCCTTTTACTCAATCTTCTCAAGTCATCTTTTGTATGGGCCAATGTCATGTAGTACATGATCATCCTTCAACTACTTTGTGATTTAATCAGATTGTTAATCATATCCAAGTATTTTAAATTTAAATAAAACAAGAAATTGTAAGTGCACCAGAAGATTATGCAACGTTATTCCAACACATCATATCACAGTATGAATGAAATGCAGAATGCCTAAGTCATAAAAATAAACATGCATGTTAAGTGTTGTCCGAGATGTTGTAACATCTAAGACGACATCCATGAATGATCAGAAAGGCAGCTACTTGTATCGCAGAAATATTTAAACTTGCTGTCTCACGACCAGGTGGCTACAAGTTTACATATAAAATATACTGAAAAATATTGTAGACACAGATATCCTTGATACAACAAATTTTAATTTTAACAAGAAAAGTGTGAATGAGGACACAACGTACGAGGACATAGCCCATGAGTATAAAATCAATGATATCTTATGAAGCAAGCAAAAGCAAATAAAGCGGCTTGGTCTTGGTGATACTCACATAGTTCTCAAACCTAACTCCCAGACTTTGTAAACAGTTGTTCAATCTCTAAACATAACTCGACAGCCCAACAAAATCTTTAAAATCAACGTGTAAAACTACAGAACAATTAACAGACTTCTATTCCTACATGTCCTCGCCATGCCTGATACAGGGCCAACTAAGAACAACCAATGACATTCATTCTCAATAAGATAATGGCTTCTGAACGTTCAAATCTGCACGTAGAAAGATGGCAAAACCGAGTTATTTATAGAACCTCTATTTAATTGGGACAACAAATTTCATCAGTAGAGGGAGTTTTACAACCTAATATAAAAATGGTCACAAAATTTTATATTAAAAAAACATATAACAAATTAGCAATTACCATGTGCAGACAACCTTTTAAAATATGATCGGAAACATAATACTGTTCAGTATTGAAAGCACAGGCACAGGCACAGGCACAGGCACACGTGTAGCGAGAGGGAGAGAGGTCTCACAGAGCAAAAAATGAAATTTTGGCCGTTTATTTGGCAAATCGCGATCATATTTCTCTCTACATCCACAGCTGAAGATGATGAAGAAGGCGGCTCGCCATTAAACCCTAATTTCATATTAACGTCCACTTGACTTCCGCTGCCACCACTAGCAGTATATCTCAACCCCATATCGTTCACCCACTTAAAAAAATCCTCACCTCTCTCACCGATATCACCATCGAGATGTAACCTGTCATTATCCTCTCTTCCAGTGGCATCGGTCACCCGTAAACCTAGCCCTAACCCCTCCGCCTCATCACCATCTCCGATATTGCGTAAAGGTAGACAAAACCCTAATTCAGAGTCATCGTTCGCCATTTGCTCGTCCCAGTTCTCCTTCATCGGCACTCTCCCATTTTCAACACCAGAAGGGTATATTGCATTCGCAACAGCATCAATTTTATCATCCTCTTTGTCTTCTACTCCAAAGCATTTAAAAAGTAAACACCAAATCTTCATACACCAAAAAAAAAAAAAAAAGACAACTCAAGGTAACAATGTCACGTACGTACAAAGAATCCTAATTTTTACCCAAAAAATAAAAATAAAAAATAACCCAGAAGTCGAAAACATGTCACAAAGAACAAAAAATAGAAATATCACGCCTTCTTTACTCCCAGTCCGTTCAAAATCGTAGGAAAAAAACTAAATTTAGACAGACAGCTGTACGTATACGCGATCGGGTGACCTGGGAGCATTATTGAGCGCTTGTGCTTCGATTAAAGATTGGCGACGGAGATAGTTTGTCTTGCTTTCCTCTTTTCTTTATGGTAAACTTATCGTACGACGTCGTCTAGAGCAACAAGTGAATCGGGTCACGTAGCCTGGGCCCGTTCCTATGTTGAAAGATCGGATCAGGCCCTTTCTTGAAATGGAGAATAACCAAACCCACGCACGAACCATCGTTTTATATTTTATTATTATTTTTCCCGATTTGTATATATAGTAAGGTAGTTAGAGCATTAAAATGATGATCACTTAGATTGCCAAAGGGGTACTTATAAAATTGTCAAATGATAATTACCAAAAATAAATAAGTTTTATTTTATTTTAAAAGTAAATAGAGCAGACAAAATATTATTATGATATTAAAATTATTAAACAACGAGGTATTCACACCGAGTATTTAAGTGATTTCATAATATAATTTATTTAATTATTATTGTTTAAAGATTGCAACATGTTTTTGCTTGCATCAAGTTTCCCGTGGGGGGATGCCAATTCTCTTCTTTTTTTTTATCTGTCTGTCACACCAGTCCATCCCCTCCTTCCTCTTTCAGTCTCTCTCTCTATTCCACTTTTAATTTATACATACAATGACTAGACAAAATATTTCATCGTTTCGTACATGGGAAGTCTACTGTGTCCAAACGACGACAAGTGATCCAGCTCGAACAAATCCGAACTCGAATCACTCATTGGATCCTCATCATCTTCTTCCGATTTTTTTCTGAAACCACACGACATAGCATCGCTCTTCTTATCATTTTTAGCAACCTCTTCAACTGTCCTATTCTTCACTCTTATCCGCCTCAATTTCAAGTCATCCAATTGATTTGTTGCCGTTGAATGTCTTCCAAATCCTTTACAATCCCCGCCAATTATGCTCTTAGGCCTTGATTCTCCATTCAAAATGACGCTCACAGGATCAAATCTGACCGTTCTTTGAATACCATTCCTCGTCTTCTCCCTTGATTTTGGCGACTTCTTGCTCAAACACGACCTAGATGCCGAAGAACAATTTGACGATGATCCCACGGATTTCAAATCTCCATCTTGATTCCCTTTGCTTGAATCAGCATTTTTCAACTTCTTTTCGTTAGCATGATTGAAAACAGAGTTGATAAAACTTGTTAGCTTCCCGCCAGGCGAGATGGGCTGCTTCATTTTTCTCAAACTGGCGTAAATCTTCAGAGCTCTTGACTTGGATTTAAACATATTTTCATCACCCATTTTGTAATCATCCAACTCATCTTGTCTGTTTTTCCATCCGACTCGGACGGGTTTTGGCCTCTCGACCGATGAAAAACAAGAAACTCTCGACTTCGTCGACGAACTGAAGAAGTCAGTGTCCGGTGAAGAGGAAAGGGCACCAGAACTGTCTGAAGAAATCGAATTTGAACTGAAATACAACAAATCTTTGTCTTGGAATGACTTGTTTTCAGATTCTGCCACTAATGAACCCCTTCTCGCCAAACGATTACCATTTTCTTCTTTTAGCATCCATTTTTCAACCAAACAAGCCCTTCTGAAACTAGCCATCTCTTCATCTTCTGCACGGTGGCTGCGGCAATAATTACCATTCCCCCTGAAATTCACCTGACCTTTTACCAATTTGTTATCTCTGTAAAAAAACTTGGAGTCCTCGGTATTATCAGCATTTGCATCAATGGACCGGTAGATTTCATCAAGAAGGGTGGAGGAAAAAGATAGTTCGTTGCGGTGATTTTTTCTTGATTTTTCTCGGCTGTACATTTTATGAAACCGGATCAGGATTATTGATTTCCAAGCCAAAGGGTTCCTGAAAAACAAATAAAAAAATCAGAAGGGAGAGAAAAGATTTGCGATCAAAGAGAGCGAGAAACGAGAAAGAGCTAGCTTGGCTTGGATGAAGGGATAGGAATAGGTAGAGAGAGTATTTATAAAGGACATATCTCCTAATTTGGCATTTTTCCGTACGGTCAAACCTAATTAAATGAGTTTTTATCTCAAAATCCATTATTTAGCAAGAAATATAAAAAGTCGCTAAATGTTTTTTTTCAAAAAAATAATAAAATAAAATAAAATTTGAAGACCATGCCATGCCCATAATATGAATTTGACGACAGTATATATATTTTATAATTCTCAATTGAAATCAGCAATATTACAAAAATATTTACTTTACCTTAGTTATATCCTACTAATTTATTTTATACGTAACAAGATCAGTAAAATCAGAAATACTTGGCATTTGAGAATCTTCTTCGGACAGAGTTTATTCAAATAATTAAAAGACATCCGTCACTGTTACGGCTTGAGAACTTAAAAGGTCATTCTTTTTGTAATGGAAAATATTATATAAAATATAACAATTTCAAATATATAAATATTTATTTGACATATGATCATGGATCGATTATACCATATGTAATAAATAAATAATTTATAGTTGATGATTTCCATTGTTTTAGACAATTTCTAAATCGACCATTTTATAAAACGAAAAAGAAAAAAATCTACCGTGTTGGGACAAAATTATGTTCGGTGTCAACTTAATTTCCTCAAATATTTAAAGCCTTCCAAGAAATTTACTAGAATATTGGCAATCGATGCCAAATATATATTAATGTTTTACTGAAATTAAGGATCAAAATGAAATTTACTTCATTTAAGGAACGGTTAATATCTCATTTATTATATTTAACAAGTCTTACTCCAGCTCGACTCATTAAACAGATTCATTTTCGATCTCGTTTTCTAGCTCTTTGAACATTCTTAGCCAAAAAATTAACTAACATATAGAAATTTGAAGTGCGAGTTTCTCATTTTATAGCATTCACATGTCATCTATTTACTAAAACTTCGATGTGAGACAACAAATAAACAATATATGTTGCTAAATTCACGGCACAATAAACTAGCCGAACTTGAGCCACACAAACGAGCTGGAGCTTGCAAGCTTATGAGCCGAATACTATTAAGCTCGAGCTCAGCTCAATAAATTTAATTTTCACAACTCTATCATAGTAAATAAAATATAATTTTTTGGTATAAGATTATGTTTTCCGACTTTTAAAATAATGTTATTGTGAATTTTTGATATATTGATTGTCTGTAAATTGATATTATTAATATTAATCTTAATTAGGATTTTATTAATTGATATAAATATTTTAATATATCCTAAAAAGAATCAAAAAAAATTAATCTAATAAATGATAAAAAAATTGATTTTTTGAAAAACATTTATTTATTATTTAAATTTTGATAAACAAAATAATATATTATTTTAAATATTTTTATTATTATTTTATTAATAACAGTTACACCGAGACAAGATAAAGAAATTAAATTTAACAACATAAGATTATTATTTTTATTTGAGCAATATCTAAAATGACAAACATTTTTATAATAATATTTATTATTTTAATATATATTTTTAAATATATCAATAGTTTTAAATAATTATTCAAACAATGATACTTACTAATTTTAATTATTAATTACATAAATTAACATAATATGCATCGTACGAGTGAAATATTAATCATATACATAACAATAACAAGATATGAGTGTTTTATCTAGGGATGACAATTTTCTCCACGGGTTTGGAGTCCCACGGGAAAAACCCGAAACGGGGATGGGGATCCCCGATTTTTTCGGGTTCGGGTTCGGGTTCGGAGATTTTTTTAAATCCCCGATATAGTTCGGGACGGTTATGATATCAATAATAAAATAATAGTATTATTATTACTAAGAATATAATAAAAATATTATTTTTTAAAATAACAATAATAATATTATTATTAATATCGATATTAATATTAGTATTAATATTATCACTAATAATAATATATAATAATAAGTTTTGGTTGGAGAAAATTTTTGAATCCGACATCTTCTTGTCATATTAATATTTTTGAAACGGGGATGTGGACGGGAATGAGAAATTGATCTCCGAAGTTTCGGGTTTGGGGATTCCCGAACCCGAAAAAGTAGGGATCGGGGCGGGTACGGGGGTGGGGATAGAATTCGGGGACGGAGATAGGGATGACAAACCCGCCCCCGCCCCGTACCATTGTCATCCCTAGTTTTATCATGTTGTCACGTCTGACTAAATCTAAAATTGAAATGTATTTTTCTCCAAAGTAAATTTTTTCCATTCTACATTTGAAACCTTTCACAATATATAATGTGATGAAAAATTAATTTTTTTTAGATCGATCATCAATATATAATGTGATTTTTTTAATCAATATATATGTATACACACACACAAAGGAATGATTAGATGTTGAAATGCGAGAAGAACTACTTCAGAAGAAGGATATAGTACCAATAAGCTGCTCTAAACAGTTAGAAATCTGCTTTGCCAAACAAATAATATTATATATAATATTATTTGTATTTTTTTTATGAGATGTCTATCATGCAGTCCGGTGAGAGAAATATGGAGACACAATATATGTCTTGGACATTGATTAGTTAATTAATGTGTCAGTATGTCATTCACATAAGATAAGTATTTCTGCCCCCATAAACCTAGTCAAGTTCACATGCTCGTTGGATTATTAATTCAATTTCAGACATAAGAGGTTGATTTCCTAAGATGCATCACTTTCCGTGCGGAATTCTTGTCTGTCCAATATTTAAGATTGTTGATGTTTATGATTCACATGCATGTTCCCTTGGCTATCTATATAAACCATACATACATATTGCTAGCTGTATGTATGCTAGCTAGCTAGGATACTTAAAATAGTTCATGTAATTTGGTGCATGTGAGACAAGAACGGGTCCAATCAGCAGTGGGAATATCTGAAAAATAACTGTTATTTACTATGGAACAAGAGGAAAAAAAATACTACTAGCCAGTAATTAAGACAAGGGCCGGGGGACGTGCAGATCCAAATGACAAGTTATTGCAAATCTGCTTTAGCTTACGTATTATATGCCGACATATTTAGCCTCAGGCGCAGTAATATGCAAAATAGATATATTGTCATAGTCTGACAGCAAAGTTGTTTGCAGTTTAGCATAGGCTGTCACTTTATTCCACGTGCACTTCGAGGTCCCAATTCATGTCATCACGTGCTCATATATACCCCATTAGACCAATAGACATTGACAGAAAATGACTTTGATTAAATTCTTAATACCAAAACGTTCATCTTTATCTAGACTGCAAAAGTTGAGTCCACCAATTAAATTTATCTACGACCAACTTAAAAAACTAATCTAGTTTTTTTTATCTAGTAATAAAAAAAAATACCCAAAAATTTATAATCAATCATAACTAGTAATTCAACGATGGGTGCACAAGGATTTGTTGCCCGACATTTTTAGATTATTACTACGAATGAAGGCTTGCTAATTAAGGTGGCCTCACAAGAAGGTGCATCCTCCATTTCATCTTATGTCAATGTCAAGTATTTTTCAGACTTTTATTATTTTCGGAAAATGGAGTATCAAGAGGCAACTATCCGAGAACAGGCGTTTAAATTCAAATAATGCATGCGGAAGGACACGTGTTTTGACACAGATACACGAGCTTGAACATAGTTTTCTTGCCAATACATGTGGAGAAAATGTGGGCTGAAAGTTTTTTTTTGGGCATGTTCGATTTCTTGACCTGAATTTGCATCCATCATGATGTATATTTCAAGATAAAATATTTACAAGACAATTAGATCAAGTCTTGCTATTCGAAATTTGCACCACTTATTTCACTCATAATTTCGAAAAACGCTACAAGAGTTTAAACAAAACGCTGCAGAATTTCTCTCAAGAAGAAGCACAAGATTTCGAGAATCACCCCTTAATGCTTTACATGTTTTTGAAAAATAATTTGTAAGTGAGCTTACATATATAAAATTTTGCGCAATTGTTTTTGTAAATGAGCTTACTATTTTAAAATTATGTATATGTTTTGAAAAATCCAATCGCGCCGGGTTCCTTGTTCTTTATTTTGTGTACGAAAGAATTATGATCATGGTTATAATTTAAGTTTGACATGGGAAAAAAATTGAAATATGATATGACTCGTATGCGGTAGATATAAAATCATCATATGGCCACTAAACAGTAGGTATAAAACAATTATATGACCCCTACATGGTAGGCATGAAACCGGTGACTCGCCCTCTTAGCGCATTAAGAATTAGATACCGATCAGTAAACCATGAAAAATAAGATGAAATATTAGTGTTATACATTTCTGATTTGTTATGATATGTCTTCTCTTGATATTCGAAAATTATGTACGCATATATATTGTGCATCAATCATCCTTATTTGTTGAGTGTTTTCCTAAACAGTCACCACTTATTTTCTTTCTCCAGATAAGAACGAATAACAAGTAAAGAAAGATGGACAAAATATGTCATGGGGGGCTGACGGCAAAGAATAATTCAAGATTTCACATTTAGTTAATTTTAATATCATTATTTAATGTTCAAGCAGTAAAACGTATTCGTAATTCTATTTTGTTTTTGGAAATATTTATGGTAAAAACAAGTTATTTATGAAATAGACTGATTTGGTTTATATCGTGCTTCGAGACTGGAAATCGAAGGTGGGAATATAACTGCCTGATCTAAGGTCTAGAGACGTGAATGCGGAACCAAAGCATCCACGGTCAGGGCCATGGCCTGGTTTTCTGCTGCGGTATCTTCCGGGATCCCTCTAATTTTCTTGAACATCCAAAACGAACAAATCATCACTTCGGTGTGTATCATTTTTCTTTGTACTCTTCAAATCTTTACATTACTGTCGGCTCTAAGTTTGTTTAAATACTCTTTTTAAAAGGAGAACAATCAGGTGAAAGGCAAGGAGTTGACTCGCAGCAGACAACAAATCATCAATAGCACATTAAACATAGTGCAAGGTATTCGACTTTGGTTTCTCCCTGGTGTGTCAGAGGTTTCACTTGTACTAATCCCAGAACCTGGAGAAACCCGATTCGGAATGGACATGAGACGAACTGAGTAGGTTGATATGTCTCGACTCTTGAACCTCGTGAAATGTTCTTTATTATTTGAATGTGATTTACAAAATGTATGTATAGCAGGGATTCATCTGCGTTTCCTCTGTAGCGAATGGGACAGCAGCAGAATGAGCAGGCATACGACACTTACTCTAACAAGCAGACAACACAAATCACTTGCTCGTGATTTCAAGGCTACAAGGGAAGAGCTTGATGCCTTCAACGGTTGATTTAGAGTCTTTATACACTGTTGTGACAATGCCGAAATCAAGCCAACATTAGTTTTGGCGATGGAAAACGCTGAAAACGTTCAGCTTCATCTTATGTCGTGGCCTAATCAGACTCCAAGGGAACTTGGGGCTCCAACTCTTCGGCCTTCAATTCTAATTAGCACCGCCTGAAACTTTGAAACACTCGTGAAGTTTCTCTACATTTTTTCTTCTTATGTGGAATAAACAAGTTATTTGGATTCGATCAGTGTAGATAGACCCCTGATATCTGTCTTACATTCTCAATAAAATTTCATACAATCTCTCTTCTTCTTCTTCATTTCTAGTTGAGAAAATATTTGTTAGAATTGAGTGTCAAACTCGAGATCGCATAAATTTGTTAGAAGGACTGTAAGTCGAGAAAACTAATTTATATGATCGTATAATGTGTCGTATTTGGTGTATGAGAAAAGAGATGGCAGGGGCCCCTAGCTTAAGTTTTTTGGGCTTTAAGTCGAACTTAATAAGTTATGCATCTCAAATAGTAGGTGCATTTAATTTTGTTTAATTAATCTTAAGTTCTGAAGAACTTTTCCCACATATGGCTCAAAGATATAACGATGATTGATTGACAAAGAAAGTAAAAGTGGCGATCCTTGGGCTCTCTTCACCACTGATTCAGGACTTGAGTTGATCATCTGATGAATGCACTCTTCCGACACGAAAGAGTTGTATATATGAAGAGAGGTTATGAAACTTCTACTACTCGTTTTCTTTAAAATACACTAGAATATTTATTTTTTATATATCCTATCAATTTCGACCGAATGCAATACATATATATAAAATATCTTGACACCATTTTAAATTAAAACATCCAACCATATTTGAAAATCCAAAAAAAATAGTTCAAACACTACAACAAATTTTTAAATCAACAACACCTCTACGACAACGGTTTTAACTAAAACCGTTATTAAAAAGTTTTAACAACGGTTAAAACCGTTGTCGTAGAGCGTTTTTTTAAGAAAAAGACAACGATTTTTATACAACCGTTGTTTTTTGAAGGAAAAAGACAACGGTTTTATAAAAACCGATGTCTTTTGGGGGTCAAAGACAACGGTTTTTAGGGTCAATGACAACGGTTCTATAAAACCGTTGTCTTTGAGCATTTATGACAACGGTTCTGCGAATTGTTGTCTATTAGTGAGTTTTTTTGAAACTGTTGTCATATTTAGCGACGGTTTCAAGAAATCCGTCGCTAAATTTAGCGACAGTTTCTTCAAATTCTTCGCTTTTTCACATTTGCGACGGTTTCAAATATAGCCGTCGCTATTACATTTAGCGACAGGTTAAGTAAAACTGTCGCATGTTTTCATTTCGCGACGGTTTTTCTAAACCCGTCACTAATATTAGCGACAAATAAAGCTTTACCGTTGCTAAATATAGCGATGGTTCAATGACAAACCGTCGCATATTTAAATTTTGAAAAAGCCGCCATATTAGCGACAAATTTTTCAATAACCGTCGCTAATTAACCAATAATCGTCTCACAATTTTCTATAAATACCGCCACTTTGGATCCACTTTCTTACCCCTTCCTCACAACACTTAAAAATTTTTCTCTCTTACACAATTTTACCACTTCACAACACTTAAAATTTTTTCTCTCTTACACGATTTTAGTTTCTATTTAATGTAAATTTTATATCTTTAATTTTTGGTAAATTTTTAAATGTTAATTAAGATCATGAATTATGTTATCACAGTAATATTGTAAGTTTGTTTAGATTTATTAAATTATTAAAAGTAATTTTTTTTATTTTACCGAAAATATTAACCATAATCGTCTTGCGTAGAGGATGTTTCAAAGCAAGTGACTCATACATAATAAACGCCTGATCAGACAAACCACAGTACTGGGCTGACAGGAATGTATCCACTGCCACATACATGAGATCCCCGTTCATAATTTAATGGGCTGGTTGGTCCCCGTTCATAATTTAACGCTTTCCAACCACGATCTAACTCGTTCATAATTTAACGGGGTGGAGAGGTCCTGGGCCACGTTCACCGACTTCCACACCCATTCAATTTGGTCACAAGACATTTAGCATACCTCAAAATCTTAAAATATTTTCTTGCACGTCAACATACTTTCTTGGCGTTGAGGGATTCGTTGGACTTCGACCGGGGTCGTTGCTGCAACATACTACGTGAATTCATAAACTTAACTTGCATAACTTAGACGTAAATATCATACTTACTTACGAGAATTCCTTAGGAAGTTCTAAAATTCCCACGACTCGACTTTGTAAATCATTGTACTAAACCTTGACCTCAAACCTCAAAGCATACTATTAATTTTCCCAAAATATGAAGGACACGGACCCCGTGCCTACCTCCGTGTATGGGTCCGTGTAGGTTCGGGTGAGAAGAACTCGAAAGGAGGGGTGGACACGGACCCCGTGTCAGGGTCCGTCTGAAGGTCCGTCTAGACTCTGTAAAAAGACACCGAAGGGAAACAAAGGCACGGACCCCGTGTCAGGGTCCGGGTAGACATCCGTGTAGGCACTGGAAAAATACCCTAAGTGAAACACAAAGGCACGGACCTCGTGCCCTCATCCGTGTAGGGGTTCGTGTAGCTACTGTGAACGCGTATCTACGAGAATTCAAGTGCTTGTGGCTTCCTCTTCCTATTTTGATCACCCAACCGTGACTCGACACCTCGAGACCCGTCCTAGAGCGTCACGAAATTGTACCAAACCCAAGTAAGCCATTATAATTGTTCCCAAGTGTGACAATCCACAACTAATGACACAACTCGAAGTTCGACACCATTTTCCTCCTCGACTCTTGATTCCACTTGGTGCCTAACGACACGAAAAGAGACACCAAAAATCATCCCAACATCGAACTAAACATACATAGACGCAGCAACGATCACCCGTCGATTCCCAACGAAGCCTGCAACAATTAAACTTCAAGAACACAATTTACGTAAAAGTCGCAGTTTGAGCAGTCCCACGAAAAACGCTATAACTCACTCAATTTTTGTCCAACAATTTCGAATCATATATCAAATCGAAGGTATCGAAAAGATCTACGTTTTTCGTGTTGAAATTTTTCTCAAAATCTCGACCGAAAATTTGCAGTTTTAAGAATAACAGTAAAAACGTGATTTAGATCTAAAAATTTTCCTTCAAAATCGATCCAATCAATTATCCGCTCAAACTATGAACATCATACATGGATTTTATGCATAAAATAACGCAACGCATAATATGACATGATCGACGCAGCAAAAGAGAGATTATACGTGCCTTATGATATCAAACGTTACCGAAACGGCGTCACCGAAGCGGAGATAGAAGCGAGGTTGATCCGGGACGATTGTGGCGCTAAAATTCTTGAAGGGAACACACGAAAATTCGCTGAAAATTAATGGAGAAGGGAGCGGCTGCTTATACTCAAGGAACCCTAGTATTTTCTCTCAAAACAATTCTGAAAAATATAAAACATGTGTGTGTTGTGTGTTTTACGTGTCTAGTGTGTGTTAGTGGTGTGTGTGTGCGTGCGTTAGGTAATTAAGGGGAGATAATTATGATTAATTCAATAATTAACATGCTAATTTAAAAATGCTAATTCTCCCCTAATTAAAGTAAAATACACATTAATTTTAAATAGCTCCTTAATTAAAATAACACTCACACAATAAAAAGTTTAAAAGTTTTAAACTCTTAAAATTACTAAATAAGTGATTTAAGCTTAAAAATGCTAAAACTCAATAAATTATTTAAAACACCCCATTCCTGACTTAAAATAAAATACCGCATAAAATTTCCAAAATCGTCACCGGTCTCTTCCTCGATCCCGCCTCGAATAATCGCCTGAAATATGAAATTTGAAAAACATTCTAACGTGCATCACATAAACATGAATAATTAAAATAATACATTTAAATAAATCATGCAATACTAAGACTCGTTTTAAAATTAATTAAAATGCTTTAATGATTAAACAAATGCATGAGTTATACGTGTACTGAATTTGGGCACTACAGTTCCTCCCCCACTTATAAAAATTTCGTCCTCGAAATTTAGGTCTTACCAAACAACTCCGGGTAGCGAATTCTCATGTCCGCTTCTGACTCCCAAGTGGCCTCTTCGGCCGATTGATTTAGCCACCGGACTTTGACTAGCTTAGTCACTTTGTTCCGGAGTCTGCGCTCCTGTCTGTCCAGGATTTGAGTCGGTCGCTCCTCATAAGACAGGTCTGGAGCCAACTGCAACGGCTCGTAGCTCAGAACATGCGAAGGATTAGCTAGATACTTCCTCAACATAGAAACGTGGAACATATTGTGTACCCCAGTCAGATTCGGCGGAAGGGCTACACGGTAAGCTAATGTCCCAACTCTGTCCAAAATCTCGAACGGCCCAATAAACCTCGGGCTCAGCTTGCCTCTCTTCTCAAATCTCATTACACCCTTCTTAGGTGCTATCTTGACGAACACGTGATCACCAACGGCAAACTCGAGATTTCTCCTCCTCTTATCAGCATAGCTCTTCTGACGGCTTTGGGCAGTCTTCATTCTGTCACGAATCTTAACCACCACATCTGCAGTCTACTGAACTATCTCTGGACCAAGATCTGCTCTCTCACCAACTTCCTCCCAATGAACCGGTGATCTGCACTTTCTTCCATACAAAGCCTCGTAGGGAGCCATACCTATAGATGACTGGAAGCTGTTGTTGTAGGTAAACTTCACTAGAGGTAGCTTAGACTCCCAAGTCCCTTGAAAATCAATCATACAGGCTCTCAGCAAATCCTCTAAAATCTGAATCACTCGCTCAGACTGGCCATCTCTCTGCGGGAAAAAAACTGTACTGAACAGCAACTTTGTCCCCATGGCTGCATGTAAGCTCTTCCAGAAGGACGACGTAAACCTCGGGTTCCTGTCGGACACAATTGAAACTGGGAACCCATGTAAACGGACTATCTCCCTGATATAAAGCTCCGCATACTGCGTCATGGAGAAAGTCGTCTTCACTGACAAAAAGTGCGCTGACTTAGTGAGCCGGTCCACTATAACCCAAATGGCATTAAAGCCTCTGACTGATTTAGGCAATCCAACGACGAAGTCCATCGTGATGTTCTCCCATTTCCACTCTGGGATGGGGAGTGGCTTAACCAATCCTGCTGGCCTCTGATGCTCTGCCTTCACCTGCTGACAAGTAAGGCATTCAGACACAAATCTGCGGATGTCTCTCTTCATCCCTGGCCACCAATATAGAATCAGTAAGTCCTTATACATCTTGGTACCTCTTGGGTGGATAGAATACGGAGATGCATGTGCCTCTGTCAGAATATCCTGTCTGATCGAATCGATACTAGGCACCCATATTCTGCCTCAGTAACTCACAATTCCATCTGACACTGTGTAGAGAACACTGCCCTTGGCTTCGTCTTTCAGTCTCCATTTCTGCAATTGCTCATTTGAAGACTGACCTGCCCGTATACGGTCTAGCAGAGAAGACTGGACCGTCAAATTAGACAGCCTTGGTGCCCTGCCCTCACGGTATACTTCCAAACCAAACCTCTGAATCTCAAACTGAAGAGGTCTCTGCACGGATAGCTGAGCTATGACTGCAACTTTCCTGCTCAAGGCATCTGCCACAACATTAGCTTTTCCCGGATGGTAGCTAATCTCGCAATCATAGTCCTTCACCAGTTCCAACCACCGTCTCTGCCTCATGTTTAGTTCCTTCTGCGTGAAGAAATATTTCAGACTTTTGTGGTCAGTGAAAATCTGACACTTCTCGCCATACAAGTAGTGTCTCCAAATCTTCAACGCGAAGACGACTGCGGCTAATTCTAAATCATGCGTTGGGTAATTCTTCTCATGCACCTTCAACTGCCTGGAAGCATAAGCTATAACCCGACCTTGCTGCATCAACACTACGCCTAATCCGAGCTTAGATGCATCGGTATAAAGCACAAATTTACCCTGCCCTGTCGGCATGGCTAGCACTGGTGCCGAAATAAGAGCTTGCTTCAAAGTATCAAAGCTCTTCTGACATTCATCACTCCACACGAATTTAGCATTCTTCTTGGTCAGTGAAGTGAGTGGCACTGCTATGGATGAAAATCCCCGAATGAACTTACGGTAGTAACCGGCTAAACCCAGAAAACTACGGATCTCTAATGCATTCTTTGGCTCAACCCATTCCTTAACGGCTGCTACCTTTGCTGGATCCACTTCAATGCCACTGCTAGACACTATATGCCCCAAAAACGCTACCTTCTGCAACCAAAACTCGGACTTACTGAATTTCGCAAATAACTTGCGACTCTGCAAAACCTGCAACACTGTCCTTAAATGCTGGCTATGCTCCTCATGGCTCTTCGAGTATATGAGAATATCTTCAATAAATACTATGACGAACTGATCAAGATACGGCTGAAATACTCGGTTCATGAGGTCCATGAAAATTGCTGGAGCATTTGTCAACCCAAATGGCATTACTAAGAACTCGTAATGCCCATACCTGGTCCTGAAGGCCGTCTTGTGAACATCTGCCTCCTTCACCTTCAGCTGGTGATACCCTGATCGAAGATCTATCTTAGAGAACACTGTGGCTCCCTGTAACTGATCAAACAAGTCTTCGATTCTAGGAAGTGGGTACTTATTCTTTATCGTTACCTTGTTCAACTCACGGTAATCGATGCACAGCCTGATACTCCCATCCTTCTTCTTCACAAAAAGTACTGGCGCGCCCCACGGTGAGAAACTAGGGCGAATGAACTCCTTGTAGAGAAGCTCTTGAATCTGTTGTTTGAGCTCTAACATCTCAGCTGGAGCTAATCGGTACGGCGCCTTAGAGATTGACACTGTTCCTGGCATGAGATCAATAGCAAACTCCACCTCTCTCTGTGGTGGAAGGCCTGAAACATCGTCTGGGAATTCACTGACTACTGGCACGATGGATAAAGATGGAGTGGGCACGTCAGGCGCTGAAATAATACTGGCCAAGAAGGCCTGACACCCCTTGGAAATCAGCCTCCTCGCTTGCATGCACGAAATCATGCGAGGGAAGTTTCTCCATCTGGCTGGCTCAAAAATGAACTGTTCCATGCCCAGCGGCCTAACCAATACTGATCTTTTCTGGAAGTCAATCAGAACCCTGTTCTTTGACAACCAGTCCATTCCCAAAATAATGTTGAACTCTGGCATCGGCAGTAGAATCAAATCTGCATATACTAGATGGCCCAGCAATTCCAGATCGATATCCCTGATCACGCTAGTTGCTAACAGCTTTTCCCCGGATGGGACTGTCACCGAAAAATTTATATCTAGTCCAATGGACTTGATGTCCAGATGATTAGCAAAAGTTTTCGAGATAAAGGAGTGAGTGGCTCCTGAATCTATCAGTGCCGTCGTGGCTAATCTCTTAATGAAAATATTCCCAGTCAAAAGGGTAGTGTCTGGATTCGCCTCTTGGGCATGCATGGCGAATACTCTCCCTTGGGTTGGCTGCTTCCGGTGTGTGCACTCCTTCAACATGTGGTCCGTAGCTCCACATTTAAAACATTTCCCGGATCCCCATAAGCACTGACCGGGATGCTGGCGATTACATTTCTGACACACGGGGAAGTTACCGGGCTTCTGAGGCGCCCCCTGCTGCTGTAACGGTCCCTTGCCCTTCGGCGGTCCCTGATAAGGTTTCTTCCCTGGTGGCCCCTGGTACTGCTTCTTTAACTGGGGCCTCTGATGCTGTTGCTGCTGGTGTTGCGATGGTGCCTGATAGGGCCTCTTGTCCTGCCTGTCAGGCTCTATATCCCTCAGGTCCTGCTCTGCTGCCAAAGCTCTAGATACGGCAACAACGTAAGTAGTAGGACCAGCAACTCGGACGTCACGGCGCAAGGTCGGCCGCAATCCATCCATGAAATGTCTCAACTTTGCCTGGGCATCATTTGCAATGAGAGGCACGAAATAACATCCCCTCTCAAACCTCCTAACAAACTCTGCAACACTGCTGTCTCCTTGTCGCAGCGTCATAAATTCCCTAGTCAGCCGGGATCGTACTTCTTCAGTGAAGTACTTGGCGAAGAACACTTCTTTGAATCCATTACAGGACAACGTCGGCAAATTAACTGCCACCGACGCACTGTCCCACCAACGTCTGGCATCGCCTCCTAAAAAGAATATGGCACAGCGGACTCTGTCTGCATCCTGCAGCTCCATGTAGTCAAAGATCACTTCGATGGACTTAATCCATCCCTCTGCTACCATCGGGTCAGTAGATCCTGAAAACTCCTTAGGATTCATCCTCTGGAACCTCTCATACACCGCTTCTGGTCTAGGCCTCTCCCCTACACCTGCCGCTGTAGCCTGGTTCCCCGCAAACTGCGCGAAGAACTGCGTCATACCAGCAAGCATCTGAGCCTGCATGTCTGGAGGTGGAGGTGGAGGATTGGCCCTCTCCTCATTTCGGGCCTCTCTGTCCTCTTCCTTGGCTTCTCGGTCAACTACACGTCTAGGAGGCATTCTGTTCCAGCAATTTACCCAACACGAAAACCCAATATGCATGAACACGATATCAATGGTATATGATGCACGTACTATAACTTTAAAATATGCACGTACTGAAATCAGAACTTAATGCTCACGACATAACATAAATTTGAAACTTTAAAACTTACAGACTTGAGGTGTGACCTCGTGAGCTTCTTGCGACTGGCAGTAGGCATAACCCTTAACAAGAACACCGCTCTGATACCAACTGTGACGGACCGAACTTTTTAATACTTAAAATTTGCGAAAAAATTAAAAATTTTCTTAAATATAAACATCCATACGGTCGTCATCTCATCAATCATAAAAATATCTTTGAAATCATCTATCACCAAATAAATTTGCTAACAAAATACTTGCTCAAACCTCTCTCATCACAACATAAAATCAGAGTATTTTAAACTTGCATAAAAATATTAAAATAACGTGGGCGGTCATCGGGTCTAGCCTCCCGCTCAGTCCAAGCCTGCTCCTTGGTCCCCACCTCCTGTCTTCTCATAGACATCCTCACCTGCATCGATCAAGTCCAGTGAGTCTAAAGACTCAACACGTATAAACTGAGAATAACAAGTAATACATAATAAAATCGCAAGAAACTTTAAATTTTGAAAAAGCCGCCATTATTAGCGAAATTTTTCAATAACCGTCGCTATTAGCGACGGTTTAACCAATAATCGTCTCACAATTTTCTATAAATACCGCCACTTTGGATCCACTTTCTTACCCCTTCCTCACAACACTTAAAATTTTTCTCTCTTACACAATTTTACCACTTCACAACACTTAAAATTTTTTCTCTCTTACACGATTTTAGTTTCTATTTAATGTAAATTTTATATCTTTAATTTTTGGTAAATTTTTAAATGTTAATTAAGATAATGAATTATGTTATCATAGTAATATTGTACATTTGTTTAGATTTATTAAATTATTAAAAGTAATTTTTTTTATTTTACTGAAAATATTAGCGACGGAAGCCATGATACAACCATCGCTAAAATAGCGACGGAATGAATGAACAAATTGTCGCTACTTTTAGCGACGGTGTTTACTTCCGTCGCGATATTTGAAGACGACGGTTTTTTAATTCGTCGCTATTTAGCGACGGATTTTCATAAATCCGTCGCTAATGTTGTAGGCTTCGCAAATGGTAGCTACAACAACGGAAAAAAAACGTTGTCTTTGAGCGCACCCTTTAACAACAGTTTTAAAAGATCTATGACAACGGTTTTTAACATCTCAAAACCACTCAAAAGCATAATAAAAGTCGTAACAATCTTTAACGTAAACTTAAAATCATAAATGCAGAAAACTAGCGCTGGACCTCGGGTTATGTGCACCTTCAGTCCAGCAAGATCAACCATCAAGACCTCCACTAACATCAATATCGTGCTCACCTGTATCGATTATACCTAGTGAGTCTAAAGACTCAGCAAACTATAATCTTGATAACAAATAATACGTATACAATCAAATGCAGCAGTGAAAATACTTTTACGTAAAATAACATTTTCATAATCATGCATAAACAAAAACATTTATCATATCATCATAACATATTCATTTTCATCATATACATATACGTATTCCTTTCGTTGAATTCAGATATTTAATTGTGATTTCCGTAGTAGGGACCGATGGATCCATCTACATCTAACCACAGTACTGGACGGCGGGAACATCAGCGACACTCTCACCCGTCAACTGAGACTTGACCTTACGTATCATCGTATCAGTCACAATTACTTCACTTCCTTCAACATTTCATATTCTCATCACTTTATAAAATTTCACATGCATAAATCGTTTTTCTTTTAAACCAAGCATGCAACATATCTTTTGGCGTTAACGTTTCATCATAAAATTTCATAAACATTTAAAATAATCATATTAACATATTTTACAGGATTCCGGACACTGCCGTGACGTTTAATATTTTTCAGGTGTAAAAAATTATTGTTTTACCCCTAGACGTAAAATTTCACGATTTTGACTTTTCTTATTTCTGTTGACTCTAGACCATCCCAAATAATTATTTAAGCTTAATTTATTTCTCATATTTTTATTTAGCTTAAATCCATGACTTTTTATTTATTTTTTAAATATAAATTCATAATGTGTTTTAATCCCGAATTAAATTTGAACTCTAATATAAAATTCTCAAACTTTAAACATAGACTTTTTATATTTAATTTACCCTCGTGAACCATGATTCGGCCCCCGTTAAACCAAGTTTCAAACCTTAGCCATTTAAACCCTAAGTTCGAACCATAAACCAAACCCCGAACCATCTCCATTTTCTCTCGAGCCGCACCCAAGCCACCCCGAGCCAAGCCCTTCTTAGACCCTCTATGGACCCTATTGGACCAACTGGACCCCTAGGACTCGACCCTAGCCCGAGTCGAAGCCACCTACACCAGAAGCAAGCTGCGGTCGAGAACTCTTGTAGCACTAGGACTCTTGCAACTCGACTGGGACCCTTGCCCTCGAGCCAACCCCGAGCCCCGCCGCTCGTGAACCCTCTCAGGACCCTAGAGACCTAGCCCAGCCTAGCCCTAACCACCCTGGCCGAGCCACAAGCCCAAACGCACAGCTGCAACACGCGATAGGCCTCGTGAAGAGTCCTAGCTTGCTAGGTCTCCTTCCCAGCCACTGTGCTCGAGTCCTAGGGGTCCAGTGGGTCCAGTAGGTTCCATAGAGGGTCTGGGAAGGGCTTGGCTCGGGGTGGCTTGGGTGCAGCTCGAGAGAAAAGGGAGATGGTTCGAGGGTTTGGCTTATGGTTGCGAAGAACGACAACGAGAACATTAGGCTGAATTTTCCTCCACAAAACCGAAGCCTTGCCCTTGAAAATAATCATGTGTGCGTGTGTTTTGATGGTGCTAGGGGTCTTGTGAGGTTAGGGGTGAGGGAGGCGTGAGTTTTTAGATTAATGTGGTGGGGTTTAGGCTTATTTATTTGCTTAATTAATAAGTGTGCAAGCCTAGATCCATTAACATGGTACAATAGGCCCAATAAGCCCAATATTGCATTTACAAATTATTTCGTTTAGGAAAGTTCGTGAAATTATTAGCCGAGTTGTCAAAAGTTCATATTTTTGTTGAAAATCAAATACCGATAAAAATTACGTCTCGACGTATAAAATCACCTCAAAACTCTTTATTTTCAAAAACAACAAAAAGCATCAACCTTATTTTATATAATTAAAAACAATTATTTAATAAAAATATTTTTTTCATTTTTCAGCCATCGATCTTCGTTTCTCGATCGCAACTCGAATAACTTTTAAAAATACATTTTCAAACATTCAAGTAGAAAAATACTTTAAAATCATATCAAACATAATCAATATAGCAATTAAAATTATTTAATTAATTATTTTCAATTTTCCTTAGATTTACATGCAGTTAGATTTCGTTATCTTAATTTTTAGACCTTATCGGTTGACTCCCCGAATCACTTGCAGACATGTGACGCTGCAACTAACTCAAATATAGCCATTTATCCATCCGGTGGCCACTTGCAAAAATCTACGAATTGGCACATGCACATGTACGTAATACCAAACTATTTTATTTTATTATAAATGATTTATCTTTTAATTTTTCATACATATATCTTAAACTTTGAAATTTAAATAAGAAATTCATATTATTTTTCGGTTAGCATTGTAACCAAATCAAAATTATACAATTAATTCCCTCATCTCCTTCATATTTTCGAGGTTTCATTCTTAATTTTCATTCAATCAAACGTCAGTTCTACATTTGTATGTGTATTAAATACAAATAAAATGAAATGACTGCATGAAGCGAAAGCAAGAATGTGGTATTTTAGAAAATCTATGTTCGATCGCACATAAATTATTGGTGTGAAATGTAACAATAATTACATCATGGACTCAAAAGATATTCATGAAAAATCTTGGTAATGTATTTATCATATACGTTCCACTAACAAAAAGAGTGTCATAGAGTGGGAGTAAACCTCAAACCCTAGAAAATTAAAATTTCTTAACCACGAGAACAAATTTATTACAAATCCCGATGACAGCAGAATGTGTGTGATGATAAGAGCCATAAAGAAATTACCATGCATTTCTACATTTTTTACAGAGTTTACATTGGAGATGCTATTAGGAAGATAAAGTAACTAAAACCAGGGATCGAAAATACACAAAACATTTCCTTACCCCTTTCTTTCTCTTCCTTTCCCAAAGCTTCATCGCACACTCACTAAGCAAAGTTCTCTTGAGTTTTGGTTGAAAGCCGCTTAAGAAACTCATAGGTTGTGATCATTGTCGTGGCAGACATTGACATAGATGCCCATCTAGGTCCCAACCCTCTGTAACAAGCACCTAATCCACCTTCCCTCAGTAAGTTCTTCACGGTTTGTAAAATTGTTGGTGACCTACTACGCACACTTTCTTCGCTATCCAGAACCTGCAACCGTGTCTTGATCGTATCGAGTGGCATTGTCACCAATGCCGACACTCCACTTGCCATTGCAGCACTCAGGCCCTGAACTGCCACTACAGTTTTTCCATCCGGCCTATAACCACTTCCACCATTGCCGTTCTCATCTTTCTTACAGATATAACAACTGACACCACCCCAGATCATCCTATGTGCTATAGAGTAAGACGCCCACCACACTGCATTGGAGGGTGCATAAGTCAATATAGATATCCCAAATCCCCTATATAACCCCCGTGCTCCATCCATATGTATGATCTTACTAAACGCATCGATCCCACCACTGTATTTTTTCAAGCCCACCATGCAGGAACTTGTGTTACAACCACCTCCTTGAACCATTAGTCTCTGGCTCACAACATCAACTGGTGTCCAAACTAATTGTGCAGCCATTGCAGCTGTTAGGCCTGCAGCAGCATTAGCAATAGCCGAGGCCGAGGCATCAGAAAATCCAAATTGACCGCTTGCTATGTACCCGACATTACTCTTAGTTACTTCAAGCGCACCCATATACAGGGCTCGTGCAGGGATAGTTCCCATTATAGAAGTCCCAAAACCCCGATAAAATCCCCTGAACCCCTCGCTCCTCATGATGGAACCCGCCATTTTGAAACAAGACATCTCATTCAACATCACTTGCTGCCGTGTTTTCAACATAACGATAGGATAAAGAGTGCCCGAAACACCAGAAAATAAAGCAGCCCCAAGGAAGAAAAACTTGGATTTATCAAGCATCTCCCAATCTATATCAGCAGGAAGATGGATTTCCGTTGCAGAATCATCTTCCGCAACACTTAAACTCATCTTCGCCACTTTTAATTTCTTTATAAGAACAACTCCTTCGCTCAAACACACTCAAACTTTCCCCAAAAAGAAAAACACTAAATCTTAGCTTCTAGCATAACAAAATCCCAAATTTATCTATTTATTAACACACAAAAAACGCGAAAACAATCTAGAAACTCGCAAAAACACCAAACAAAACGAACCCTGGTCCTATTTTATAAAATATTAAAAAGGGTCGAGCTCAAATTACACTAGAACCAACTCTATCTTAGCGACAATTGTAATATTATATTGCAAAACAAACTATTTTTTGCGCTTACGCAAACAGATAAGGGACCGAAAGTGAGTGAGCACAAAAAAAATCCAGCATATCCTCACCAGGAAATCCCAGCAGATCATCTGGATTAAAACAAGATCTGATTCAAGAGAAGAAGTGGAGATCTCTTAACATGTAGCTGAAAAAGTGAAAGGGTTGGCGCAGTGAGTGTGTGCGTGTTATTAATCCCTAATGGATTTTGGGCGAGGGTTTTGCGGATCAGAGGAAGACGGACACGTGTCGGTAGATACTTCGAGAATTTCTCATCTTTTTCCTGCAATACAATACATTCCTACCGACCGGTGTTAAAAAAACGGTTCAACTTGTAAATCGGTTCAATCAGACTATAAATCAATAAATTGTTATATTGTACAAAATAATAATATAATATACTTAAATAATATATTTTAAAATTTAAAAAAATAAATAATAAAAATATATCTATCTATAAAAATTTAAATCTGAACAACATACATATAACTAAATATAATTACATCAATATTAGAAAAAACATAAATAAAAATATAGTGAGGAGATAAAATTTCAAAGTATAAAACATATTTCTTTTAATTAGTGGGAGAGATTATGATGTATTGGGTATATTTAAAAATTCTTTGAAATTGATTTATGGGACATCGATTTTGGGCTGAGATACATCCATACCTGCATAACATATATGGAAAATAATTTTAAACAATTTGTAACAAAATATTAATAAATAGTTCCACAATTTTGGATCTTGAATATGAAACATTTTCAATTGCAGGATCATATTTATGAGTTGGTTGACGTAATGGGTAGAATAACATCAACATCATATACCAATAGATATTTCTTATATTCTAGATTGCTTAGTTCAAATCTTTTTATATAATTCTTTATGTATTATTTTGTTTATTTCATTTAGTACTTAATATGATAGATCATTTTATTGAAGGTTCTTACCATTTATCTTCATACATCTTTTTCCAAACAATATGTTATTTGGCGTGAGGACTGAATTAGAAACACGACAATTTTTGCAACGTCTTTAAAAAGTTTATTTAGCTTATCGATACAACCTATGCTTATATACTATAATAATTGCCTAAACTTCATACAATTTAAAGATGAAATGAAAAGAATAGCTCATAGAGTTCAAGAAAAATATATAAGAGCTTATCAGTTCATGAGCGTCAAGAATATATTCATAAAGTTTTGAAAAATCGTAAGAAAAAAAATTTGTTGATTTTCATCCTACCACATATAAAAAAATGCGCAAACATAATTGTAATGAGTTGCTCGAAGCTTTATGATATCTAGGTATCTACCAATACATTTGTTGTCAAATGTAAAATTTATGTTAAATATAATAATATATTAAAGATTTAATTGTCATTTATCATTTGCCTTTTATTCTTTGTTTATTAGTGTGGTTAGATTTATCAACACATGAGTCGATATTGCTTCAACGACATGAGGTACATCCGATGCATATTTGTTGTTATTGTGGTGCTAAGAATTTCAATATAAGCCTCCAATTTTTTGTTGCGATAATGGCATGGCAAGATAAAACTCGCAGTCACAGATGTGTCAACTGATACGATCAATTTATTCGCTGACTATGAATCAACTGAAGCTATGCAATTTCGGAAAAATGTGTGAGCTTACAATAATATCTTCGCCTTCACTTCAGCGGGCGCTAAGATTGATGAAGAACTAGCTTCTTCGAGTTAAGGGGTTTACACTTTTAGAACCTTAAGCCAAATATTTCACAACCTTCCGTATTTACTGCCTCATGAAGACGGACATTCTCATTTCCATTTATATTTATGGGATATTCAGGGTAAACTAAATAATAGAATGAATATAATGGATAACGCCCAGATTAACGAAAATACTTTAAAAGTCTCGATGAAGTCATGAGAAATAAGTTTATCCGGAATTGTTGCGGAGGATAAATGATTTTTCTTGCGTTGACAATAAATCTACATATTCGTCAGAATGTAGATGTCGATCAACGATATTACTATTCACCAACAGCTAAGATACCACATGATACAATATTGTTTTCATTGACATAATGATGAATATCATAGGATCAAACTTTATTTCAGATTTCATGATCTGTTAAGATTGGAACTTGAACCTAACTCAACCCCAAAAGCTAGATCAAGGGAGGAGGATTGTTCAAGACCATATATACAACTTCCAGTTATTTTATCCAACCGATGTGGGACAACTAACACACCCCCTCATGCCTAGGAATGAACATTTGGAGCATAACGATTACAAATGACCCAATTACGGGCAGAACGGGTGACCAAACTATGGGCAGTCCAACACATAATGGTGGAACCTGAGCTCTGATACCATGTTACGTGAAGATGTGAAGCTCATATGAATCCATTCTCATTGATCGTAATTGAGAAGAAGAGGCCCTACTGTTTACAAGAGTCCTTATATATCTAATATGCTAACTACCAGTTAACTATCATCCAACTAGCTAACTAACTATTAACTTAATATACCTTCTCAAGATGTACAATAAATGTTTTTGATAGACATCTTAGAGAGTAAATTCGAGAGGGTAGTAGATGGTAGGGGCTTAGTGAACATGTCCGCAAGTTGTGAGTTAGAGCGAACGAGTAGCAACTTGATAGAGCCATCTAGGAGTCTTCGCAACAACCATATTGGATCGAGTGGTTGTGTTTCCTCAAGACTTAAAGCCTGGGGGATACCCATGTATTTTATAACAAGTGTACACTGTATGTCCATTGACATTACACTTAGTACAAAATGGTCTTTCTCGGTGAAATCTTGTTGGCCCTCGTACATAAGTTTGTTTTTGTGACTGATCACTCTTCAGTGCAAATGCCATGTTTCCTGGAAAATTATGGGCTGTAACTTGGGATCCAATTTCTTTTTGACGTTCTTCTTGAGCTACCAACGAGAAGACACGATTGATGGGAGGAAGTGGGTCAGGTAACAAAACTTGGCTTCGGATTTGGGCAAAAGAATCATCAAGGCCCATGAGAAAAGTCATGATATAGTCCAACTGAACATGTGAGTCTATCTTCTTAACCCCCTCACAAGTGCATCGACCACAGCTACACATTGGATGAAAATTATTCAATTTTTCCCAAAGACCTTTAAGCTTCGTGAAGTAGATGCTTACAGATTGTTGTTCTTGACGCAAGTTAATTAGATCACGTCGCAATTGAAAAATTCTGGGCCCGTTGCTTTGTTGAAATCGTTCTTTGAGATCTTCCCAAATGCTAGCCGCAGATTCAAAGAAGAGAACGCTTGCGGAAATTTCTTTGGATACATAATTCAGGATCCAAGAAATTACAATGTTGTTGTTTCGAGTTCAAAAATTAAGGAGATTTGAATCTACCTCCGATGGTTTGGCGATCGTTCCATCGACAAAACCGAATTTGTTCTTGACGGGAAGTGCAATTTTCATGGCTCTGCTCCAGGATGAATAATTGTCTCCCGTAAGTGATTGTGATACCAAGGTGAGACCTGGATTATGTGAGTGATGCAAAAATCATGGACTCATAGGATCGCCAATGGCGGACTAACCAATTGGACGAGAAGATTCAGATGAATTTCCAGGATCCATAGATCATTCATCTTAAAATGGCTGAAGAAAAAGGAATAGAGATTGACGTGAAAATATCTGAAATCAATGCGCCGATCTCGATCGACAAATTTTGTGCGGAAGCTTCTGCTTTGATACTATGTTAAGATTGGACATTGGACCTAACTCAACCCCAAAAGCTAGCTCAAGGGGGGAAGATTGTCCAAGACCATATATACAACTCATAGGTATTTTATCCAACCGATGTGGGACAACTAGCATGATCTATTACAATACCCACTTCCTTTTCCAATATGAGAAAATGGTTGTCACCAAAATATTCCAAAGTGCATGCCTGATTCAACCCACTCACAAGCGCAACTCCAGCCTTTTTCCTCAGCACAGGCGTCGCCCGGGAATCCCTCAAGTTCCAAAACACAATTTCAAGCACACAATCTCCATATCCGTAGCCCCTAAACTTCCTAACAATTGCCTCATGATCTGTCTCCCATGGCACATTTTATGCCTGATCAAATTCCTTGTCGCAGAACACAAACAGCCTCTTTACAATTTGATCCACCGTCAGCCCACCTTTCATAGCCACTTGCAGTATCAAATCAAACACTTTCTGAAGATCAATGTCCATTCCCCGTTCCATCTATAAACAAAGACACATGGTGATTACATAATAACAAGTCAAAAATTCACTTTTGACAAAAAATATTATAAACACATTTTTTCATTACTAATATTTCATATTGGTCTTTTCAAACATGTTGAACTCTGATTTTAAAAATCATAATCTCAATTATTTGTTGTTGGATACGAAAATGAAAGTTCTAAAGAAATCATCATCAGATAATTGATCAATGAACACAAAAATTTAACCGAGGTTAGAGAAAAAGTTTACAATTTTTTTCATTTTATTGCACTAATTATTTCTCTCAATTATCCAGAACACTAACTTTATTAATTTTATTTCGTATATCAAATGCATTGATCTTATGTTTTAATGAACTAGAACGCGTACTAATCTTTCAATGGGTATATACTTGAAGTTGAAAATAGATCGACTTGGTACGAAGCTTGTAACAGTTGTTCGAGGGTTGTTATTAAAACAAAAGATGCGAAAA
This sequence comes from Primulina tabacum, assembly GCF_025594145.1. NCBI lineage: Eukaryota > Viridiplantae > Streptophyta > Magnoliopsida > Lamiales > Gesneriaceae > Primulina > Primulina tabacum. The sequence continues at coordinate 42,480,332 of NC_134556.1, read as the reverse complement.
CTTGTAGCAATTCGTTCATATACTTGTCGAAGCACTGCCAATGTATAAAATCCGTCAGGAATTTTTTTTATTCATGAAAAATTAGCATAGATTTTTAATTTTTTTTATCATACTACCACATGCACGGATATCGAGTGACGATAAATGCCGAAAAAGACAATGAGAAGGCAAGAATTACAATGTTTGAAAGCGTGACTATTGCTTTTGTCAGTTGTCCTGTTAAAGATTATATTAAGTCAATCGACGAGGTTAGTTCAAACCACATTACTACCAATTACACCTATGGATTAAAACTCTAAAACTAACATGTGTTTTGATTTGTGCATAATGGAAGTACTTCACCATACTATATGGCCCTTGAAATGCCAGAAAATGAATATAAAACTTTCTTTTTAAATTTACCGAAAAGGCGCAGACCAACAATGCAACTTATTCTATTATATTTGACGGATTTCAGAAGCCCTTGAAAATCTCAACAAATCAGGTAATTCAACACAAAACGTCTCAAAAAACATCGATGAAAGTAAGAGTGCAATAAAATATGACAATGCAAATGCACAAACTAAGATTGAAGATGACAATGCAAATGCACAAACTAAGATTGAAGATGACAATGCAAATGCACAAATGCAAATGCAAACGTCTCAAACCTCGGAGCAAGAAAATAATAGAGACTCGAATGGAAATATGAAATATGACAATGCAAATGCACAAATTAAGATTGAAGATGATTTTGTTACTTTTATAAAACGAAAAAAAACATCAAACAAAGCCCTACGTCCAAGTCTCGAAGCCAACAAAACAAATTAACATCACCAAAGGAAGTACACTAATCCTGATTGAAAATGATGACAAGATTTCTTCTTTTACAAAGAGAAATAGATAAGTCAAAACTAGAAATGATACACAAAAGATGTCAACTGTGAATATCAAACAAAAAAACTTTGAACTCGTCATCAATTATTGCAATATGCTTTTTTATTGTTTTTTATTTATGTCCTAAATTACAATTTATGTATTAATAAATGTTCGTTTATATATTTTTTAAACATTTATTATTTTGATTGACTGATTATATATCAGCATCGAAATTATCTTATACATAATTTTTCATTATATGATTTAAGTTAAAGTCTACTACGCATAATTATTTTGCAATCATCGACATGCAAATTACAATGCAAGTGCTATTTCCTAGTTTATATTAAATAGACAAAAATGTCATGGTTATATGGTGCATCAGCCTGTTGTCCTGTTGAATTTCGTGTTGGATTGAATTATATGGCAACAATCGATAAGAATAACATATTAAAAATGCATGCAAGGTACTCCTTTAAAAGTTGAGGATTACTTTTGAATCTATTCTCTCATAAAGTTCACTAATGGCTTCCAGATTGTTCATTGGAGATAAATTTCCAGAAGATACCAAATTAAGTCTCTCATTTGTAGTTTACTCAGTGATGTGGAACATAGGCTTGACTAGCCCAGATAAAGGTATATTTTGCACAAGCTTAGCTTTCGGTATTCTCTTCTTTCTTAACATCACCGATTAATTTGTGTTGGTTCACAGATACTGAATGGGATAAACTCTATGATATGGAAGCTGCATTTAAGCCAGAGGTTAACGGAGAATTGGACACCCAGAATTTTATGAAGTTTGATGAAGTATGCTCAAATTTTTATTTCTATTCTTTTCATGTGTTCAAGCTACTTAAGTGATACCTGTAGATTTGCAATCGTGTTATTGTTAATTAGCTAGTTTTGTATCTTTGTTCCTCGGTATCGTGGCAGCCATGGCTTTCTTAATTTGTGGCATTGGTGTAATAAATAATAATATATTATATATGTTTAACAACATTTCTATCACGCCCCAAAACATGGGTTAGTCGACATCGGCGTTTTCGTCAATCACACAATCGAAAAACAACCAGCCTCGTAGCACAGTATAAACTGAAACCAGTTTATTCCATAAATCTAAAAAATTACCAATGTCTATACAACTGAAATAAATAATGCGGAAACGTCTACAAGAAACAGAAACTACGAAAAATTCGAAATAACAAAACATGGCTACTAATAAATCTCGTGAATCATCATTCTCAAAACTATTCGGACTCCTCATCCTCAACCTGTTCTTCGGATAATTCTGGGGAGGGGAGAGTAAAGGGTGAGTATCTTGGGAAATACTCAGCAAGTGGGGGCGTATCGAGCACAACATAAAAAATATTTACTCCATTTTCGAAAATAACACATAAATACATCATACTTTTCGCAACGTAACATCATATTCATAACATAACTGTATTGCGATTTTTCACCTTCTAATGTTTACTGATATCAGTCCCTAAGTTTTAATCCTCTAAGGGGGCGAGGCCATAAAACGGTTCTATCCCACCGTGAAGGGCCATACGTTGGAATTCCACCCAATTTCAGGGAATCATCACAGTGTCAACACGTAAACATACCAAAATTTAAAAACGTAGAGACAGAACGGCGGTGCTCGATCGAATTTTCAAAAAATAAAAACGAACACATGCATAAACCAAAAATTCAACCACTTAAAACAGCCCACTTATCTTAGATCTTGCTGGAAAAAAAACGTGAAAGAAAGGGGGGTTTCTTGCACTGGAATTTTCGAAATTCCTACTTCGGTGGCTGGACTGCAACAACGCTTCGCTACTCGGCACACTAAGAAAGCAAGCTCTCGAAAATCCTAGGGAGACTAGGGAGAAAGAAACTCGAAAATATGCTGAGTTTTGAGGTGTGATTTTTGAGTTCCAAGGCCTTCCTATCTATAGGGGTTGGCTGCTATCTTGATCGTGTATTATCCGCGCATTTGAACTTGAATCGAATATTCATCTAGAATCATGATCTATCCATGATCTTGGGTGATATCCGAAATCTAAATCTTAATCTAAAGAATATTTCAAAAATTATACACTAAAATATCAATAAATTCGAAATTTATGGGATCACATTATCCTTTGCTTGATTTTATTCCGGTATTTCAATATTATCTCAAATCTTAGACCTTTACCTGCTTACAAATCGAAAATATATACATGATAAAATTATCCACTCAACCTTTAGAAAAATCTTGCAAATTTTACATCTTAAAATGAGATAGATATCCGGCGATTGCGAAAATCCTAGTACCCTTAAGTTACAAAAATATTATCATGATAAAACCAAAATCTTGGATTTTACAATTTCGAGCATAACTTAGGTATGTTTGCTAAGTAGCAACTTGAAGCCATCCACTTTTTATAACTTTGAAGAGTTCCTTGTGTTTTGTTGTCTCTTTGAAATATCATTGTTAATTATTTGAACAGTTGGGATACTTCAACACCAGCAAGATATGTCGGCAATCATTTAAGTTGGGGGGACCAATTAAAAGAATGAAAAAAAAACGTGGGTGATGCAGAAGGAAATTTCGTTTTGTTTTCAGAAGACGCGTTTTTAACGCGTCTTCACACTGACAGAAGACTCTATAAATAGAGCTCCCCCCTTCATTCTGAAATCATCTCTTCTTCGAGTTTTTCTCTCATCTTATAAGCATTTGAGTGCTTAGTTCTATAATATTTGTGAGGTGTTTTGTTCTCCTGTATTAAGAGAGTGTGTGTTCTCTTTGGAAACACAGTGAGTGAGTTGTACACCACAATATATTATAGTGGAATTCTTTTCATCTTGCCCGTGGTTTTTTACCCTAATAATTTTTAGGGGTTTTCCACGTAAATCTCGGTGTCTAGTTTATTCTTTGTTTTCGGGTTTTATTATCTCAAATTCCGCACGTGGGACTAACAAGTGGTATCAGAGCCTTGGTTTAAAATTTCTTTAAATTCTGAGTATGCTCTGTGGTTGCAGCCTAGACTGATCTTCCACATCAGAAAATATTTTTTGAACATTTTTTATTAAGGCGGGATTATTTTGTCCAGTTTACTAAATTGTTGTAGACATAATGGCGGGAAGGTACGAGATAGCAAAGTTCAATGGAAGATATTTTATGCTGTGAAAAATAAAGATACAAGCAGTTTTAAGAAAGGAAAATTGCTTGGCGGCTATTGGAGATAGACCGGTGGAGATTACAGATGATGGAAAGTGGAATGAGATGAATGATAATGCTGTTGCCAATTTACACTTGGCTATAGCAGACGAAGTTTTGTCAAGTATCTCTGAGATAAAAACAGCCAAAGTTATCTGGGATACTCTGACAAAGATGTACGAGGTCAAGTCGCTACACAACATGATTTTCCTAAAGAGAAGGCTTTATACTCTTCGGATGGCGGAATCTTCATCGATGACCGACCATATCAACACACTAAATACTCTATTTGCCCAACTCACTTCCATGGGGCATAAAATAGGGGAAAATGAACGTGCGGAGCTTCTACTTCAAAGTCTGCCAGATTCATATGATCAACTTATCATCAACATTACCAACAACATTCTTATGGGCTTTCTAAGATTCGACGATGTCTTAATTGCGGTTCTCGGAGAAGAAAGCCGGCGCAAGAATAAGGAAGATAGATTGGTAACATCGAAGCAGGCTGTAAGGCCCGAGAATTTTATCCTATTAATCTGAAATGATTTGGGGATAATTGATATGATTAGAGACGGAAAGGATCGGACGGGAAAGACGAGATAATGCATGAAAATGTGCGAGGAACAGTAGCCCTCGCGCATATGCGCGGCATAGATGCGCGCATATACGCGATGTGGGCAGAGGACCTCGCGCATATGCGCGAAGTGAGTCGCGCATATGCGCGAGCCTGTACAAGCGGAAGATCCTTCGGGAGGACAAAACACCTCGCGCATATATATGCGCGAGAAGGGGCGCGCATATGCGCGAGGCAAGTATGTGGGGTGATTGCCGAGACAGTAAGTCTCGCGCATATGCGCGAGACATGACGCGCATATGCACGAGCCAGTGTATTCAGGAATGCCGAGTCCAGAGAGTTGGGCGCATATGCGCGGAAATTTGTCGCGCATATGCGCCAGCAGTTGGGAAGACACGCGTCGAGACTTAACGTCTCGCGCATATGTGCCGGTTGATGTCGCGCATATGCGCGAGACGTGTTGCGTGAAGGATGTGCCATTTGCCTTGCTGCATGCACGAGAGAGAGAGAGAGAGAGAGAGAGAGAGAGAGATATATATATATATATATATATATATATATATAACATTCCTCTTCAAAAATGAGGAGAAAGGAGAAAGAGGCCGAAGAAGCTCCGAAAAATCTCTACGCCGTTTGTGAGAAATCCGCCCGTCCGATTTTGAATCCGACTTCGGTATTGAGTTCTATCGACGTAGGCTACAACTGGACGTAAGTTTTGCTACGTTTTGATATGATTTGAAATTATGGTATTGTCAGAATCTGATATGATTCATATATGATGTTCTTGTCATGTTAGATATCGTATAATCGAAACCGGACTGAGGAACAGATACCATATGAAATTGTTATGATTTTTAGAGTTAAGTTGAGTAAGAATTGATATCAAGATTGAGTGATTATCGAGTATAAGATGTTAGAATTGATATCTGACTGATATGGTATGGCTGGATATATTGAGACTATGACGTTATATTGTTGAAACAGAATTTGATTGAATTCTGATTATATCCAGTATTGATTGAGTGGTGTATTGATACCGTACCCTCGATATTGTTATTGTCAGATTGAGTATTGACAGGCTTTGAGTTCGAGACTTCGACAGAGTCAGAGTATCAGAAAGAAAGGTATAAATTAATGTTGAGTTGGGATTGCACAACTCGAGTGAGGTTTGACTCGAGTCTCCCTAAATCACATACTTAGGTTATTACATTGATATTTGTAATTGATGAGATTGATGTTTGTAGTCTATTGATTTATAGCCACTGCATGTATTGACTACTGATTCGCTAGTCATCGGCTGATTCGCCTAGTTACTGTATGCATGTATTGACTGCTGATTCGCTAGTCATTGGCTGATTCGCCAAGTTACCGGATGATTCGTCTGGCTATCGGCTGATTCGCCTAGTCCCTGACTGATTCGTCTAATTATTGGCTGATTTGTCTAGTTATCGACTGATTCGTCTAAACTTTGGCTGATTCGCTTAATTACTGGCTGATTCGTCTAGTTATTGACTGATTCGCTTAATCCTTGATTGATTCGTCAATTCTGTGGCTGTTTCGCCCAGACACTGGATATATGAATTATATCGATGCCGTTTAGGGTTGATTCATTCCTATCGACTGAGATTCGATATAATTATCAATATCCAGACATTGGGATCCCTAGGTTAGAGTTGAGTCGAGTCTGAGACGACGCGTTGTTTGAGTCAAGTCTGATACGACTAGTTGATTTACAATTTTGATATCATACATGTTTGTTGATTGGCTGCATGTGAATGATATTTGTTATATGCTTTTGTATATGTTTTTATATGATTGCATGTTTACATTGTTTATATTGGGATTTATTCTCACCGGAGTTATCCGGCTGTTGTCTTGTTTTGTATGTGTGCATGACAACAGGTGGGACAGGTTCAGGGTTGAGAAGATGAAGAGAGATCGTGATTAAAGTGGAGGCTCCGGACTTGGATTATAGATAGGGTTAGACACATGATATTAGCTGTTAAACCTTAGTTGAATAAATGTACGTGGTACAGGACTTGTACTTTTATACTGAAATGTATATATGTTTTATTTCACTACGTTCCGCATTTAAAAAAAAAAATTTAGACCCTGGTTTATAATTGATTAATTAGTCCCAATGATGATTAAGAACATGATTAGCGTCCGGGTCCCCACAACAGGTGGTATCAGAGCGATAGATCCTTTAGACTGAGATAAAAGCTAGTGAGCGGGGTAGATTGAGTTTTCTTTTCTTGCTTGTGATTGCTAGCATGCTTTACTGCTTTATATAATACATGTTACTTGACTTATCTGATTTGATTATGTAATATGTATTATTGGGAACGAATTTGAACCGATTCTCGATCAGCAGTAAGATGATCGGAGGAGGGACTGAATTGAAACAGGTTGTTGGATTGGGTTATTAATCATTTGATATTCAGATATGCCTCCTAGAAGAATACCAGAACAGGGTAGCACATCGAATCCTCCAATTGATGTGACAGCAACTCCGATGAAAACGTTATTGAAAAGGTTTCAGTCATTCAAACCACCGACTCTGAAGGGTACTGAGACATCAGTTGAATGTGAGAGTTGGTTAGATAACATTGAGATGCTGTTTGATTCACTGGAGTACAGTGATGAGCGCCGAATTAAATTGATTGGGCACCAATTGCTTGATGTTGCAAAGAACTAGTGGATTACGATGAAGAGGGCCTTGGAGTATCGATGTACGACTATTACTTGGGATGTATTTAAAACCGAGTTTTTTCAAAGATTTTTCCCAGTGTCGTACAGGAAAGACAAGGGGGCGGAGTTTGCTAATTTGAAACAGGGTCAGCTGAACATTGAAGAATATGTGACCAAGTTCTCTACCTTGTTGAAGTTTGCTCCACATGTGGCTGGAAATGACGAAGCCGTTGCTGATCAGTTCATCAATGGCTTGAATCCCGATATATTTACATTGGTGAACACAGGGCGACCGAATAACTTTGCTGAGGCCACGAATAGAGCAAAGGGCGCGGAAGCGGGCCTAATAAGGCAGAGAGGAGCTGCCGATATTCCTCCCGCACCGAGACCACAGCAACCACCTCCCCGATTTGAGAGTGATAGTAGCAGTGGTGGAAAGAAAGATTTTCTGAAGGCTAGAGAAAAGCAGTTTAAGAAGTTTGGCGCCAGTTCTTCTAGCTCCAGTGGTTCCAAACAGAGTTATACTGGAACTTACTGCGGAAATTGTGGAGGGAGCCATTCCACTGAGCAATGCCAAGGAGTACTTGGTAGTTGCCACTTCTGCAAACAACAGGGATATTTTGCCAGAGTGTGTCCACAGAAGGGTTCTCAAAGATCCCAGAGAACCGAATCAATTGGATCAGCGGCACAGTGGAGTAGACGATCAGCTGTTGTTCCTTCATTTCAGCCAGCACCATCTCAGTCACAGCAGACATTGGGATCCCTAGGTTAGAGTTGAGTCGAGTCTGAGACGACGCGTTGTTTGAGTCAAGTCTGATACGACTAGTTGATTTACAGTTTTGATATCATACATGTTTGTTGATTGGATGCATGTGAATGATATTTGTTATATGCTTTTGTATATGTTTTTATATGATTGCATGTTTACATTGTTTATACTGGGATTTATTCTCACCGGAGTTATCCGGCTGTTGTCTTGTTTTGTATGTGTGCATGACAACAGGTGGGACAGGTTCAGGGTTGAGAAGATGAAGAGAGATCGTGATTAGAGTGGAGGCTCCGGACATGGATTAGAGATAGGGTTAGACACATGATATTAGCTGTTAAACCTTAGTTGAATAAATGTACGTGGTACAGGACTTGTACTTTTATACTGAGATGTATATATGTTTTATTTCACTACGTTCCGCATTTAAAAAAAAAATTTAGACCCTGGTTTATAATTGATTAATTAGTCTCAATGATGATTAAGAACATGATTAGCGTCCGGGTCCCCACACAGGCAGAGGCTTTGCAGATGATAAGAGGAAGATTTATGGACCGTGACTCCAGTGGGAGCCAAAGGCGAGGTAGATCAAAGTCGAGAAGTAAGAAGAAAAATATTTATTGCTTTAAATGTGGCGGTAAAGGGCACTTCAAGAAAGAGCGTACGAGTATCGATAAAAGTTCTCAAGGAAATGTGGCCAGTACTTCAGGCAGTGGTGAAATATTATTCAGCGAAGCAACAACTGTTGCAGAAGGCAGGCACAAATTTTGTGATACATGGATTATGGATTCAGGAGCGACTGGCACATGACGTCTCGGAGAGAATGGTTTGATCATTATGAACCAGTCTCGGGAGGATCTGTATTCATGGGAAATGATCATGCCTTGGAAATCGCTGGGGTCGGTACTATCAAAATTAAAATGTTTGATGGCACCATTCGCACCATACAGGAGGTACGACATGTGAAGGGACTGACAAAAAATCTTTTGTCCTTGGGGCAATTGGATGATATCGGGTGCAAAACTCGGATCGAGAACGGGATCATGAAAATTGTGAAGGGAGCGCTTGTGGTTATGAAGGCGGAAAGGGTTGCTGCAAATCTATTGTACTTTTGGAAGAAACACACAAAGAGGCAGAACTAGCTGTTGCATCAATTTGTTCAGGAGAAGAATTAACAGTGTTATGGCATAGAAAGCTCGGGCATATGTCAGAACGAGGATTGAAAATTCTCTCAGAACGGAAGCTGCTGCCGGGACTTACAAAAGTGTCACTACCCTTTTGTGAGCACTGTGTTACCAGTAAACAACACAGATTAAAGTTTGGCACTTCTACTGCCAGGAGCAAAAGCGGATGAACAGAACCTTGTTAGACAGAACAAGAGCTATGTTGAGGACTGCAGGTCTAGAAAAGTCATTTTGGGCAGAAGCAGTCAAAACCACTTGTTATATTATCAATCATTCTCCTTCAGTGGCGATTGATTTGAAGACTCCGATGGAGATGTGGACCGGGAAGCCGACAGATTATTCTCATTTGCATACATTTGGAAGTCCGGTGTACGTTCTGTACAATGAGCAAGAAAGATCAAAGTTGGATTCGAAATCCAGAAAATGTATCTTCTTTGGTTATGCTGATGGAGTAAAGGGGTTTCGCTTGTGGGATCCTACTGTTCACAAGCTTTTCATCAGCAGTGATGTTATCTTTGAGGAAGATAAAGTAAAGGGAGACAAAGGCACACTGAATTCAGAAACTGCTATTTTTCAGTTGAAAAATAAGACGAACGAAGGTCAAGTTTCTTGTGAAACAGTACCAGAGCACGAAGAACAAGAACATGTTGAGTCTGAGGTTTCCAATGTAAGGCACTCAACTCGAGACAGAAGACCACCAGGTTGGCTTTCAGATTATGTCACTGAAAGCAGTATTGCATATTGTCTATTATCAGAGGATGGTGAGCCATCGAGTTTCCACGAGGCTACTCAAAGCTCGGATGTATCCATGTGGATGATAGCAATGCAAGAAGAGTTGGAGGCATTAGAAATGAATAAAACTTGGGATCTTGTTACACTACCACGAGGAAGAAAAGCCATTGGAAACAGATGGGTCTATAAGATCAAGCGTGATGGCAATAACCAAGTGGAGCGGTATCGTGCTAGATTGGTGGTAAAAGGGTATGCTCAGAAAGAAGGCATTGGCTTCAATGAGATATTTTCTCCTGTGGTTCGGCTTACAACAGTCAGAGTGGTGCTTGCATTGTGTGCGGTGTTTGACCTACATCTAGAACAGTTAGATGTGAAAACGGCGTTTCTTCATGGAGATCTTGAAGAAGAAATCTATATGCTCCAGCCAGAAGGTTTTGCGGAAAAAGGAAAAGAGAACTTGGTTTGCAGGTTGAACAAATCTCTGTACGGTCTCAAACAGACGCCGAGATGTTGGTACAAGAGATTTGATTCCTATATCATGAGCATTGGATACAACAGACTGAGTGCAGATCCTTGTACATATTTCAAGAGGTCTGGTGATGATTATATTATTTTGTTGTTGTATGTGGACGACATGTTGGTGGCAGGCCCCAACAAAGATCAAGTCCAAGGATTGAAGGCATACTTGGCTAGGGAATTTGATATGAAGAACTTGGGACCAGCAAACAAGATTCTAGGGATGCAAGTTCACCGAGACAGAAGTAACAGAAAGATTTGGCTTTCCCAGAAAAATTATTTGAAGAAAGTCTTGCAATGCTTCAACATGCAAGATAGTAAGCCAATATCGACCCCTCTTCCTGTTAACTTCAAGTTATCCTCTGAGATGTGTCCTAGTAGTGAAGCATAGAGGATGGAGATGTCTCGAGTACCGTATGCATCAGCAGTGGAAAGTTTGAAGTTCGCCATGATCTGTACAAGACCAGACATTGCTCAAGCAGTGGGAGAAGTTAGTCGGTATATGGCGAATCCTAGACGAGAGCATTGGAGCACTGTTAAGAGGATCCTTAGATACATTAAGGGTACCTCGAATGCTGCATTATGTTATGGAGGATCGGATTTTACACTCAGAGGCTTTGTCGATTCAGATTATGCAGGAGATCCTGATAAGAGGAAATCTACTATTGGTTATGTGTTTACACTTGCAGGGGGAGCAGTAAGCTGGGTTTCAAAACTGCAGACAGTTGTGGCGTTATCTACAACAGAGGCAGAATACATGGCAGCTACTCAAGCTTGCAAGGAGGCAATATGGATTAAAAGGTTATTGGAGGAGATCGGGCACAAACAAGAGAATGTTCCTTTGTTTTGTGACAGTCAGAGTGCCTTGCACATCGCAAGGAATCCAGCCTTTCATTCCAGGACGAAACACATTGGAGTACAATTTCACTTTGTGCGGGAAGTAGTAGAAGAAGGAAGTATGGATATGCAGAAGATCCATACGAAGGACAACACAACTGATTTTCTGACCAAGCCAGTGAACACTGATAAGTTTGAGTGGTGTAGATCCTCAAGTGGTCTAGCGGAAACGTAAGCAGCAGGGAATGGCAAGATTGAAAGGATGTGTGGAGATGTGTTTGATTTTCAATCAAATCTCAGAGTGGGAGAAATGTCGGCAATCATTTAAGTTGGGGGGACCAATTAAAAGAATGAAAAAAAACGTGGGTGATGCAGAAGGAAATTTCGTTTTGTTTTCAGAAGACGCGTTTTTAACGCGTCTTTACACTGACAGAAGGCTCTATAAATAGAGCTCCCCCCTTCATTCTGAAACCATCTCTTCTTCGAGTTTTTCTCTCATCTTATAAGCATTTGAGTGCTTAGTTCTATAATATTTGTGAGGTGTTTTGTTCTTCTGTATTAAGAGAGTGTGTGTTCTCTTTGGAAACACAGTGAGTGAGTTGTACACCACAAAATATTATAGTGGAATTCTTTTCATCTTGCCTGTGGTTTTTTACCCTAATAATTTTTAGGGGTTTTCCACGTAAATCTCGGTGTCTAGTTTATTCTTTATTTTCGGGTTTTATTATCTCAAATTCCGCACGTGGGACCAACAAGATATGGCTTAGGACCCTCACGAAAGGTGTTTCCCTCTTCTTGCATTTTCTTTGATTTGTTACTATTGTACTTGCCGGATACTTGTTGTAGATTATGTGCTTCATATTGATTATGCAAACCGGATATGTGGCCTCCATTACCATAGTTTAGTTATTTTATGTGTAAACATGACTGTGATCTAAGTGAACATCCTTCAGCACTAATATTAAATATGCAAATTTGATGGAACATCTGGCATACCGTTGTTAGTGTCAAAGTACAGTACAATTTGATGAGTGTCTTGAGCTTTGGCCTCTGAATATTTTTATTCATTACGTATTGTAAACCGCCTGAGCTGAATACTGAACATCTAAACTCTTACTCTGGTGGGATTCTAGAGGCTTCTTACTTCCCTGTTTATCTTAAAAAGTAGGTCAGTACATCATTATCATGTTGCTTCGATAAAATATAGAAACCCGCCCGTATATTTTGGAGTTCATGTTTCTGCCAAAGGAGTTAGATTGCTAATTGTATGTGAGAGTAAACCATAACTTTTCATGGTCTCATTTAAGCTGTGAAATACTGCAGATCATACAAGGAGCACATTACCAAGTCGGCCATCGATTGATACCATTTTTGGTGAGGCATTTCTTAGAGACATTCAATTTGACTACACTTTCTTAATTTAGAATCTAATTCAATGCCTATATCTTCTAGGTGATTTTAAGGAAAGCTGAGTGAGAAAAGAAACAACCGAGGAATCTGACTGTGACAGACCGAACTTTTTAATACTTAAAATTTGCGGAAAAATTAAAAATTTTCTTAAATATAAACATCCATACGGTCGTCAGCTCATCAATTATAAAAATATCTTTGAAATCATCCATCATCAAATAAATTTGCTAACAAAATACTTGCTCAAACCTCTCTCATCACAACATAAAATCAGAGTATTTTAAACTTGCATAAAAATATTAAAATAACGTGGGCGGTCATCGGGTCTAGCCTCCCGCTCAGTCCAAGCCTGCTCCTTGGTCCCCACCTCCTGTCTCCTCATAGACATCCTCACCTGCATCGATCAAGTCTAGTGAGTCTAAAAACTCAACACGTATAAACTGAGAATAGCAAGTAATACATAATAAAATCGCATGCAACTTTAAAATAGAACATACATACTTGAAGCTTGGAATTGAAATGAGCTTGAACTTGCATACATACATAGATGTGCCATATCTTAAAAGCTTTCATAAACATGCTTGCATACTTGATCATACTTGAACATACATGACTTCGTTTTGCGTAGAGGATGTTTCAAAGCAAGTGACCCATACATAATAAACGTCTGATCAGACAAACCACAGTACTGGGCTAACAGGGACGTATCCACTGCCACATACATGAGATCCTCGTTCATAATTTAACGGGCTGGTTGGTCCTCGTTCATAATTTAACGCTTTCCAACCACGATCTAACCCGTTCATAATTTAACGGGGTGGAGAGGTCCTGGGCCACGTTCACCGACTTCCAAACCCATTCAATTTGGTCACAAGACATTTAGCATACCTCAAAATCTTAAAATATTTTCTTGCACGTCAACATACTTTCTTGGCGTTGAGGGATTCGTTGGACTTCGACCGGGGTCGTTGCTGCAACATACTACGTGAATTCATAAACTTAACTTGCATAACTTAGACGTAAATATCATACTTACTTACGAGCTCAATCAATTCCTTAGGAAGTTCTAAAATTCCCACGACTCGACTTTGTAAATCATTGTACTAAACCTTGACCTCAAACCTCAAAGCATACTATTAATTTTCCCAAAATATGAAGGACACAGACCCCGTACCTACCTCCGTGTATGGGTCCGTGTAGGTTTGGGTGAGAAGAACTCGAAAGGAGGGGTGGACACGGACCCCGTGTCAGGGTCCGTCTGAAGGTCCGTCTAGACTCTGTAAAAAGACACCGAAGGGAAACAAAGGCACGGACCCCGTGTCAGGGTCCGGGTAGACATCCGTGTAGGCACTGGAAAAATACCCTAAGTGAAACACAAAGGCACGGACCCCGTGCCCTCATCCGTGTAGGGGTCCGTGTAGCTACTGTGAACGCGTATCTACGAGAATTCAAGTGCTTGTGGCTTCCTCTTCCTATTTTGATCACCCAACCGTGACTCGACACCTCGAGACCCGTACTAGAGCGTCACGACATTGTACCAAACCCAAGTAAGCCATTATAATTGTTCCCAAGTGTGACAATCCACAACTAATGACACAACTCGAAGTTCGACACCATTTTCCTCCTCGACTCTTGATTCCACTTGGTGCCTAACGACACGAAAAGAGACACCAAAAATCATCCCAACATCGAACTAAACATTCCTAGACGCAGCAACGATCACCCGTCGATTCCCAACGAAGCCTGCAACAATTAAACTTCAAGAACACAATTTACGTAAAAGTCGCAGTTTGAGCAGTCCCACGAAAAATGCTATAACTCACTCAATTTTTGTCCAAAAATTTCGGATCATATATCAAATCGAAGGTATCAAAAAGCTCTACGTTTTTTGTGTTGAAAGTTTTCTCAAAATCTCGACCGAAAATTTGCAGTTTTAAGAAGAACAGTAAAAACGTGATTTAGATCTAAAAATTTTCCTTCAAAATTGATCCAATCAATTATCCGCTCAAACTATGAACATCATACATGAATTTTATGCATAAAATAACGCAACGCATAATATGACATGATCGACGCAGCAAAAGAGAGATTATACGTGCCTTATGATATCAAACGTTACCGAAACGACGTCACCGAAGCGGAGATAGAAGCGAGGTTGATCCGGGACGATTGTGGCGCTAAAATTCTTGAAGGGAACACACGAAAATTCGCTGAAAATTAATGGAGAAGGGGGCGGCTGCTTACATTCAAGGAACCCTAGTATTTTCTCTCAAAACAATTCTGAAAAATATAAAACATGTGTGTGTGTTGTGTGTTTTACGTGTCTAGTGTGTGTTAGTGGTGTGTGTGCGTGCGTTAGGTAATTAAGGGGAGATAATTATGCTTAATTCAATAATTAACATGCTAATTTAAAAATGCTAATTCTCCCCTAATTAAAGTAAAATACACATTAATTTTAAATAGCTCCTTAATTAAAATAACACCCACACAATAAAAAGTTTAAAAGTTTTAAACTCTCAAAATTAATAAATAAGTGATTTAAGCTTAAAAATGCTAAAACTCAATAAATTATTTAAAATACCCCATTCCTGACTTAAAATAAAATACCGCATAAAATTTCCAAAATCGTCACCGGTCTCTTCCTCAATCCCGCCTCGAATAATCGTCTGAAATATGAAACTTGAAAAACATTCTAACGTGCATAACATAAACATGAATAATTAAAATAATGTATTTAAATAAATCATGCAATACTAAGACTCGTTTTAAAATTAATTAAAATGCTTTAATGATTAAACAAATGCATGGGTTAACATGTACTGAATTTGGGCACTACACTTACAGACGGATGCTCACATCAATGGATGATGTATCCATAACAATAAACCCCATGATTAAGAAATCGGAAAAACTTCACAAACAATGGCGACGTATGCCAGTATATTTGTAGGCTTCTCGCCCCAACTTCATGTTTCAGCAGAGCTATATCATTCAAGTCTACATACAGTATCAAATGCATCAACTTGTAGGACATGAACATGCTTTTATGATTAGATAAAGTGTGCAATAGGTATTGAGAGTGGTGTGTGAGACTGGCTCTGGCTGGGCAGGTTTGCATTTGAAAATTAAAATTGTTCTTTCTTGGGGCAGAAGTTTCTGGTTCATACATTTAGCGGACTTCTAATTATCCATCCTGGAAGATTGAACGTATAAACTTGGTGACTATAACAGGTGCTTGTGTTTTACTAACTAGCCGGATTTATTTTTCTTATAATCTGGGCAATGAATTTATGTTGGGAATATCGATAAGATGTGTCTGAAGAAAACAACAAAAACTTTTGTTCAGATTAGCCAAAACATCCAACTAGAAGAACCTTTATAGTCTTAAATCTTTTAATGCTTCAAGATAACGGAGGCTAATAAACTATCAGCCCAAGCTGGCGTGGCCAACTAAATGAATCTTCCTCATCATTTGCTCCACGGTTTAAAGTTCAAGGTCTCAGAAGACTTCAAATCACTTGGGGGCAAAAACAAATATCAATGAAGTTGCTCTGACAAACTTGAGATGTGGATATAGAAATATTCTAAAGTGATGCCCCGCTTAAAGCAATAGAAAATGGACTCATTCAGATGCACCCAGACCCTGAACTCAAATCACAACAATTGACACCAATTAGAAATATACAAACATACCAAGCCAAAAGTCTGCACACTCAATTAATTTGGTATCTGACATTTGATATTGGGTTTATTCAAATAGCATGCCCTCAAAGTTCAACCCCTGCTCAATAAAAATCCAGACGAGAAAATCAAATATCTCACTCCTTGTAGCCAAATTTTCATGTTACTCATCCAGTTCTTTTTTCCCCTCCTCAGATAAAGCCGCTTTCTTGGCCCCTGGTTTCTTCTCTTCATTCTCTTTCGACTCAACACTCAACTTTTCAATAAGATTGGCTGCAGTGACGGCTTCTGCACTCTCTCCAACAGCTTCTGCCTGAGATTTTGTGATTTCTTCAATTTTTTCCTTGAAAGATTTGCAATCTGAAATAATCATGAAATGGTCAGGGTATGAAAAACTAAATACAGAACTAGCAGCATTTGACAAGAAAAATACTGATGAAAGCCTAGTACTTATTGCTCAGAGGCAATGCTTGATTCAAACTAGCAGCAGACGATTACACAATGATGGGGACAATTAAAATCAAATAATAAGGTTCAACAACCTTGGGGAATGCAAGTTTGGTTAAAAAAAAAAAGGCAATTGTATGCCTTACTATGAGTAATATTTATACACGGAACAACCATTAAAATTGTGGAAAAATAAACCGCCACAAGCAAACAGAAAATATATCCGATGGAATCTTAACAATTCACAGTAATAGGGATCTGGAAAAGGTTGCTCAGTATTGAACATCACAACGATGAACATGGAATAATTGAATATAGCCTCTATAAGTAATTAAACTGAAACCTACTAAGAAGATTCGCTACCCCTGAAAAACTCATGACCTGCACCAGGCTTGGACTTGCAAGTTTGAAAACCGCAATAAAGCATGTTATAAGTAAAGTAAAATTAACTCACTCTCCATAGATGCAAAACGAATGCAGAAAGTTTCCTCCTTTAGCTCTCCATCGGCAAAATCAGCAGCATGCCATACACATGACTTGTCATTCCCTTGATGCTCTTGCACCGACAATGAGGGCAGCACTGTAATTACAAAGGTAAACCTAAGACTTAGGTATACGCACCACCTTGTTAATCAGATATCATGCTTCTTTAAACAATAAAGACATGAACAGTTGCACAAATTACATAAATTTGGAAACATCACTTTTAACACCACCGACATGGATATGAGAAGTATATATCCCGTCATATAAACATAAAGCCATACAGTTCAACTAGATAAACAAATGTAAGTATATGATTAGCTAACCAAGATGGTTGGCGCAGATCTTTAGAGTCTTGTTCTGCCTCATGACAAGCCTAATTTTACTAGTCTCCTGGTGCTTTAGAAGCTTCACGGTGCCGACTCCCCTCTCCTTCCATTGGTTACCCTCCTTGTCAAATCTATACAATTTTGCTTTCCTACCAACATAAAAGATTTGATATTAAAAACAATAACAATTATAATAATTCCGCTGCAGTCAATTAGTTATTCAATAAATTTTCCACAAAACATGAAATAAAGGAAATGCCAGCATGTTTGTAACCACTAGTGAGTGCAGCAAAGCTCCTAACAAATAGAACTTCATCTAACTATAAATTTTATCGATCACAACTAGTTTGGCTGCCACAGATCGATGATCACACATAATCACTACTCTACAGAGGAAAGAACACCAAAAAAAAATAGATAATAAGCCTTAATCTAATGAATCGGAGAGTTCAGCAGCCAAAAATAGTTTCCGGCAGAAACAAAAACAAATGATTTGAAATTTCATACCATTGTATCAATCGATTCAAAAACCTACATCTTAGCATCCATCACCCAAAATCCAAGCAACCTTAAGCAATCTACACAAAAACAAAAAAGAAACTTAAAAATTCACTTGAAATGTATTACAGAAGGAAATCAGGAAGACGAGTATGGAGTCTTTCTCATTGAATTATGAACAATCCGAACTGAAAAACTGTACATTGAGATCTATTAATATGCACCTATCTACTCAACTGTATTCCAACTACCCTACTGGTCTTCTAACTGACTTAAGTAACTTAATGAGAATATATCTATCTAATACCCCCCGTCAAGATGGACTGTATATGTTCTTGACAGACATCTTGGAGAGTAGATGGGAGAGTGTGGTAGAAGGTAGAGGTTTTGTGAACATGTCCGCAAGTTGTAGATTAGACCGTACATGGAGTAATTTGATCGATCCATCAGCGATCTTGTTTCGAACAAAATGGCAATCAACCTCTATATGTTTGGTACGCTCGTGAAATATAGGGTTGTGAGCAATGTGTATCGCCGATTGATTGTCACAGAATATGGTGGCTGGTGCATTAGTTGAAATGTTTAGATCACATAGGAGTTGTTTGAGCCAAAGGACTTCACTGGTTGTGCTGGCCAATGCCCTGTATTCTGCCTCGGTCGAAGATCGGGAAATAGTGGCCTGCTTTTTGGCTTTCCAGGAGACTAAGGCATCACCGAGAAAGACGCAATATCCAGTGACTGATTTTCTTGTTTCCACACATGAGGCCCAATCAACATCGGAGAATGCTCGTAGTTGAAGAGATGAAGATGCTGGGAAGAAAATGCCTTGACCAGGAGCTGCTTTGAGATATTGTAAGAGGTGATGAATGGCTTGCATATGCGGTGTACGAGGTTTGGAAACAAATTGACTTAGTTTGTGGACTGCAAAAACGATGTCTGGCCGTGACAGTGTGAGATAAAGAAGTCTACCAATTAGACGACGATACTGGGATATATCCCCAAGTGGTTGACCATCAGTGGTGTTAAGAGTGGAGCGAGGCTCCATTGGTGTAAGAAATGGTTTGCTAGCCAAGAGACCGACATCTTCTAATAGTTGCAGCGTGTAATGGCGCTGTGATAGGCAAATTCCGTGCTTGGTGCGTGCGATTTCCAGACCAAGAAAATATTTGAGCGAACCTAAATCTTTGAGCTTGAATCGGCTTTGAAGAAATGTTTTTAAAGACTGGATTGTGTGCGATGATGGGCCAGCGATGATGATGTCATCGACATATACAAGCAGAGCTACAAATGAATGTCCGGTCCCTTTTGTAAACAATGTATTATCAGAGTGAGATTGGGAAAATCCATGATGAAGTAAGGCCTGAGAAAATTTAGAGTACCATTGTCGGGATGTCGAAGTCCATAGATCGACTTGTGTAATTTACATACAAGTTTAGATGACGTAGTGCCTTGGGGAACTTGTTTAACATATCCAAGGGGCATATCCATGTAAACTTCTTCCAATAGATCACCATTAAGGAATGCGTTGTTCACATCTAGTTGAGCAAGATGCCAATTTTTGTTAGCTGCTAGTGCTAGAAGGACTTTGACAGTGGTTAACTTTGCTACTGGTGAAAATGTCTCAAAAAAAATCAACACCCTCCTGTTGTGTGTAACCTTTAGCTACGAGACGTGCTTTGTGTCGATCCACTGAACCATCAGAAGTATACTGTATCTTTGATACCCAACGGCATCCTATAGATCGTTTACCCGAGGGTAGAGGAAGCACGGTCCAGGTGTTGTTCAGTTCCATTGCATCCAGCTCTTCTTTCATTGCATCTCGCCACTGAGGAAAATGAACAGCTTGATGATAAAATTGTGGCTCGAACTGTGATGACACATTGAGCACTAGATTTCGATGGGACTGAGATAGAATATCATATGAAAGGTAATTACTTATTGGATAAGTACCCTTGGAGATAGGTGGTACTGATGAGTGCAGCAGATTGCAATGATAGTCCCGAAGGTATGAAGGTGGATTCGTTATTCTGGAAGATGTTTGAGTTGTGATGGTTGTTGGATGATCATTGTGTGAAGAATGCATCTGATCTGGTTCAGGGACTATCATTTGAGGGGTGTCAACACATGGAGAAGCATCACCAGGGCATGGTGGATTGAGAGGCTGCGGGAAGTACCACATTAGGAAAAGGATCAACACTGGTTGGAGATGTTCCCACGTGACATGGAAATGTGGATTCATGAAAGATGACATCCCTGGAAATAAAGGTTTCTTGTGTCTGAATGTCAAGCAATTTATATCCTTTTATACCCGAGGGATAGCCCAGAAATATGCATGGACGTGCTCTGGGAGAAAGCTTGTCACGGTGAGCAGCCAATGTAGACGCAAATGCAAGGCATCCAAAGTTACGAAGAACAGAATAATCGAAAGCCTTTTGATAGAGGAGGGCATAGGGAGTTGTGTGTTGGGTCCTAGGGGAAGGCACCCGATTGATCAAAAATGTTGCAGTGAGGATACACTCTCCCCAGAACTTAGTGGGTACTCGAGATTGATACAAGAGTGACCGAGCTACATTGAGGAGGTGCTGATGTTTCCTTTCGACGACTGAATTTTGCTGGGGTGTTTGTACGCATGAAAATTGATGTAGAATGCCCTTGGCTTGACATAGTTCAGTGAAGGCAAGCTCTTTCGCATTATCAGTGCGAAGAGCTTTGATTCTCTTATGGAACTGAGTTTCAGCCATGGCGTAGAATCTGGTAATCACATGTGGAGCATCTGATTTATTGTGTAGCAGAAATACCCATGTGAATCGAGTACAATCATCCACTAATGTTAAGAAATAATGATGACCATTATACGTGGGAATGTGGTGTGGACCCCAAACATCACAGTGCACAAGATCAAATGGATGTGGAGAAATGTGTTGATTAGAAACAAATGATAATCGTCGTTGTTTAGCTAATGGGCAAATGTAACATGATTTACACTTATCAAGCTTTGAGGAGCTGTAGTTTAAATTTTCTTTCAGCATTTCCATGACTTGAATAGAAGGATGACCAAGTCTCATGTGCCAAGTGTCCACTGAGATTTGATTCACTGCAACAGATGAGGCTTCGGTCCAATCATCAAGAATGTACAACCCTTCAATTTTTCTACCCTTCCCAATCATCTTCTGCGTCAGGGACTCCTGGATAATGAAAGAATCATGATAGAAGTGTATCACACATTTGTTGTCATCAAGAAGAGAGCTCACTGATAATAGGTTGAACTTGAATTCTGGGACATAGAGGACGTCTTTAAGTGTCAAAGAATTATTGAGCACAACATCACCACAATACTTAACTCCGATGGAAGTATGATTCGGCAGTGTGACCATTGAATTATGTATGATTCTACATGTTTGAAAAAGAGATGAATTCGAGCATATATGACGAGATGGCCCAGAATCAATAATCCAACTGCTATGTGATTGTAATGGGCTGGACTCAGATATAGATAAACATATACCTGTGGCGTGAGCACTAGGATGACAATCTTGAGAGTCAAGTGTGGACAAGTGTTGAGAAAACATTGCCATCAGCTGTTCAACTTGAGCCTTGTTGAAATTTTGAAGTATATTCTGGGGTGCATTGATGTCAAGTTTCTCAGGTATGTGTGTTCCAGAAAGTTGATTGGCAGCTGCATGTGAAACTTTGTTTGAAAACTTCCCTTTGAGTTTGTATCCCGGAGGATATCCGTGTATTTTATAACACGTATCAATTGTGTGTCCATGAACATTGCATTTGGTGCAAAATGGTCTTTCTTTGTGTGAAGCCATGTGCCCTTTGTTGGTGATGAATCTCTGCTGTTCTTGCTCACCTTTTACAGCAAATGTCATGCTCCCTGCAGAAGGGTTCCCGGCATGTTGTGAACCAACAGCTCTTTGACGTTCTTCTTGTGCAATCAAAGAGAATACTCGATTGATAGGGGGAAGTGGATCGAGTAATAAGATTTGGCTCCGGATTTGAGACAATGAATCATTGAGACCCATCAGAAAGGCCATTGTGTAATCTGCCTGAAAATACGCTTCTATTTTCTTTACGCCTTGGCAATCACACAGGCCACAACTACACATGGGGCGGTAATTTGTAAGTTCGTCCCATAGAGCCTTGAGTTTGGTGAAGTAGACACTGACAGGGTCTTGTTCTTGGCGCAAGCTGACCAACTCACGTCTTAATTGGAAAACTCTTGGGCCATTACTTTGTTGAAACCGTTCCTTGAGATCTTGCCATATCTCTGCTGCCGATTCAGCAAAGAGGATGCTGGCTGAAATCTCCTTTGAAACTGAATTCAGGATCCAAGATATGACGATGTTGTTGTTGCGAATCCAGTAATTGTGGAGATTCCACTCAGTTTCTGAAGGCCTAGCAATTGACCCATCAATAAATCCCAATTTATTCTTAACCGAGAGTGCGATCTTCATCGCACGACTCCAAGAGGTATAATTCTCCCCTGTAAGCGCTTGAGATACTAACATGAGCCCTGGATTGTCCGCATGATGCAGAAAATACAGACTCATTGGATCTTCAATGGCGGACTGACCACTGGAAACGGAAGAACCGGGCACATTCGCAGGGGCCATTGTCGAAGTTGCTCGAAATAATGCCGAAGATCGATGATGAATGATAGATTATCTGAGAGCAGTATGCCGCGCGAAGGTTTGCTCTGATACCATATTACAGAAGGAAATCAGGAAGACGAGTATGGAGTCTTTCTCATTGAATTATGAACAATCCGAACTGAAAAACTGTACATTGAGATCTATTAATATGCACCTATCTACTCAACTGTATTCCAACTGACTTAAGTAACTTAATGAGAATATATCTATCTAATAAAATGGTAGTAGTAGATCACTCACAAGTCAAGAAGAACATCTTCATTCTCTTCACCGGTGGTGACGGAGACTTCTTGAAGTCTGACGATGGGGACAACATGAGCTCCAGTATCTTCATCTTCGGCAGATGGCTTGAAGTCTTCGTCGTCGTCCTCCTCGGATTTTCTCAAAGTCGCGGGTTCTGAGGTGCTGCTCGCCATATTTCAGTTCAGATCCGCAGTAGGGTTTTGGATGAGGTCATGCTTTTGGGCATCTCTATTTATAGTGGACTGGACTTGATTGGGAATTTGATACAACAATTGTGTCATATTATTTTTTTAAAATACATTAAAAAATCAAATCGAAAACAATGCAAGAACACTTTTCGGTTTGTATACACATTAATGTAAACGAGAAATTAATTAAGTTTATATATATATATATATATATATATAATAAATCAATTAACAGGCCAATTCAATTGTCGTGTGATTTTGTGTGGCTGAGGTGCCACGCGTTCAATCATTTCGACTACTTTTCTCACAGTTATTTTTGTTCACCCGTTTATA
Organism: Primulina tabacum; assembly: GCF_025594145.1. Classification (NCBI taxonomy): domain Eukaryota; kingdom Viridiplantae; phylum Streptophyta; class Magnoliopsida; order Lamiales; family Gesneriaceae; genus Primulina; species Primulina tabacum. Next base: position 42,456,720 of record NC_134556.1, on the reverse strand, counting down.
GCTCGTGTTTTCTAATGTTAAATACAAAAATTTACCCAACAACGTGTACATTACCGTGGATCGACCATCTTTTTTCCATACTTTTTTTTTTATTTTTTTATTTTTTTTAATGAATTGAATCCATTAAAATAGGTAAAAAGTTAGTAATACAAATACACTGGGCATCCCAGGAGATAGACTAAATATCAATCACAAACATACCATACATCCATCAGAACCAATAACACATATATCAACCTACATCAACACATTTGTCGCTTGTGGAACACAACGGTATGTATGAATCTTAATCTTCATGAAAATGGCATCAACCTTAGGCGTCTCATTGTCGAAAATTACCTTGTTCCGAAGATTCCAAACCTGGTAAACTGTTGCAGATAGTGCTGTGATTCTCATCTTCGCTAAAGTGGATGTCCCTTTGTAGTTGTTTCGGAAGGCTGTAAGTATTGAATTCGGAGTTGCCATGTTCTTCCTCATGTCAAGCCAATTGCGCACATTATTCCAAATAATCTTCGAAATTTTGCAAGAGAAGAATAAGTGATGTACCGTTTCAAGATCATCCTTGCAAAGAACACAGCTATGATCTGGAAGAAAGCCCATTCTATCCCGTGTCATAAGCTTCGAGTGGGCAACCAACCAAAGAACAAATCGATGTTTCGGTAGGATGCAACTCTTAGCCAACAGTGGTTTCCACGGCCACACACCTTTTGAGCGCACAAAGTAGTGATATGCTCTTGAGAGGCCCCCGCTCTGACCAAACCAACTTCGAAGTCGAGCAATGGCAGCATCTTTGCCACCCTCAATTCTAACGATGTCATTTCTAATGCTCAAAATATTATTGATTAATGGTGGGTCATCATGCTTCCCACTCCAATTCCACACACCACCGAAACAACTGTAAACATGATTAACCCATCTAATCCACAAACTTTGCTTCTCCGAATGGATGTTCCACAATGTTTTAGCAAGCAATGCACGGTTCCAAGCCTTCAAATCTTTCAAACCCAATCCCCCATCCTCGAGTGGCTTACATAACATAGACCATGCAATGGGCGGATGTTTTGTAGGCCAAACAAATTTGCGACAAATAGAGTGTATAGAATTTATCACACAACTTGGGATAGGTAAAATGGGCAGCCAGAAGCATTCAATACCTTGTATAACCGATCTGATCAACTCAATTTTCCTTGCATAAGATAACTGAGTTTCTTGGCCATGAACTCACCTTCCTAGTTACGTTGTCAATAAGATCAGTATAGTCTGCTGCACATAATCTCTTCGCCGCAATTGGTATCCCAAGATATCGGAAAGGTAGTGTCCCAATCGAGAAGCCCGTGATGTTCAAGATATCTTGCTTGTTATACTCATCAATGCTAGCCATAAAGATGTTAGATTTCAAGGAATTCATGCGAAGACCAGCCATGTTACCAAACTGATGTAGGCATTGCATAATCATCGATACACTATGTCTATCCCCATACGAGAATAAAAGCAAATCATCGGCATATGATAAATGAGTTAATCTTAGGTTGGCACATTTTGGATGAAAGGTGAAGCTTGTGGACCGAGACATTCATTTCAGCATTCTAGACAGAACTTCAATACATAAAGTAAATAGAAGAGGAGATAATGGGTCACCTTGTCGAAGTCCACGCCTACCTTGGAAGTGCCCATGATACTGCCCATTAATCACAATAGAATACGACGTCGTTGTGACGCACTCCACAATCCAATCAACAAATCTGCAAGGGAACTTCAAAGATAACAAAACATCATGTAGGAAACCCCAGTCAACTGTGTCATAAGCCTTTTCCAAGTCAATCTTGAGAATACACCTCGGAGATCCACGCTTGCGTGCGTATTTGCGCATCAACTCTTGGGCTAGATGGATATTATCAACAATAGATCGCCTCTGATTTCCTTCTTTACGATCGATCTGCTTGGCATCACTACCAGTAATACGCCTCCTTGTACAAATAAATAAAAGTACACGACAAATATATATTTTATTACAAGCCTTACCCCAAACTATGTATTACTATATATATATATTTGCTTGCTGCAGGTGAGAGGGCCTTCAGGATCACTTGGTATACGATTGGAATTTTATATATATTTCAAATCCAACTGATATATAAAATAAAGCGTGCAATAAACATAATCAACAAAAAATTATAAAATCATACGGTGTCTCGGTCTCATAATCGTCATGGTCGTCACGTCACCATCACCATCTTTGTGTCTCTCATAATCGTCATAGTCCAAATTGTGTGATGACCCGATATCAATTTTTAAATAATTGTTTTAGAAAATTATTTAAAAAAAAAACTGTTAGAAAATGACAAGTAATATATTGACAATTGTATTGTTGCTTTTTTATATCATTTTTATGATTATTTGAAGAATTATAAAATAATATTATTATTTATTTAAATGAGATGGTGTCAATAATGCATAAAATACATTGTAACACATATATCTATCTATATATACTATTTATATCCAGAACATACAATTAAATAACACAATAAATTAAATAATATATTAAATGTATATGAATATATAATTTACAATAAAACTATTATATGACATAGAAGTTTTATACTATATATATACAATACAAAATGTATATAATTTTGCATGAGTGTTACCTGAAGATAAAAAATTATTTCAGCTGATGTTGGAATGAATCAAAATGCAATACGGAACTTGAGTTATTCTTGTGTAACTCTCTATCAATTGATGTTGAAGTTTTACAGGAATTGCACAAAAACTGATTTGTGTTAGAGGCATAGAAGAAGATTTGAAAATATGAAGAGAATTTAATAATTCACGATTAATTGATTAAGTCGTTTGAATTCTTAAGTAACGTACATATATATGTTATATTTTTAATTGAAATTATAACGCTCTGATGGACAAATAATTATTGGTATTGTTAAGTTAAGAAAAATGTGAGTAGATCGGAATTTTAAAAAAATTGCCTCTTTGTTCACACTTTTAGATAGATAGTTGTTTTTATTATTTTTTTTTTCGAGGAAATTATTATTATTATTATTATTATTATTGACAACAACAAAGATTTTTAGATTTTTTTAGATTTTAACTTCTCCTCATTTTTAGAAGCACTCCTTATTTTTAGATATATATATTTTGTAATGTTTTTTATTTATAAATTGTAACCAACCCATTTTAGTTTTTATTTATACCTCTATCATATTTTAGAGTAGGTCTCTTCTGAGACGGTCTCGCGAATCTTTATCTACGAGACAAGTCAATCCTACCGTTATTCACAATAAAAAGTAATAATCTTAGCATAAAAAATAATATATTTTCATGGATGACCCAAATAAGAGATCCGTCTCACAAAATACGACCCGTGAGACCGTCTCACACAATTTTTTGTCCATATTTTAACTCGATATTAACTCCATTTAATCACTGATTTAAATTTAAGTTTTGAAAGTGTATTAAAATTTAATACTTCTATAATATTTGAACTTGGAATTTATTTATTTTTCTCTCATAATATAATGGGCAACATTTTTATTTTATATTAAATCGTTAAGTTATAAATTTATTTTTATCAATAATTAATTATCCATCAGAACAATATAAATTCAGTTAAAAGTAAAATTCAGCAAATGTATATGACTAAAAAATTCAAAGATGCCTCACTATCTTTTCTATACCTCTATTATATTTGAACTTGAAATTTGAATTTTTTATCTCATAATATAATGGGTACAATTTAATTTTATGTTAAATAATTAAGTTACAAATTTATTTTATCCCAATGTCATTAGGTCCATACCATAAAAAGTTAAAATGGGCTGGGTAAATTTAATTTTTAAAAATAAAAATGTTAATAAAAAAGATATTAAAAAAAATGAGAAGAAGTTCTAAAAACGAGGAGAAATTAGGGATAGGCAAGCCAAACAAATAATTTGTTTTTCCATCACCCATCCTAACAAATAATCAACTTTATGAAAATACTCATGTTGAGTTTCACGACGTAAACATAAAAATGAGTAAAAAAGGTTACTTCTGTCAATGCATAATTGAAAAATAATGTCTTTTACATAGTATCGTTGGGTCTATATCATAAAAAGTTAAAATGGGTTGGGTAAAATTTATTTTTAAAAATAAAAATGTCAAAAAAAAGATTTAAAAAAAATGATAAGGTTCTAAAAATGAGCAGAAATTAGAAATTGGTAGTCCCTAACAATGATCAACTTTACGAAAATAAACAAATTGAGTTTCATCAGATAAATATAAAAATTAGTATAAAATACTGATTTTGTCGCACAATTGAAAAATAATAACTCGTAATAAAATTATTGGTTTAGACAGGAATAAAATTTCGTTAAAAATTTCTACAAAAGACCCAAATATTTCGAGAGAGCCCAATTTTTTTTTTATTTCTTGCTTGTTATTGGAATGGCGGATCCTTACTGGAGATACGCCGCCGCCGCCCCCCCTCGTGCCTCCGTTCCTCCTCCCGTTCCGTTCGATAGAGGTTTGTGCTTCCTTCTTCATTTATTAGCGTATTTTGACAGTAATACAAAGAGCCATCACAGATATATCGTAGACCATGGCAAAGTGAGACGATAGAGTTGGAGTTGTTGCTGCAAAATTTACATCTGCTATTGCAAATTCGTCGGGCCTAAAATTTTGCAAAAAGACTTTTTTGTTGTTGTGAACAGCAAATTACTAGACTTTTCTAGAATTTCGTCAGCTAATGCCAAGATGAGATAGCCTGTTATGCGCAATAAGGAAGGAATTTGAAAGTTTTTCTGCGCTCATAATTTTTTTCTGAACTCGAGCCATTGCAAATAAGCTGAAACTTGAATAAAATATATTGTGCAAAGTGTAATTGTGTGGCCTGTAACTAGTAACTACCTCGTGAATATTATTTTATGTTCTTATTTTGCTTTTTATTTTTATTATATATTGTTTCCCTGTAGTTTTTTAGTTTTGCAATGACAGGGAGCATCCCGAATCCAAGCTTTCCGGGTTACTTACTGCCCGAACAGTCAACACTGAGTGCTTATAATCAATATAACCCCAATATTGATTCCTTGGATTTTCTCCAAAAAGATGTGAGTTTTTTCTCGTCTTCTAAGCAACTTCTTGTATGTTGAGTACGTATGATGAATAATTGGTTTTGTTTCGGATTTAGATCTTACCATCTCGTCCTGGGTCTTTTGGCATCGAGGATATTTCTAGCATTCGTTCTGAGCATGGTGCCAGTGTATTGACTGTTGGAGCTAGCATTAGAGGCAATCTAAATTCTTTTGATGATCCAAATTTTCTAGGCCACCGTAGAGATGTTGCTTCGGGCACTAGTCCTGCCATCCCCAATGTGAGGACTTCTGACGGTCCTCCAGTTTCAGGTGGACAATCAAATGTTCTCTTTGTAGACGGACTTCCAACTGACTGTACAAGAAGAGAAATAGGACGTATCCTTGCTTTTTCATACTGTTCATGCTTTTCCTCGTTTTATGAAACAGCTAACATCCTGATCAGATTTTGGCATTTTTCCCATCTCGTATTATTTAGCTACCATGGATTAGTCATTAGTGTTCTTATGGTAGCTATACTTAAAAACCTCTCTCTCTCTCTCACACACACATATGTGTGTGTATAAATTGAAGCACTCAACTGGTTCCAGTCTCAGGTTCCTTGACTCGCTAATAGATCTTTTTCGGCCATTTATTGGATTTAGGGAACTTAGAGTTGTTCACAAGGAGCCGAGACGTGTAAGTTTGCCACTCGCTTAATCTTGTATCAAGATATCAGGACACGCCATAAACTCTGTTACTGGATTTTAAAAGAGAGGCTCACGTCTATATTCATCTATATTGACATCAATGCTATTTTTTCCCCATCGTTGGCAGCGCGGAGACAAGGCCATGGTGCTCTGCTTTGTTGAATTCACTGATGTGAAGTGCGCACTCACTGCTCTGGAAGCCCTTCAAGGTTAGAGCTTAATCACAACCATTTTGTTTTATTATAGGGCAAATGATCCATGGACCTCTTAAGTTGAAAAAAAACACTCAAATGTGAATGAGGTTAATTCATGGTCGACTTAATATCACACGTGTTTAACTCAACCCCTTCAGATGCACTTCATGAATTCAAATATCAGATTTCATCATCTAATTTTTAAAGAAATTGGTTCTTTCATGTCATGTTTGTCTTCTTTTCTAAACTTACGATGGATGCCCATGCTCATGCCATGATAAGCAATTGGACTCGCAGGTTACAAATTTGATGACAAGAAACCAGACTCTCATATTTTAAAAATCCATTTTGCACATTTTCCTTTCCCCTTACCATCTGAGGGAGAAGAGCGGCGATTTGGAGGTGTACGATAAGATTTACCTCCAAACAATGAAGATATTGGCACACACGATATTACTCGATTCGTGTGGTGACATTGCTATTTTCTTGAATGTAAAGTGGTCTTCAAAACTGTCAGTGCCTGGATGTTGGAAATATCTTTGTTTTCATGTTTTAATTTTTATTAAAGGTACGATTTAGCTAGCATATTAATGACTTGCTTGGCTTTAGTTTTTTTTTTTTTGTTACACCAAAACTTCGCTTCATTGTGATTAGTAATCTTTGATGTCACGTCCACTCTATGGAAATGGAATTGAAGGTCATATGGCTTTTGTTACAAGCTGGAAAAAACACACGGCTAAGAAGTGCTTTATAGAGAAAACATGCTTATAATCAATATGGTAAAGTTCAAGCAAGCAACGTTAAATGGCAACTTGAATCTTTGATATAGGATACACTGTTAAATACAAAGGTTCTCAAATCTTAGTGCTTACATCTATCTAAAATTCAGGTTTTACGGTTTTCCCAATACTGTTTGTGCGAAGGTTATACGATTGCACGTTCCACTTGGATTTGTCATGATGTCATAAATGAAAGTACACACTGGGAACTTGACGTAGGTATGTAGGGAAACCCATTCGTCAGCCAACTTGGTGTTTATGCCGCAAAATTACTGAAAGATGCATACCACACGTAAAAATAAGTGAATACAGGTCAATTGAGTGATTTCCCAGCCCATTCTCGTTGTCTTCTCTTTTCTCTTCTCCTGCAGAGTGTCATGCACCACATAATCTTTAGGATCATCACTGCGTGACATATTACCCTGCATAACGACACAAGCGTCTGTAAGTAATGGGTCCACAACGGCATGAAGTGAGCTGAAGAATACCTTGCCAGGCTCAGGAGCGAACCACAATGAAACTCCCATCCAATCGGTCGAATCATCTTCGCCGCCACCAGCATTTTCATCATTAGACGAGTTGGATTTGGTTGAGACGTGAAACTGAAATCTATTTTAAATTATCATATCGCATTGAGGTTATAACATATGATTCTAAGTTACAAATACACTTATTTGCATAATGAAATATGCGTGCTTAACTCCACGCTCCAATTTCAAATGGTTTTCCATGCACGGCACCCACAAAAAGAAGATTTGAACTCCTCAACTTGATTCTATTCCATCCATCAAATAGATATAATATACCTCGAGGACAAGTTTGTTCTCACGATTTACTGTCTCTGCCCTCACAAAGTTTCTCCTCTCCTCTCCTCTCCTCTCCTCTGTTTACGTTCTTTTTTGTTTTATTTTGTTTTACGGCAGATAGATTAGATTAGATTTGATTTAAGCACAATTCACACCCAACATAAATAAATATCAAGCGCAATCCTCTTCTATTCACTCTGTCTTTATTGTTATATAATAATATAAGAGTATCTAGTATTTATACAATATCGAGATATTATAAAAACTCTTAAATTAGAAATTTTTTGCTTTATAAATATTTTATTTTATTTAAAAACTATAAGACTATAATAATTAATATCTATGTTTTTAAATATATAATCTGTACATGTACATATTAATACTATTAATAAAAAGTAAAATTCCATCGAGTTCTAACATTATTTGAATATTAATATCGATGATGTAAGTAAGTCTATACACAAACACAAATTCAATTCGAATCGAATCGAATCTAATCTAGAACCAAACATAGCCAAACGGAACGATCTTTGCCACTGCTTGTTATAATGGTAATCCTTAATTCAAGCAATTTAAGGTATGGATTAAGAAGAAAAGCAATAACACCAAATGATACGTACGCATGTTAAACCGAAAGCCAAAAAAAAAGAAAAGAAAAAGGTTCTTTCTTTTGAAAATTTGTAGAAAATAATTTCTATCCTTATGGGAAGAAAAATTGCTTTAGGTGAATGCCCCATCAAAGCTACAATCAATCGTGTATTTACAATTTAATATATAATCATGGGTAACTTATTCATAATCTCATCGATTATTGATCTTGCAACAATTTTTTGATGCAGTTTCATTCCTGTGCGGAGCCATTACCGGCAAGAAAACTCCACCACACAGCCAGTCCAAAACACCGAAAACAGAATACCCCGACTCCTCCCCGGTGAAGGAATCGTCTGCAGGATGGGACTCCCCAGAGGAGCAGCGGCCTAGCACCGCCAAGCCACCACTCTCCGATCAAGAAGAGGTTCAAAATCTGCAGCCAATCCCACCACCGCCTGGGAGGCAGCACCACATGAGGGCAGCCTCCTGCCACCACCATCACAGCCGATCAAACTCCTCATTGTCGAAGCTCACGTCGAGTCTGAGCATGAGGGTTCTGACGGCGTCGCGGCGGGAGGATTCTGGCAACAACAAGAAGATGATGAAACACGAGGACTCAATATGGAAGAAGACGATAATACTGGGGGAAAAATGTAGGGTTACGGATGAAGACGAAGATACCATTTTGTACGATGAAAATGGGAACAGGATTTCAGCGTACCATCCGAAAAAAAACGCCGCCAGCGTTTTGTCTTTATCAAGGCAAACTTCACGCGCAGACCAAGATTCAGTTCCTCCAAGGTTAGGGGCACGCAACTAAGAATTGTCATCAAGAAAATGATCAGTGCAAGTTTAGGGATTAATATTTATTTTGATTAGATGTCAAAATTATTTGTACAACATTTTTTTGGATAATTGATGAATCAGTACGTATAAAGGCTTCGAAATGCATGGCTTATTTTTAGTTTCAGACAAAACTTGAGAAATAATGTTGCACTATCAGGTTCAATATACAGAATATATATGACACATTAACCCAAGGAATTATGCCACTTTCTCATGCAACAAAGCGCATCAAATGATTCAAAATCTTAATAGGTTTAATTATTTGTTCCTCCACCTCATGTACGGCAAAGATCTCAATACTATCAATGATAAAAAGTTTGATTTCACCGACAATTTTTTAGACGAGCTTGTTGTATAAAATTTGTTTAATACGATTTATCATACTATGGTTGTTTACATGCTACTGCATTGATTAGGAGGTTATCTGGTGGAAATCAAATAACACACAGACATATATTGACTCCAGCAGAATAATTTTTGGCCCATTAAAATAAAATAAATTAATGGATTAAAAAATTATTTTCCCTAATAAAGAGGGTAAAGCTCTATAGATTAATAATATTGGACCATGAAATCTTATTAATTTAAAGATGTATAATACATGATTTTATAGAGAGTATTTTTTTTAATCAATTTAGCAAACTATAAAAAAAATCATTGTGTATAATTCTCTTATTGTTTCATGTATTATATTCCTTGAATTAAAATTCATTGCACATTTTCAATTAGTTTAATTTTATTTCTAATGATTAATATATAATATCTTTAACGTTATAAGATAGTCATATAAAACTACATTTTATACTAGTAATGGAATACACACGCTCTGCGTATAATAGCACATCGTTTATATATTATTTATATATACCATACTAGCATATCTTGGCACGCAATACGTGTATGCATATTAAATTTTTTATATTAAATAATATTTTTGTAAAGCGTCTGCAGATATATCAAAACAGAAAATTTTTAAAATATATTTTTTTAATGTTAAATGTTATATAATCATTTAAAAATTCAATAGTATATATAAAAATAAAAGAATATTTTATTGAGATATGTAGTTATAGTTCAAAAAAACTAAAATAGAATTTTATGATATTATTTTATTAAATAAAGATGAAATATGTTTATAATTTTATGATATAATTTTACTAAACCCTAAACCCTAAATTTGAGAACCTCCGGATAGAGGGAAATGAGACCATTGTTGAATATGATCGAAAACTTCGTGACATAGCTAATGAAGCTTTCAGTCTCGTTGACCCTTTGTCAAATTAAAGGCTTCTCACCAAGTTATTGAGATTCCTTCTAGAGCGGTTTAACATCAGAATATGTGCCATCAATGAGTCAAAAGACACGTTCACATGAAATTTGGAAGATTTGGTAAGCTTTCTCAGGACATTCGAGATGAATATAGATCTACAAAGAAGAGATAAGGGAAAAGCCATTGCATTGCAAGCTTCTGATGACTCCTTCAATAATCTAATTCAGGAAGCAAATGAATCTGATCTCGGTGAGGAGTCACTATGCCTTAATGCTAAATCTCTGGAGAACTCCGACTTTGACGAAATCCAGGAATCTGACCAAGAATAACTTACTATAGAGACTGTCCAGATGATGTATGAAGAACTGTATGATGACTGGCTCAAAAGAAATGAGACAAATTCGATACTCTCTTAGGAAAATATTGAATTAAAGAGCAGTTTGTCTCGACTTGAAATCCTATTAAGTAGGAATGACCTCGAACTGTGCAAAGTCAAGAATGATCTTGAGAAGACCTCAAAGACTCTTGCAAAATTCAACTCAAGTTCGTCAAGACTTGACTCAATGCTAACTATGGGGAAAGACAGTAGAACTGGTCTTAGATATGTTGAAAGCGTATATGAACATGGTGAATCTTCCAACTCCGTATCAAAATCAACTGTGTTTGTAAAGGAAAGTGAAGACGATTATGTCCCCTTAATAGTGAACTCTCCTATAAAGACTCTGCCAATCTCAAAGCAAGCCTCGGAACAAAGGCTGAAACAAAACATAGCTTTTTCCTCTCCCTTGAAAGTTTACCCGCTAGTGAAGATGTCACAAACGAAGAAGCCAATGTCAACTTCTAAATCAAAGTAAAGAAAGCGACATTTTACCTGCCGCTATTGCCATAAGCCTGGGCACATCAAATCCTTCTGCTACAAAATAAGAAATGACTACCTGAATTGGGAGTCAAATCGGGTGTTGCACAACACCACAGTCAAAACTTCTTCCACAAAGAAAATATGTATCCAAAACTGTTATTCGATGCAATGTCATTTATAATTTTTTAAAAACTAATATTGCAGAAACGTGGTACTTTGACAGTAGGAGAAAGTAATGATTGCCGTAGTGCCAAGGTGAGTGATCTAGACCTTGGCCCTCGTCCCCATTGAGGGCCTAGAGTCTCGTACATACAAGTTTATCTATACCATTAAGGATTACCTTTGATTATGTTTGCTATGTTTTAAATGATCGAGACCATCTTGCGAAATTTGATTCTAAAAGTGATAAAAGCCTATTTCTTGGATACTCAATGAATAGTCGGACCTATCGTGTATTTAATTTGAAAACTAGGACAACTATTGAATCAATTAATGTCGTGTTTGATGATTTTGCATATCTAACAAGAAAAACCAAGGAGGATGACACTGAAGGACTACTGGATGTAAGTGAGCCTCTAACCAAAAATGGTTTTGAGTCTGGTGCTGAGAATAGTGAGACAACAACCAGCATAATACCGCCACTGAATCAAACAGAAACGCTAGATGATGAGGACAATGATGATGGAGTTAATAATTACGGAAAGGACATTCCCAGTAAGATTCAAAAAAATCACTCATTATTTCAAATTATTGGTGAAGTGCATGTGACATTCAAACAAGGAATAAAGAAAAAGTGGACTACCGCGTAATTTGTGTTAGTCTGCATGAATACCACGTTTTTTCAGGTAAATCACTCTTGTTTTGTGTCTCACATTAAACCTTATGTCTCACGTTAAACCTAAGAATATTAATGATACACTAAAAGATGAATACTAGATCAATGCTATGCATGAAGAACTTGAACAATTAATATGCAATGATATATGAAATTTGATTCCTAGACCATCGAATGCCAATGTTAATGAAACAAAATGCATTTTCAAGAATAAAGTGGATGAATATGATAACATTGTTCGATTTCATAATTTTTTTTTTTTTAAAAAAAGTTATTTGTTCTTCTACACAACTATATATGTTGTTTTTTTAAATGCGACCCCACCTTGGATGAGCAATCGCATTTGGTATCATCGTCTTACATTTCCTAATCTAAAACTCTGAAACACCCCATCCAATTCTCTAGACCCTGCCTACTTAAAGGGCCATTAGGCTAAATTCTACTGCACGATTACCCACTCATAAATATGCCAAAAATTTCAAATTTGAGATTGTCCTGGACAAAATTTGCAAGAAATAGATGATACGACCGACCCATCAAATTTTTGCTGCAAGATTACTCATAATTAACCTTAATTATTTAGAGTTCATTGATAACCCTGAACAACCAGTAGGATTCGTCTTAGAAATAAATCAATCCAGAGCTATTGTTTCAAGAATGAAGCATTCAAGCCGCTTTCTTCCTCTTGAAGACTTCACAACTATTGTATTAGTACCTGCATCTGCAGAAAAAGAATGAAAAGACAGAATTGAGCTCATCGACACTTTCGCCTGGAAAATATGAAGACCAAAAACACAACTGAATTTAACTAAGAAAAGGATACAGAGAGTTCGATTAATTATTTGCCTCCAACCGAGCTCACGTTCCCTGAAACCAAAAGAAGACAAGAAGCATATCATATAGTTATAAAGACACATCAATGCTCAGAATTGAAATGCACCACATCATACCTAGCGTGGGAACCGTCAAAAGTAGCGTCGAGGCCAAAAAAAAAACATCACATTCTTAGAGAAAATAACATCTCCGGGCTCCAATTAAAGAAATTCCAACTGATCAACAAGCTCTTGTAGATCTTCATCCCACTCTGGAGTTTCAGGAACCAAATTTTCCACAGCTATGTCTGTCTGTTTATCAACGGCAGAGACTTCTTCAGCGAACTCAAGAACTGTAAGATCATCACCAAGCAACTTCTCCCATATTTCTTCCGTGGTAGGATTTAAACTTGCAACACCTGTGGAGGGAGTTTTCTTTGCACAAGCATCATTTTCACCACTGCTAGATCCATCAAACATTGCAGCGGAAAGAAATGTTTCCATTTCCAGTTCAATATCTTGAAACTTCTCCTCATCTTGGTCTTCTTGAACATTCTCCGCGCTTGGACTCATGGTCAATCTCCTCTTTTGCCCAATTTCTATTCTCTTTGTATCTTTTTTCTGCGAATATTGGTCATAGTATTGCTGCAGGAACACTGGACTACTAAAGGCTTTGGCAAGAAAACTCATCATTTGCTGTTGTTTTGCCTCCGCGCAGTGTATCCTTTCTTCAATTTCCAAGATTCGGTCCCTAGACTTTTGCTGCTGTTGTTTAAGCTTCAAGATTTCCGCCATCAGAAGATTTCGATCTCTTTTCAGTCTTTCAACCTCTTCCTCCATTCCATATAGACCCAACTCTACACAAGAACCTTCACTTGGTTGAATAATGCTGCTTTGCACCAGGTTTCGCCTTCTTTTGATGGTTTTCAAGAGATGTCTCTGTCCTCCCAAAAACCCGCCATTGGCAAACTCCCATCTATCTGGATCAACTTTTCTAAAGCCCTGCAGATTTCAATATTTTAGTATCATCGTAAAACTCACACTACATGTGCTTCCAACTGATTAACATCATAACCAGAGCAAAAAATCCATTGCAAGCATCGGAAATTATCAAATCAAGCAAATATTTTATTTTTTCCCCCTGCCAGCGCATTGAACTAAACTTTCACTCACACTGGTAAATAGGCCCGTGAGAATCATTCATTGCAAAAAAAAAAAAAAACGATAGTCTTATCCAATAGCTCAAGGCAAAGATTATAGGTTTCAACCACCAAGTAATGAACATGTAGCACGTGTTGGCTTCAAAAAATATATGTGTTGCACATGTTGATTCATCAGAGCGTCAAACTAAGCGGAGAAACGCAAGTAATTAGAACTAACAGAATGATTTATGGGAATGTATGGAAAGATTGTAGTATAATAAACATAAAAGGCAAGAAAGAAACTTGAAACCTAGTTCTTGAAGACACTCACATATGTGTTGAGTTGGCGAACGAAACTAGAGAAATTGCTATGCTTGAAGTGTCTTGGAAGCAAAGTGGATGAGAATTTATGAGAATCCCATACAATGAAGCTGTTCTTAGTCTTGCTCCAAGAAATCACCGAATCGGTTGAAGAATCCTCAACCATTTCAAAGATCTTGATCAAGAATGGAGGTGGGCCCGTTTCATGCAGACCCTCCATTGGTCGTGGCGAAGAAGATGACGACGACGAGGCTGCACCACCAACACCGCCGCTGGTGGTGTCGCGCTCCCCCTTTGATTTAATTTTGACGCCTTCCATTGCCTTCAAGATCGAAACTTTCTTCGAAAAATTAATCCCGATAATTGAATTTTGAGTTTATTTCGTTGGGTTTTGTGGTTTCCAGTGAGTGAGAGCGACTTTTATTAGGGTTTGACAGCGGGAACGAAAGTTCTGGAAATTTGGAGAACAAAGTTTCAACTTTTCTTGGATATTTCTTGGATTTGTCAGCACGTTTCAGAGTGGGCCTAGTGCTGCTCTTCCAAGATAGCTTGCTACAATATCGGAAATGGTCTAGAACCTTCTGAAGACTTCATTTGTAAAATTACGAACTTCATGATAAAAGAAATGATAAAATTATAGGACAAATTATTTATTTATTAATATAGAATTACGGAATTAGGATCCGTCAACGAAATTAGTTGAACAAAAATAAACAAGACATGTTTCTTTTATATAAACCCGTCAAGCCCAATCCGACCATATTGAACAAGAGATGTTTTTTTTATGAGTTCCCATGGCCGACCTATGATGTACATCCCTCGGTTTCAGTTCATATCTCATCACAACATGACCCACGCATAGGTACACATAATCATCGAATGATAACTCTGTTTTAGAGACCGCAATTACCTCTTTCGGCATAAATATTGGACAACAGTACATAGTTTCGTGAATTCCATGGTTATAAGCTCCTCAATAGCACTCGGCAAGTGTCCATGTATTTCTGACACATGGAGAAGGCTCCGTTCCACCTCTTCCCTGGTTTTCTCAATTTGTCACATAAAAGTTGTAGTTTTGAAATTCTTACGAAATCCCTCTATTTTTTTTATTTTTTGATCGTTTTTGGAAATGATAAACATGGCGTTGCAACGTCTTCTCTATCAGGTCAGTTGCCAAGTTTTTAATCACTTAAATCTCATGTCTAATTCTTATTTTTGATGGGATTAATTTGATTTTCTTCGATTTTAGCCCTATTAATTGCACGATTTCGAAAGCCCTAGTCTTGGAATTTTTTATGCGTTTCCCGTGACAAGTTGTGATTTTTGTAGGGGTTCTGTTTTATTTGGCGTAAAGTCTGTATCTTTACCTGAATCGATTGTTTTAGATTCATGAATTTTTTAATCTGGCTATTTTGAAAGACAGTTGTGTTGGAGGATGAGTATATTGGATTTGTTTTATTGATTTAATCAGTATTTTTTTTTCCTTCTCCTTTTTAGTATATTGTTCTCTGGTTTCAAGTGGTTCTTATTGTGGCAGTTTTGGCGCATGGAAAGGAAAGATTGTCATAATGCTCTGTTGCCTGTAACTTCAATGAAATTCTCATTTAATCGTGTTTGTTCTTTGGAAATTTAATATTCAATTTATTGCTTGTATCAATTGAAATGACTACTTAATCACATATATCGTTTGGATGTTTCAGATTCAGCATGCTTTCACTCGCTGCTCTGCTCTTGTTTAGCGATTCCCTGTGCATTCTTATTATAGGTAAAAGGCAACAATGTCAACTGAGGCAATTTAGCAATTTAGCTGCCCGAAGTTACAGAACTTCACCATATGCTAGAGGATGTGGTACATACCCTTTCTTTCCCAACTAAAAATTTATGTTCAGCTCCTTGCAAATGTGTTAATATTTTTCTATCAAAATGATTGTGATACTTTCTTCTTCACGACTTTGGCGAATGATAGCAATTGGATTCTGATGATTTTTTACTCTTTAAAGTTTGTTTTCCAGTATTTGTTTCTTCTGATTTTCTGTGGCATGCTACTAATGTGTGGCTGTGCAATTGAACGATGAATATGTTTATGATGATTATATCTCATCACATGTGTGCGTAACATGAACTTGGTTGAACTAGCATAAGAGTTGAATATGTAATTATTATTTAGCCTAGAGTGAGCCAATTAACTTTTTATACATAGCTTGCATGTGTCAAATTGCACATCTTTTGTAGCTCATGAAAGCATTCACGTTTTCCCACAAAGCTCTGTTTAAACTAGCGATACATTTACTTATTAATTATGCATCGATGAAATCTTTTGATAAATACATTCTGAACAAGGCCATGGCATGTCATGGAAACACTTGGGATTGATAGGAACGTCACCGTCCTAGACAAGGGTGAAAAGGTCTGTAGATTATTAAACTCATTCATGTCCTTGTGTGTTTTAAGTTCTAGCAGTCCCTCTTTCACCTCTTTTATTCCAAATGCACTTTGAAATTGATTTAATCTACTGCATCTTTATTTTGTGGTCATATTTGCTTCATGATTAACATGATTGATTTATCATAGAATACTCAGTAATGTCATGCTACTCCCTTGATTACATTCTGTTCCTACCTATTATACGCATTCGTGCTTATCACTCTTTTGTTTTCTCATGTGGTGCACAAACTTTCTAGTACTCTAGGAGCAGATTCAATGGGAAGGCCCAAAACTTTGGCAGTCTAGCTCGTAGATTGCGTGAAACAGATGGATCAAGTGACACTGCTTATCTTTAGGAGCAATATCGTCGAATGATCCAGAGTCAGTCATAAGAATGTTTGAGAGTGAACCTCCGCTACACTCTAATCTGCAGCTCTTGCTGAATATGCCAAGACTTTGGTGAAGGTTGATAGGCTTCATGAAAGTTAGCTTCTCAAAACATTGAACCGAGGTGAGGATCAAAATTTTTTTTCTTCCCAATTGCAAGAGGTGTTTTTTTATGAATATATTCCTACCTCGGTATAGCTATATCGAATGAACTACTTCCCATTGTTTTGTAACTCCTCTTCTGTGGTTACAGATTTTGTTTTGTCCCTTGAAAACTTATATTTTGACTGAACTTTTATGTAAGGATCTCAGGTGCTACTAGCTCGCAAGTGGATAAAGAAAGCGTTGGAGCACTTTCAGCTTTTAGAAATTTGGGGAAATCTTCCAAAGATGGAATTCTGGGTACTGCAAATGCGCCTATACATATGGTGACCGCGGAAGGAGGGCACTTCAAAGAGCAGTTGTGGTGGACTGTCCGTGCTTTGGGTTTGTCATTCCTTTTAATTTTTGGTATTGGGGCTCTAATTGAGGTTAGAGGAATCAGCAAAGGTATTGCCCTATGATTCAGTTTTGTCTCTAATTAAATGATAAAAAATATGCTTCTCACTTTTCTGACAGGGCTTGGTTTACATGAAGAAGTGCAGCCCAGTATGGAATCAAATACAAAGTTTAGTGCCGTGAAGGGAGTTGATGAGGCAAAAGCTGAACTGGAAGAAATTGTCTACTATATTCGTGATCCCAAGGTATTGCCTTTATGGGTATTGTTTTGTAAACCCTCAAATACACGCCAAAAGAATGGAGTACTTGTGAACATCATGCGGTTTTAAATGTTGGTTCAGGGCAATTGTTTAAATAGACTAGTATTTAACATGATGCCGAGGGATTTGACTTTAGACCTTGTGTGTTTGCTCTAAATAAGTTTGGTATGTGGCCAGTGTTCTAAAACTCGGGCTAAGAGGATGGCGCCGACCTCACCGAAAAGGTGTTAGGCGGTAAGCGGGCCTCGACGTTTAAGTTTTTTTGGGATTTTAATTTTTAAAGTCCAATTAAACCAGAACAAGACATGAGAAAGAACAAGACATGAGAAAGACATAAGAAAGAATTATAGATTTCTGCTTTTAATTTTTTTAATTAAAACCACGATTTGTTTACTTGCGATTGTCCTAATATACCACTCTTATCTTCTTTGTTTTTTGCACACATAGGAATTGAATCCGACCCTAAAGATAATATTTTTATATATTTTGATTTATCTTCCATTGCCTATTATCATGTCTCGTTTGTCTCGTCTTTAGCCAAAGAAGCAGGAGGAATGAACCAATTTCAATTGGATTTTAACGATGTTTGGGTTGAAATTTATTCTAAGAACCATTACAACTCTCTTGATACCGTGGAATATGCCTAGTCTCTGCCTACATTTGCGAAATTTTTTTGAACTTTTCAATGGGAGAAAGCGGTTTTGAAGGGTTTGGTCGAGGGCAGAAGGATTTAGCACTGGAACGAGGGGTTTGTTCGGACTATTTTTTTGGGGAAAAAACATAACTTGAAAATGCAAGTTGTGCCACGTCATTCCTTCGTCCAATCTCGTCCTTTCTTTCTGGAATTCCTAAACCAACTCCTGTATATGATTTTGCTAAAGGAATAGAATTATATAGATTCTCACTTTAGCTAGATTGTCATTGCAGCGTTTCACCCGTCTAGGTGGAAAACTTCCAAAAATTGTTCTACTGGTTGGCCCACCTGGCACTGGAAGACAATGTTGGCAAGGGCTATAGCTGGAGAAGCTGGTGTGCCATTTTTCTCTTGCAGTGGAAGTGAATTTGAAGAATTGTTTGTTGGTGTTGGAGCTCGTAGGGTGAGAGATCTCTTTGCTGCTGCAAACTAGATTTGTAGGATCCTTAACTCCTAATCGTTATTACAATGTAATTTGATTATAATTAATTAATTACAACGAAAAACGAGTACAAAATTTCTTTACAGTTAGCCCAAAATGTGTCAACTATAATTATAATAATAAAAATAGTGTATCATAAAGTCTCGTCTAAACATAAAATAAGTCAACACATGAATGAATCCAACTAATTACAAACAATTCATATCATCGGGACATGTCTTGGTATATAGATACATATATACACTGAGATATACTACTCAACCTCAACTCAGATGTGACTCTCTTCGGAAGTACATTCTCCGGTCTTCTGATAACCTGGATATTTGCCATTGTCCACACACACAGCTCCCATTTGGGGGTGAGCAAATGTTCCGTATGGAACAACATAGTAAATACATGTATCTACACAATGATATATGATATGTAATGCATGCATGTCATGGAGATATCATGTCAAATGCACATCCACTAAGCATGTATCAGAACCTCTTGAGCTGACACACCAGCTTCGGTCGAGTATAAGGGAACATCCGTATGATAACGTCGGCAAAGCATTATCAATTCCCAAATCTTAACCAATCAATCACAGGGGCCACAAATGACTATGTTTTTAAGGGTCACATAATGCCAAATATAGCATCGTGGTCAGAGCCCCATAATCAAAATTCAATGATATAAAGGTATGGAAGGATCATAGCTCAACGTGCATGTCATGTATCGATGTATGTATAAAATGATGTGTGTGAACAAGATATATTTTATACATCGATCTACCAATCATGAATGTCATGTATACTACATCAACTCAACAAATAAGGTATATCGACAAATATATTTTCAGTCAGATGTGACACAGATACCTGTCGTATGTTACTTAGTAGCAACATACCTCAATTTTTCGTTTTCAGTTCAATGTAACTTTAAAATTTCAGTACAGAAAATCTATTTACATAATCAAATATTTATTTTAATCAATAAAGTCATTCAAATGCAACACTAATAGCGTATTTGAATGTATCAATTCGTTCTACGCTATTTAGTTTAACCTTTATTTTAATAGGATAATTATATAGCATTATAAAGCATAATAACTCATTATTCTACACTCATTATTATACATCCAACCATTTACCATCAAAATTTCATGTTTCAAAATTGTTTTGAAATTTTGAAAATTCATATAAAATTGAAATTATAACATAATTCAATTTCGACTTTGAAAATTAGTTTCTCGTCGGCTATTCTATCGCATATATTGATTTCGAATTCAAATACACGATATTTCAGCAATTCAATAAATAAAACTGCTGAATCCAAGAGAAAATCACATCAAAAGAACGCTCTCAACACGAGGATTTTGAATATATAATTTGTTTTGAGTTTCAACAACGTTTCAAGGTAGATTCGGATGATAGAACTTGATTTCTTTGTTTTTCTTTCAAAATTTCAGAGGAAATGGAAGATATATTCTGAAAAATTCATTCTTATCCACCTTAAATCGTGTGCAGCTAAGGCGGTGCGCGCATGTGTTCTAGATCTGGCGCAGCCGCGCGCTTGTTGCTGTCCAGAAGAAGTTTGACAAAGCTTAGCACATAGGTGCGCGAGATCCTGCTCGGGTATGCGCCTTATTCTATCCGAAACACTATTTTACACTTTGAATTAGTAAAAGTGATCAACATGAAAGTTGTAGATCTATATCTTTGTTTTCATTTTTCATTGCTCTCAATCAGTTTGGGCATCGGACACGAAAGTTATGCTCATTCTCCTAAAATTCTGAGTGGGGGAATTTCAATGCACACAACACAATTCTGGATGCTTTTGTCTTTATTTCTAAATCGATTTGGGTAAAACTCAAAACATAAAAGTTTTAGTGTTATGTATTCGCTTTATAATGAAATTGGTTTCATTTCATTTGAAATAATACTCAAATAATTACGCTAGAAATCATAAATCATGTTTGCGTAATTGTGCTAGAGCATCAATGATTGCACGCAGCGGACTCCATCCCATGCTTGCGTTTGACGAAGACCTTCCTAATGAAAACAAATTCGATTTTATTTGGTTAATTTCCGTTGTCTTTTTGTTTAAGATTGGTATATGAACGTTGTAGCAGTATTAGATTATTTAAGAAATTTAAATAATATATATATTTACATGTACATGTGCCACTACCACTTATATTTAAATAGTTTAATTTAAAACTTTCACTACTTCCAGAATCATAGGGAGTCGAGAAGCACGATGAGTTTGGCTAGAAAGAACTGAAGAAAGGATATACTGTCATGCTTATATTCTTCGGATCCAAGTTTCCCATTCTATAATAATAATAATAATAATAATACTGAGACACATAACATTCATAACCTTTCTAATAAGATCTACAAATATTATTTTCAGACAAACAATCATTGATTTAAATCGACGACGCTTATTTTAAAATATCAAGAAATAACAAACATCTCATGTGAATTTATGTGCAAAAAGAATAGAAAGGTGGCAATAATAAAAATATTAAACGCCTTTTCCGATTCAGCGCACTTCTCTTTTATAACCAGTTCCGCAGCTCTTCCTTTATCTCTTCATTTCACGCACACAGAAACACACTTTTTGGGATCAGATTCTCGATCTCTCCAGATAAAAAAGGGAAAAATCCCATCTTTTTCTCAACCAGAGAAAGGGGAGAAAGGATAAAGGAAAGGATTTTTTCCTCAGATCTTTCACTCTCTCCTCCATCTCTCTTGCTTTCACTTTCTCGCATCTTCAGTGGAAAATGGGTGTCCAGAAAAGGTACATTACATCAGATGAGCTCAAAACACACAACAAAAGAGGGGATCTTTGGATCTCAATTCAAGGGAAAGTGTACGATGTTTCAGAATGGGCGAAAGATCACCCTGGCGGCGAGTTACCGCTCTTGAATCTTGCGGGCCTAGATGCAACCGATGCATTTGTTGCTTATCATCCAAGCACAGCCTGGCAGTATCTTGACAAATTCTTTAACGGGTTTTACTTGGAAGACTACTCTGTGTCCGAAGTGTCCAAGGATTACAGAAAACTAGTGTACGAGTTCTCTAAAATGGGGCTTTTCGAGAAGAAGGGCCACGGGGTTTTGATTTCAATATGTTTTATGGCGTTGCTGTTTGCTGTGAGTGTCTATGGAGTGATTTTCTCTGAGGGTGTGCTGTTGCATTTACTCTGTGGTGGTTTGGTGGGATTTCTTTGGATTCAGAGTGGTTGGATTGGGCATGATTCTGGTCATTATCAAGTGATGATGACTCGAAAACTCAACAGAGTTGCCCAGGTTCTGTCTGGGAATTGCCTCGCAGGAATCAGCATTGCTTGGTGGAAATGGAACCATAATGCTCACCACATCGCTTGCAACAGCCTCGATCACGATCCAGACCTTCAACACATCCCGTTCTTCGCTGTGTCTTCCAGGTTATTTAACTCAATCACTTCTTGCTTTTACGAGAGAAAACTGGAATTTGACACTTTGTCAAGATTCTTGGTTAGCTATCAGCATTGGACATTTTATCCTGTGATGTGTTTTGCTAGGATTAATTTGTATGCACAATCAATCTTCTTGTTGTTATCTAAGAGAAAAGTGCCCAATAGAGGGCAGGAGCTATTAGGATTGCTGGTGTTTTGGATTTGGTACCCTTTGCTTGTTTCTTGTTTGCCCAGTTGGGGTGAAAGGGTGATCTTTGTCTTAGCGAGTTTCACGGTTACCTCTACCCAACATGTTCAGTTCTGTTTGAACCATTTCTCATCTAATGTTTATCTTGGATTGCCTAATGGAAAAGATTGGTTCGAAAAGCAAACAACTGGAACTCTCAATATATCGTGCTCGTCTTGGATGGATTGGTTCCACGGTGGATTGCAATTCCAAATCGAACATCATTTGTTCCCTAGATTGCCTCGATGCCATCTCCGTAAAGTCGCGCCCTTTGTAATGGAGCTCTGCAAGAAACATGGATTGCCTTATAACAGTGCATCGTTCTTGGAGGCGAATGCTATGACTATCCAAACACTTAGAAATGCTGCGTTGCAGGCTCGGGATTTCTCCAAACCAGTTCCAAAAAATCTAGTCTGGGAAGCTGTCAACACTCACGGTTAAATCCAGAGAATGCGGTTCACATTTATTTATGCGTATCTCACAATTGGCTTGCATTGTTTCTTGAACAATTTTTAAGCATGACAAGTGATGTTCTTGTCTCCATATTTTCTAGAATGTTGTTTGTCGAACAATGTTGAACATTTTATTCAGTACTTTGAGAGCTTCAAAATGTTTGTTTCAATAAGTAGTGAATGCTGTCTGATCTTGATTGCTTGGAAGAGCGCATTTCTCAATTTATCATATGTAATATGGGTTCCTTAGTTCTTACTTTTAATGCAGTAGGCTAGAGAATGACTATCTGGTTGAGTTCGATGCTCAAATTAAACTCTGAAGAATCGTTTGAGCAAACAAATTTAGCTACCACAGTAAGTCAGCAACAAGTAAATTAGTTGTCAAGTGTGAGATTAGTTTTTTAGTCTGGCTGCATGCATTTTTATTGGTACAATAGCAATTGACAAAGTTAACCATAGGCAAAAATAAAAACCTATTCCATCCGGTACAGCCTGGAATTTGACACTTTGTCAAGATTCTTGGTTCATGTGATGTGTTTTGCTACGAGTAGATCCAAAAAATCTCCGCTCTTCCGTCTGCCATACTGTCCATACATGCTTTAATAATGGGATGGACACAGCTGTGAATATACCAAGAAATGTGGTCCAAATCCCAAAATAGCAAAAAACAAGCTAGTTTTTATAAGTGTTTGGGTAGTCATAGCGTGGGAATGTAACAAGCGATTGGACGTTGAATTGGCTGGGACTGTTGTAGTTTTATTGTTGGCCCATTATCAAATGGTTGAACAATCACCTTTTGTTCATTTCATTTATTATTTTCTTAATAATATAATAGCAACAGTTATTTATTAATAATAAAATACTATGACCTTAATTTTTAGGCAAAAATTTATGTGAGACGGTCTCACGAATCGTATTTTGTGAGACGAATCTCTTATTTGGGTAATCCATGAAAAAACATTACTTTTTATGTTAAGAGTATTACTTTTTATTGTGAATATCGATAAGGTTGACCCGTCTCACAAATAAAAATTCGTGAGACCGTCTCACAAGAGACATACTCTAATTTTTATTATGCTTTATGTGGAAAATAGCTATTACCATGAAAATGGATAATAAGAAACACTAGGTAAGGATTATGGATTTAATCGTCATAAAAAACAAAAACCCAGTTATTAAATAATAATGTTCAAAATTTGTAGCATATTTTTTCCCATTATGATTATTATTACCTTTTGACAGAAAAATCATCTTTGTTCATATTGGTCGTAATAAATTTTTGAGACTTAAAACGAGATCTCAAGATTGCATGTAATATAATAAAATAAAAATCATAAATGATCTCCACTCCATATTTTCAGATCCTTTTATTAAAAAACCAAATCATACGGGAGTTTTTGTGTTTAATCAAATTTGAATAATCGATTTTCCATTACATACAACGAGTCCATTACTTTTAGTTGAAAATTATCCCGACAACTCAAGGAGGATATTGTAATAATAATAATATTTATTCTTGAAAACGTGATTCATTTACATGTGATAATAAATAATATAACAATTATAAAGTTTTATTTGCTTATTTTTCCATAAAAATATTAAATCTGTCCAAAGATAAGTTTCTTATTTGTCATGCATTAAGATTTGATTATTACAACAATAGTATCACTTGCAAAATAATATTAATGTCTAGAGACTTGATATTGATATTGGACTCGGTATCTTGATATGAGATTTGTCATTTATTTTAATATTACTTAAGATGAGTATGTTATTTGTGTTATTATTATGTTCTATTTTCAGCAAAAGTTGTCACTATATATACTATTCTAAGTTGAGTATCGATCCTTAATGACAAATTTTAAGGATTGGAAGGTGAACATTGTTATTGTTTTTGGGTGTATGAATCTAGACCTTGCGATCAGGATAGAGTAACCTACCGCTCCTATATATTCTAGTTCATCTTAACAGAAGGTTAGATATGAGAAGTGAGAACTCTCTATCCGCATATCTTATGGTCATTAATCGCGGCATACCAGAGGCTTTTAAGGGTGCGGTGCCTGACAGTGTCAACAAAGCTAAAGAATATCTCGATGACAACCACTTCGTTAAAAACAATAAGGTGGAAACAAGCACAATTCTAAAGAGCCTAATTTCTATGAAGTATAAAGTTAAGAGAAATATTCGGGAATATGTAATGGGAATTTCCCACCTTGCATCATAGTTGAAGACACTTAAGCTTGAATTTTCGGAAAACATGCATCTTACTTCTCTTCCAAACAAGTTTTTTCAGTTCAAGATAGGTTATAACTGCCAAAAAGAGAAATGGACTTTTAATGAGCTCATTTCATATTGCGTTCAGGAAGAAGAAAGATTAAAATAACACAAGACTAAAAGTGTTCATTATACAAGCACCTATAAAGATAACGGCAAAAAAAATTGAATTAGGCTGCTAATGGCTCACATGCAAAAAAACAAAAGCAAGATAAGAACAAGAAATGTTGTGCTTTTTTTTTTTTTTTTTGTAATAAAATGACCATATCAAGAAATATTGTCCTAAGTACCATGCATGTCGTGCTAAGAAAAGTACATTCAAGTGTGGTATGTTTTGAAGTAAATTTAGCTTCAGTACCAAGAAACCTTTGGTGGTTCGATTTTGGTGCTACTACTAATATCGTTTCAGTGCAGAGTTTTCTGAGCTACCGAAAGCCAAGTGATGCTGAAAGATGTATTTATTTAAGTGATGGCAAGTCGGTCAAAGTGGAAGCAATATGGCATTTTAGATTGTTATTAAGTACTAGTTATTATTTAAACTTAATAGATAATTTTGTTGTATCGTCGTTTGGACATAATTTGGTTTCCGTTTTAGTTTGGACAAATTAAGTTATTTTTGTTTCTTTGGACACAACCAGTTTAGTTTATTTATTAATTCTAATATTATTGGAACTAATTCACTTATAATTTATGATATTCTATATATGCTTGATATGAATGATTTTTATATTGAAACCCTAAATGTGGAATCATGTGGTACTATGCGTAAATGTAATCATGAAAAGTCATGTGCAGTATGGAACAAGCGATTATGACACATATCTAGAAATAGTTTAACGACTTGTTTCGGATAGAATTTTTAACTCTGTTGATTTTATAAACTTAAACAATTGTGTCGAATGCATCAACGGAAAACAAACCAAAATAAAGAAGAAGGGTGCATATAGAACCACATAAGTATTGGAATTGATAAATACAGATATTTGTGGATCATTTCCATGACCTTGGAATGGTCAACAATATTTTGTATCATTCATTGATTATTATTCTAGATATGCATACCTGATTCTTATTATGAAAATCACAGACATTGGACGTTTTCAAGTCATTTAATAAGGTTGAAGTCGATAATCAACTCGATTAAAGAATTAAGAAAGTCATATCTGGTCAAGGTGGTAAATACTACGGTAGGAATGATGGTTCAGGTGAACAAGGTCCATAACCTTTTGCTCAATGCCTAGAGGGATGTGGAATCATCCCGCAGTACACCATGTCAGGCTCACCAAGAATGAATGGTATAGTTGAACGACGAAATCAGACTCTTAAGGATATGTCAAAATGTATGATCAGTCATTCAACCTTACCAGAGTCACTTTGGTGAGAAGCATAAAAAACAACAGCTTACATTCTAAATAGAGTACCAACTAAAGTAGCTAATAAAACACCTTATGAGCTTTGGACAGGGCGAAAACCAATTCAAAAACATTTTCATGTTTGGGGATTTCCGGCTGATGCTAGGCATATAGACCACATGAAAAAAACTGGACTTGAGTACAATCAATAGCTACTTTTTTGGGTATTATGAGCGATCATGAGGCTATAAATTTTATGATCCCAAAGTAAAGAAAATATTTGAGACGAGAACTACAATATTTTTTTTTTTAGGATAATGAGTTTGGGAGGAAAAATAAAGTAACAGACTTTGTCTTCGATGCGGAATGTGTTCTTTAAGAGGAAAATATTCATATTCTTATGATTCATATTGATAATATTCAGAATTGTATTCCTGTCATCGATCAAGATGTGAAACAGGAACAAAAGACATTGTCAATCAACTCCCAAGCGAACAAACTCACCAACCTCAAGAACCAGCATCTGACAAACAATTGTCTTTACGGATGTGCACTAGAGAAACGAAGAGCTCAATTCCAGATGGTTACATAGTGCTACTCCAAGAACATGAGGAAAACAATGGTATGGCGAAAGACGATCCAATCAACTTTCATCATGCTATGAAAGATTCAAATTCTCAAAGTTGGGTCGAGGCAATAAGCGAGGAGTATAAGTCAATACAAGATAATAAAATTTGAGAACTTGTTCCATTACCAGAAGGCATGAAACCCATTAGTTGTTAGTGAATTTCTAAAACCAAACGAGATTCAAACGGTAATGTAGAAAGATATAAATCACGTCTTGTAGCTAAAGGATAACTCAATAGTATGAGATTGACTTTAAAGAGATCTTCTCTCCAGTTTCATCAAAGGACTTGAAGACAATCATGACATTTGTCGCACACTTCGATATGGAACTCCATCAGATGAATATCAAGATAGCTTTTCTCAATAGAGACATTGATGAAACAATTTATATGGTGCAGCCAGAACATTTGCATTGGGAAATCAAAAGAATGTGGTTTGAAAACTTAAGAATTCTATCTATGGGTTAAATGAAGCTTCTCGTCAATGGTACCACAAGTTTCATCAAATAATTATCTCATTTGCTTTTGAGGTGAATGGAGTGGATGATTTTGTGTATCATAAATTCAGTGAGAGTAAGTATATCTTTCTGGTTTTATAGTGGATGGCATTTTTCTTGCCACAAACGATAGAGGTATGTTAAACAATGCCAAGATATTTCTCTCTAGACATTTTGAAATGAAAGATCTTGGTAACGCCTCATTTGTGTTAGGAATCCAAATACACCGAGATCGTTATCGAGATATTCTTGGATTGCCACAAAAGGCTATATGTTAAAGTGCTTAAAAGATTTGGCATGCAACCAAGTAACACCCTGCTCGCTAAATGAGAGAAATTTAGTCATAAACAATGCCCTAAAGGAAGTCTCGAGATTCCGGAAATGCAAAAGACTCCACATGCTTTGGCTGAAGGAAGTCTTATGTGTGCTCAAGTTTGTATGCGTCCGGATATTGCTTACATTTTTGGAATGTTGGGCAGATATTAAAGCAACCCGGGAATAGATAACTGGAAAGCATCCAAAAGGGTAATGAGATACCTAAAGGGAACTACTGATTACATGTTCACATATAAGAGGTCGAACAGTCTCGAGATCATAAGATTTTCATACTTCCGCTTTAAGCCAATATATCATGAGATCCATTTAAGGCTATGTATTTCTTTTTGTTGGCTTAGCTATCTCTTGGAGAAATGCCAAACAAGCACTAACAGCTTCCTCCACCATGGCGGTTGAATTTATAGCGTGTTACAAGGCATCTAATCATGCAATGTTGTTGAAGAATTTTGTCATTAGGATGCATATTCTAGAACGAGTTCATAAACCACTGAAATTTTTTAATGACAATAGATCAGTTGTATCGTATTCGAACAATAATAAGAGCTCGACAAAATCGAAGCACATCGACATCAAATTCATTTTTTTGAAAGAAAGAGTACAAAGTGGACAGATATGGGTGTAATTCAGTTTGATGAAGTCTAGATCTAGTGAGAGTTTGTACTATACATGTTATGTTTAATTATGTTGTTCAAGCTTATATATTTGGATTTTTTTATCAGAAATAAAGTTCACTATTTACTTTACACTTTGTCTAACTGAGTTTAAAATTTTGATTTCACTTTGGTAAAAAAAAAGACCAGTTAAAACTGACATGAATAGATCATCTTGCATATAATTTTTATGTCACACATTCATTATTGATCTGTCATTTGATCAAATTGATGGCTTAGTTGTGATAGATACAACAAATATTGTATTGATCTTATGTCGATATAATTAATGGACGAGATTGTTTAAGAAACCATATGATTCTGATGACAAAAGTTTTGAGCTCATTAAGTTTAACACATTTATAAGATTACACATATGGGTCAGTGATGGATTGTTGGAATTTTAGGGGTCATAACTGTAGTTATAAATACTTAAATGTCATCATTTAAATAAGTCATAAATTGATGTGGTCTAATTTAAAATAAAAATTGACTTACGGCTTTAATTTCATGATATTATTGTGTGTATACTGTATATGATATTTCTGAATTTTTGAGAGTTCAAGTTAGAAATAATGAAAATTTTTTTAATTAAAAAAGAAGATTATAGTCCGAATTTTGCGTAAAATCATTTAGTTTTGTTTCTCATCAACAGAACTCTCTGGTTTGAAAAGAAAACTGCAATATTGAATATAATTACCCATAGTCGTCTACAAGTCATAGATTTTGGTATGCTTCCACAATTATGATTATTATTTGAAACCGACAGATGTGAAATTCGATGCATGCTCGTATTGGTGAGGTGAGATTAGATGTAGATGCGGGTTGTAACAGCATAAAGTAAATATTTAAGTATGACGAAACTTTCGGGGATGGGAGCTAAAGCAAGTCTGATTATGTCTTTGGGTTCAGTGCTTAGAGCAGAATCGGAAGGCATTGTACTTTTCTCCCCGCATAATTCATTTGGGAGAGGATCTCCGGTTGGAAGAAACTCTCATCTCATAAATTCAGTCACTTGTACGTTATTAGATGTTCTTATCGTTAACAAAATCGAAGTAACTGATGATGACCGGGTGAATCGGGTGCGAGTTTTGTGGGCGATTACACCGGGTCGGATTGATGAGATGGAGATGGTTGTCCATGCACCTGGACCTGCACTCTCAATGGAGAAAGAACGTTAATGAGCACCGGAAGATTTTCCGGCATGATCACTCCGACGCTCAAGTCAGTGAAGGATTTTTGAGAATCTTGTAATAAATATTGTAGACAATATGTAAGTGAACGAATCTTTAAAGTTTGAGCAAACCTGATATTTATAGCAAGAAAGACAACGATGACCTTATTTTTAGTGCACACTTACTAATTATGGCAAGATAGTTGTCCATACCCTAGTTTCTGACAACTTATCTGACACGACAAATCCATGTGATTCTGACAGTAATGATTATCAAAATAAGGCATCCCATACTTGC
Organism: Primulina tabacum; assembly: GCF_025594145.1. Lineage (NCBI taxonomy): Eukaryota > Viridiplantae > Streptophyta > Magnoliopsida > Lamiales > Gesneriaceae > Primulina > Primulina tabacum. Next base: position 42,426,455 of record NC_134556.1, on the reverse strand, counting down.
GTACTCGAGTGCGGTGCTACTATCGAGGTAACCCGGGTAGAAAACCACTATCCGATAACTTGTCTGGAAGCCCAGGCTTCTGGTAACTCGAGGTATATGCTCGGCTACTAATAGCTCTGGGAGATAATGTATCGGGCATAGATTTGCTTGGATATTTGTCGGATTTGCACAAAAATTCTCATAACCTGATCCATGACCCGTGATCATCTGATACCCATGACCCGAGCCTCCCGGGTATCACCATAGCCCATTAAATCTTGTCATTTACTCTTAATCCAAGGTTTATTACATTAAAAACAATTCTGAATCAAAGAAAAATTAAAAGGTCCAAAATGTATATATACATCTGGTAGAGACCACAACGTTCAAATTTCAATAATACTATCGATTCACAATATAAAACATCAAGTAGGTTTATTTTGATATCGTTTCACGAGTCTATATCCATAAAACACGTCGAATTAAACATATATATCCTGAAAAATAGTATTTTACATTAAAAAAAACATCAATTTTTCATGATTTTGGTCAAGTTAGAAACTTGTCTCAGAAGGTTTTTTTTATATAAATATCATCGTAATCCACAAATTAGTAAGTAAATACGATTACCGAGTGGAAATTTATCCAAACCAATACCAAATTTTGGATTCAAATGCCACTTAAGAATAAAAACCAACCCCAAAAAAGGTACCCAACCACATGGGGTTAGTGCGCCAGATTCCCCAGTTCCCCCAAATACAATTTTCATCATTCAAAACAAACCCACAACTTTAATTTAATCCCAAAACAACCCCTAAGCAACCGGTGACAGAGAGTTTAACATGAGTCGAAACCAAGTGCCAGTATTTATCCAAAATTACAAAACAACCCCAAAAATATCGAGATGACACTTTCTACCTCCCTCCTGTGGCTCTCCCTACCACGTCCTTGTACCTGATAACAGAGTCCAGCCTCTGAAGCTTCAACTGCTGCTTAAATTTGTTGATAAAGTCGTCAGCTTTTGCATCCACTTCTTCATCACCGTCTGAGGCTTTAGCGTTCCCATTCTCCTTCACAGTCGCCAGCCTCCGCCCCTCGACAATGTCCTCTTCTTCAAGATGACGAAAAGGGGATTTCAAACTGGCCGATTTCTTCATTCTTGCAGGGAGTTTGGCCGGGATCTTGCCGGAAGCAGGTTCCGTGTCTGATTTAGTCCTGCTAAAGTGACCGCCTTGTAGGTGACTGTAAATTTCATCCATGGTTTTCCACTCAGTTTCTTCACCTTTCTCTTCATGGGCAGGTTTAAAACCTTCCAAGCTCGAATCTTTCGGTTCAAAAATGAATTGGGTTTGCGTTTCTAGGGGATTCTTTACATGGGCTTGTTCGAAAATGAATCCACCTTGTGACTGGGAGGTTGTTTCAAGATTTTCTAGGGGATTTTCTTGGAAAAAATAGTGGGACTGTGTTTCAAAAACTTGAGCTTGAAACTGGTTGTCGGAATCTGTGCTAGATTTTTTATTAATAGACAAATTTTGAGTATCATGAGATGTGAAGTGCGGGTGAAAATTGATAGATTTCAAACGCTGGAGAAAAGAGGATGACTTGGAGATTTTGGGCTGATTGTTTTCATTTTGAGATGAACTTTCTTGCAAGTTTTGAGGTTGTTCTTGAGTGGTAAAAGTAGAGGTAAAAGTTATAGTACCTATCATGAGATTTAGGAGTACAAAAAGAACAGTGGGAGTGAACCAGCTGTTTATGAATGCCCATATTGAGGAAGGTATCGCAGATGCAGATTCAGATTCTTCGAGCATTGTCTCTGTTGAAAAAGTTTGGTTCTTGAGAAAGATAAAGATGTTATCTGATAGAAAAATTTGGGGTGTGGTAAAAGAAAATGGGAGTGGTGGGTGGAGTTGGTATCTCCCAAAAATAAAGTGTAAGCTATGGTTGCCTGAAACTTATTACCTGGATTTATTAAGCATTAATGAAACGTAAATTCATATTTGAATCCAGAGACCTTTTTTATTATGAAATATTGATGTTGGTGGACATTCACACCGAATTCTTTTTTTAGGAAATACCGACTTCATTTTTAAATTTTACTAGAATCGATCAAATTCAGATATCTTTCCCCGCACTTCGGCCGTTTTCTATTTGTCTGATTTGAGAACTGTACGATATTATGTTCGGTTATGAGTTACGAACTTATTGTCCAAGCAATTTAACCAATTGAATTTTTGTAAAAAAAATATATTGGCTCGTAGTGGATTTTGAAATTTTTTTATGGGAAGAAATCCCGAGTAGGATGGAGGGTTCAGTTGCAGTTCATCTTCTTAAGCATTCTTAATCATGGTGTTTTTTTTGGTTATAATTGAAATCGAAAGAATAATGAGATTATAAAATTTTCAAGGACATATGAAAGTTGGAATAAATTTTCATAATAAATTACAACATTTTTTGTTAAGAGATTTGTTCTTATTTTGATGGAGCCGTTTAGTAAAAATTGGGTAGATTTTTGTAGAGAAATGGACAAAACAGAAAATGATGGGTGTTGGATTTTAATTAAAAGTAGTGATGATAGGGACAGGACAGCAGAACATGGAAGTGGGAGTTCCCATTCCCATACGAGCACCTTTATTCAGGGCTGTTTTTTTGTGATGAGTTTGATTCATTTGCTAGGTTTGCTTGGACAACCTGAAAAAAGATTTGTCGTTGGAAACTTGATTCGTTCAAACCTCGGCAACCGATTAAAATTGATTGGGTTGTTCCTTATTTTGAAGAAATCTAGAAAGCTAGATTAGCCAGCTTATTCAGGAGAATAAATAGTCCAAGCTCTTTATACCATTTATCATAGCCTTCTTTTGATGATTCATGCTCGTTTTGATAAAGTATTAGTTTTCTCGAATTTCATCTTTGTCATCCAAGCGGTGACTTCATCAACGGAGAATCGTGGGCATGATGATATCATTATCAAGGAGATTCATTATCTCTTTTATTCATTTAATTTTCATTCGTCAGCACATGTTAGCTGTATTCCAAATATGGTGACTCATTGTATTGCTCATCATGCACATCCTTCATTATTTTCTTGGATCGAAGGTGTCTTTCTACGATCAGCTCAAGTGATTTTGCGTTTTCTAGGCATGGTAGGGGGAATTTTTTGCAGGATGCATTAAGAAAGAAGGCAAGGAAGCATGTGGCTAAATCCAATGGTGTGGCATCTTCCTTTGACTTTACACGTCGGCCAATAGTCGTCCTTAACATAGCTGCTAGATCTTTTGTCCAAGTTAGAAAACAAAGAAGGAAGAAACAAATTGACAGATGAATTCCATAAATTCACGTGTATTGATTTAGAGGATGACACTGAGCATAAATACACAAAATGAATTGAAACAGATCTTGACACGTATCTAACAAATTCTGTTTTACGGTTACAACCATTTTAACAACTTCAAATCTTATCAACAGATATTGGAATTTAGCTTGATGGGCCAATGTATGGACTGATCTTCAATCATGGGCTTCCAATTCTTTAGTTTACTTAACTTGGCCCCTCAAGCTGAGCAGGGGTGAGTAGACCACTCGAAGCTTGGATCGTAAACGAACAAAGGCAGCTGCTGTTAGAGCCTTAGTGAGAATGTCCGCAGTTTGATCAATCGAGAAGACATGTCGAACATTCAGAGACTTGGCTAAAACCTTTTCCCTTACAAAATGGAGATCCAATTCAAGATGTTTAGTGCGAGCATGAAGAACAGGATTAGCACTTAACGCGATAGTGCTCAGATTATCACACCAGAGAATAGGTTGTTGTGATGAGGTGACATGTAATTCTGATAGAAGAGACTTAATCCATAACAATTCAGAAGTGGCATTGGCCAAACTTCGATACTCGGCTTCTGTACTTGAACGAGAAACAACTGTTTGTTTCTTGGAGCTCCAGGAGATTGGAGAATTCCCAAGAAACCAGCAAAAACCAGAAACAGACCTTCTATCATCAGGATCACTGGCCCAATTGGCAATCACAATAACCTTTCAAATTGAAAGAAAATGCAGAATCCAAACTAATACCAAAGCCAAGAGTGCCGTTGATATACCAAAGTATGCGTTTGACAACTTTCCAGTGTGTATAGAGAGGGACTTGCATAAATTGACAAACTTTGTTGACACTATATGCAATGTCTGGTCGGGTGATTGTTAAATACTGAAGGGCCCCAACTGTGCTTCGATATAGTGTGACATCTTCAAAGGCATCACCATCCCTGGAGGATAACTTAACTCCCCTGGACATCGGAGTTGGTAAAGCTTTCGCATTACTCATCTTGGTTTTGGCAAGCAATTTTCGAGCATACTTTGTTTGATGAAGGAACAAAGAGTGATCAGCTGGATAAAGAACTTCAATGCCTAAAAAATATGAAAGATCACCAAGATCTTTAAGAGAAAATTGAGTATCCAGCTGCCGAATTAACTCGTTGATGTGACCAAGATGACTTCCTGTTATTAATATATCGTCAACATATACAAGAACATAAAGAACATAATCAGAAGCAAGTTTGATAAACAATGAAGCATCAGCTTTGGATGCAACAAAACCCATGGTCAATAATGCACTCCGGAGACGATCAAACCACGCACGAGGAGCTTGTTTCAACCCATAAATAGCTTTGTGTAATTTGCAAACCAATCGAGTATTAGAATTCTTGACTTCAAACCCTGGTGGTTGTTGCATATACACCACTTCATTGAGATGACCATGTAGAAAGGCATTGTTGACATCCACTTGTTTAATTTTCCATCGCTGAGCGGCAGCAATGCTAAGAACAGTACGTATGGTTGTGGGTTTTACAACTGGACTGAATGTTTCATGATAATCAAGCCCCGGAGTTTGAGAATATCCTTTGGCGACAAGACGAGCCTTGTAACGAGCAATAGAACCGTCCGGATGTGTTTTAGTTTTAAAAACCCAACGACAACCAATAAGAGGTGTGTCATTAGGAATAGCAACCAAAGACCATGTTTGATTGGCTAATAAAGCACGAAACTCAGATTCCATAGCTTGACACCATTGTGGATTCATGGCAGTTTCTTGAAAGGTTAAAGGTTCTGAGATTGAGGTGCTGTCAGCAAGGAAAGCTTTGGGCTTGAAAATACCATCCTTGGCACGAGTAGTCATTGGATGATAGTTCACTATGGGCAGGGAAGCAGCAGCTGGAGAAGGCGTGGTGGATGAAGATAAGGAAGAGGAAGACACGGGCATAGAAGCTGGAGAGGGAGAAGACACGTTAGATGAAACCTCATTGGTAAGTGGACAGGATGAGGAGTTAGAAGTAAAACAGGAAGTTGATGGTGGTTGAAAAGTGACTGGGGATAAAGTTGACAAATAAAAGGGATACGAGAGCTTATGAAGGACAGTCGTGACAGAGTCTTGAGATTTATGACTGAAAGGAAAGCTATGTTCATCAAACTTAACATTCCTAGATATATAAATACACAAAATGAATTGAAACAGATCTTGACACGTATCTAACAAATTCTGTTTTACGTAAAAACCATTTTAACAACTTCAAATCTTATCAACAGATATTGGAATTTAGCTTGGTGGGCCAATGTATGGACTGATCTTCAATCATGAGCTTCCAATTCTTTAGTTTACTTAACTGTCCATGGTGGGTCGAAACAACCCTTTATTTTCTGTTAAAGTCCAAAAAAATTATGGGGTGCCTGGCTCATCAATTTGCACTTGTTAGGGCTAAGCTTAATCCATCGATAAGATGCCACTCTATCAACAACGTGAGATATCCTCCAAAGGACATAAATTTTGAGTTTGTTCAGGGTACTACCACCCAAAAGCTATTTTGAAATCTAATTGTTATCCAGACAAAAATTAATAACTAATTTAGTACGTACAAGAGCGTTTATCGTTTAAGTAGCTTGCATGTTATTTACTTTTTGTTTTTATATTGACTTTCTCATTTATGAATTAATTATATTTTATCGGGTATCACAAATTTATATAATGAGATGAGTTGATTTGATAATATTTTTATTAAAAAATAATATTTTGAAATATAAAATAATTATTTTTTTTATAAACTGGTTTGTGAAATGGACTTTCGAGTTTGTGTGATAATTTGATTGAATGAAGTAGTTTTAAGGGTGTTTAGTTGAATTGAATCAAATGAGAAGCTAAAAGAATGAACGAACAATCACTTCTGCGCTGACTCGACAACTTTGTTTCAGAAAGTGTCGACGCTGTGTTGCTCAGTTCTCTCGCGAACCGCACAAAAATCCTTTGGTTCCAAAAGTGTCGACCTCTCTTTCTGATCTGGATTACACATTTTGTTCCTTCCCACGATTTCATTTCATGCGTATCGATTCTATTTACTCACCCAGTGTTTCGTGCTTTGTGTCGGTAGTCTGCTGAATTTAACACGAAACTCCAATAACGGTGGGGTTTGATTGACGCCATGTCATTTCTCGAGGTTATCTCTTTCGTTGCGATTAAGAGTGGTTTCTCTTGAAAATTTTCACTGTTTCTTGGGTTATTTTGAGATGAAAAAATAAGATCTTTCTGCCATTTTTAGTTGGGATTTTCGTGATTGTTCTGTAGGATTCGTTGCCGGTGATCTGGAGTGGGAATATCAGAGGGAACATACTGTTTTACTCGGGTAAATCCTTCCTGAAAGTTTCTGGATACGTGAAAAAGATTGATCTTTGTATTCTCGGTTTTGCATTGTATCGTGTGGTCACGAAACGGGGATTATTTAAGAGAATTTTTTCCCGTGTGAATAGCTCGATTTTGACTGTTTTATAATGCCATTTAAGTTCCATTCTTCATCTTTCATGGTGAAAAGTTTTGATTTTGGTTGAATTTTCATATCCGTTGAAGTTAATTAGCTTATTCGTTTGCGTTTGAAGTATTTTAGGACTGAATTTCATTAATTTTATTCCAATGAAGGTTTACTGTGCTATTTTCCCGTTCCTTATCAGCATTATGTGTTAAGCTCAGGAGCTGGGACGATCAGCATTCAAAATACCCACTTCTCATTAGCGTTCAAAATACATGAATTCATGATCACCTGGAAATGGTTTCTCGTTGACATTATTATTCAGCATAAATACAGTTGCTTTGCTCGTAAATGCTATTATTTTACCGGATTTATGTTGTTTGTCGACAGTCTTTTGTGTTTGTGGCAAGTATAGGATTCCATACCTTTGATTTTGTTGCTGATTCGTTAATGTTGCTGAAAACCTGTCTCTTAATTTACATCTTTAGTTTCTCTTTGGGAATTCTCAGTTTAGCCAAATATGTGCTCTTTGCTGTTTTTTATTTATGAGCAACACACAAATTGTCCGGATCGTGTGTGATGATACAGACTCAAATTTTCAATTTCATTTCAGGGATTCTGTTTATTGATTTTGATCTACCGAGGTTCCAAAATTTATATGCTTTTTTTCATAAAACTAATTCCAATAATTATAGTGTTCTGAACGCACAGGGGTTTAATGCAATGGCCCTCTGTAAGACGAAAACGTTTGAAATTTTATGTGCTATTTTTATAAAGTCGCAAGAGTGCCGGCCCTCCGAATTTCTGGGTCCGCCCCTCGATAATTAAAATTTCCATGCTTAGCTATCTAAATTGTTTGCCTCCCATACAAGTTTAATTCTCCTTATTTCTTTTTCTTTGGGGGTTTTAATAGACTTATTTCAACAAAAGCTTTCTCAATCCATGTCCAACACCGTATGTGGCCCTCAAGACGAGGAATCGGAAAGATGTCGGGACGCAGACTATGCTCTCATCCTTAAAATGGTGGCGATTGCAGCCATTCTGACTGCAGGAGTCTGTGGTGTGGCCATTCCTCTACTCGGCAAGAAACGCCGGTTCCTCAGGACTGATTCATACCTCTTTGTAACTGCCAAAGCATTCGCCGCCGGTGTAATCCTCGCCACAGGATTTGTCCACATGTTAAAGTGTTTGGAGAAGAAGAAGGCGGTGCGATGCACATCGTTGGAATGCATGCACATGCGGCACATCACGGACACAGCCACTCACAAGAAGAGGGAGCCTGTGAAGGGCGTATTCCAGAGCATTCACACAGTCATTCCCCCTCACATGGGATTGGACACGGAAATGATGACACGGGAATTAGACACATTGCTGTTTCACAGGTGTGGAATTAGCCCCTACCAAACCAAATGGAAATACTAATGATCTTTTTATAAAACGAATTTCACCCCTAGGATTGTTCTCACCACCAGTTGTTTTGGTTTCTGAAATGACCGCTTTCCGGCACCTTCTAATTTTTTCCCCCGGTAATTTGGTTCATAAATTTTGTAGTTCACAATTTTCTGTAGGGGTGTCAGCGGACTTGGGAATATGCATGAATCTATCCACCGTCATCCGTATGACTAGGAGTATTTTAAGATCTATGACAAGAAAAATAGTACTCATTTCATGATTCCAGAGTTGATACAAACTTCCTCGCATCTGAGAGAGATTATTTTTTGCAGGTTTTGGAACTTGGGATTGTGTCACATTCTGTGATAATCGGTCTATCCCTTGGAGTTTCACACAGCCCGTGTACAATTAAACCGTTGATTGGAGCACTTTCATTTCATCAGTTCTTCGAGGGCTTTGCTCTAGGAGGCTGCATTTCAAAGGCTCATTTTAGGACCCTTCACTCGACATTAATGGCATGCTTTTTTGCCTTGACAACCCCCATAGGGATTGCTGTGGGAACGGGATTTCCTCGATTTATAATTCTAACAGCCCACGAGCTCTAGTTATCGAAGGAGTGGTTGATTCAGTATCTGCTGGAATTCTTGTGTACATGGCTTTGGTGGATTTGATTGCTACTGATTTCTTGAGCAAGAGAATGAGCTGCAATGCAAGGCTTCAAGTGTTGTCATATTTTGCTTTGTTCATAGGTGCCACGATGATGTCTTTGCTTGCGTTATGGGCCTAACTTGTTCTATCTTCCATTTTTTGATTTGGACGATATCAGATTTTGCGATGACAATAACTAATACCCCCTTCGATTCCATGATGTGAGTTGGGTTGATTGGGTTGGGTAATCATGTAGGATTTCACTGGTAGTTTTTGGGTTTCAATTGCATTCCTAAATATATCGCATATATCCTTCTATTCAATCTTTATAAATAATTAAGAGGGAGCCATCGAGATGTGCGTCATGATACTTGTAGATTTTTGTTTTATAAATTTGTAAAAATAAATAATTATTTTTTAAAAACGTTTGCAAATGCTATCTATAACTGTTGAGATTAACAAGAAAATTCAAACGAAATTGCAATGAAAAATAAGAATGACACGGATTTACTTGGTTCGGATTGAGATCAATCTTACATCCAAGGATATGGGAACACCCAATTGAATCCACTAAATAAATGAGTTATACAAGATTACAATTATCACAAAGTCACACCACCGAGCTCTTGTTGGTTCCACGTGCGGAATTTGAGATAATAAAACCCGAAAATAAAAAATAAACTGGACACCGAGATTTACGTGGAAAATCCCTAAAAATTATTATGGTAAAAACCATGGGCAAGATGAAAAGAATTCAACTATAATATTTTGTGGTGTACAACTCACTCACTGTGTTTCTAAAGAGAACACACACTCTCTTAATACAGGAGAACAAAACACCTAACAAATATTATAGAACTAAGCACTCAAATGCTTATAAGATGAGAGAAAACTCGAAGAATGGATGATTTCAGAATGAAGGGGGAAGCTCTATTTTATAGAGCTTCCTGTCAGTGTGAAAACGCGTTTCATATTAAATGAAACGCATTTCATTTTCCAACCAATTATTCCCCAACCACTAGCCGACATGTAATTAATATAGTTCAACCGAAATTTCTCCCACTTGGAGATTTGACTGAGAATCAAACAAATCTCCACACATCTTTTCAATCTTGTCATTCCCTGCTGCTTACGTTTCTGCTAGACCACTTGAGGATCTACACCACTCAAACTTATCAATGTTCACTGGCTTAGTCAGAAAATCAGCTATGTTATCTTTCGTATGAATCTTCTGCATATCCACACTTCCTTCTTCTACTACTTCCTGTACAAAGTGAAATTGGACTCCAATGTGTTTTGTCCTGGAATGAAAGGCTGGATTCCTTGCGATGTGCAAGGCACTCTGACTATCACAAAACAAAGGAACATTCTCTTGTCTGTGCCCGATCTCCTCCAATAACCTTTTAATCCATATTGCCTCCTTGCAAGCTTGAGTAGCTGCCATATATTCTGCCTCTGTTGTAGATAACGCCACAATTGTCTGCAATTTTGAAACCCAGCTTACAGCTCCCCCTGCAAGTGTAAACACATAACCAGTAGTAGATTTTCTCTTATCAGGATCACCTGCATAATCTGAAAATCGACGTAGCCCCTGAGTGTAAAATCCGATCCTCCATAACATAATGCAGCATTCGAGGTACCCTTAATGTATCTAAGGATCCTCTTAACAGTGCTCCAATGCTCTCGTCCAGGATTCGCCATATATCGACTAACTGCTCCCACTGCTTGAGCAATGTCCGGTCTTGTACAGATCATAGCGAACATCAAACTTCTCACTGCTGATGCATACGGTACTCGAGACATCTCCATCCTCTCTGCTTCACTGCTAGGACACATCTCGGAGGATAACTTTAAGTTAACAGGAAGAGGTGTAGAAATTGGCTTACTATCTTGCACGTTGAAGTGTTGCAAGACTTTCTTCAAATAATTTTTCTGAGAAAGCCAAATCTTTCTGTTTCCAACATGTCGTCCACATACAACAGCAAAATGATATAATCATCACCAGACCTCTTGAAATATGTACAAGGGTCTGCACTCAATCTGTTGTATCCAAGGCTCATGATATAGGAATCAAATCTCTTGTACCAACATCTCGGCGCCTGTTTGAGACCGTACAGAGATTTGTTCAACTTGCAAACCAAGTTCTCTTTGCCTTTTTCCGCAAAACCTTCTGGCTGGAGCATATAGATTTATTCTTCAAGATCTCCATGAAAAAATGCTGTTTTCACATCTAGCTGTTCTAGATGTAGGTCAAACACCGCACACAATGCCAACACCACTCTGACTGTTGTAAGCCGAACCACAGGAGAAAATATTTCATTGAAGTCAATGCCTTCTTTCTGAGCATACCCTTTTACCACCAATCTAGCACGATACCGTTCCACTTGGTTATTGCCATCACGCTTGATCTTATAGACCCATCTATTTTCAATGGCTTTTCTTCCTCGTGGTAGTGTAACAAGATCCCAAGTTTTATTTCTGTCTAATACCTCCAACTCTTCTTGCATTGCTATCATCCACAAGGATACATTCGAGCTTTGAGTAGCCTCGTGGAAACTCGATGGCTCACCATCCTCTGGTAATAGACAATATGCAATGTTGCTTTCAGTGACATAATCTGAAAGCCAAACTGGTGGTCTTCTATCTCGAGTTGACTGCCTCACATTGGAAACTTCAGACTCAACATGTTCTTGTTCTTCGTGCTCTGGTACTGCTTCACAAGAAACTTGACCTTCGTCCGTCTTATTTTCCACCTGAAAAATAGTAGTTTCTGAATTCGGTGTGCCTTTGTCTCCTTTTACTTTATCTTCCTCGAAGATAACATCCCTGCTGATGACAAGCTTGTGAACAGTAGGATCCCACAAGCGAAACCCCTTAACTCCATCAGCATAGCCCAAGAAGATACATTTTTTGGATTTCGAATCCAACTTCGATCTTTCTTGCTCATTGTACAGAACGTACACATGACTTCCAAATGTATTCAAATGAGAATAATCTGTTGACTTCCCGGTTCACATCTCCATCGGAGTCTTCAGATCAATCGCCACTAAAGGAGAACGATTGATAATATAACAAGCAGTTTTGACTGCTTCTGCCCAGAATGACTTGTCTAGACCTGCAGTCCTCAACATAACTCTTGTTATGTCCAACAAGGTCCTATTCATCCGCTCCGCCACTCCATTCTGTTGAGGTGTGTAAGCCGTCGTGAATTGTCTTTTGATGCCCTCATGTTAACAAAATGAATCAAACTCGTCACTGGTATATTCTCCTCCATTGTCAGTCCTCAGACACTTGATTTTCTTTTCTGAATCAAGTTCAACCCGCGCTTTGAAATCTTTGAAGATCTGGAAAACATATGATTTCTTCTTGATTGGATACACCCAACATCTCCTAGAGAAATCATCAATGAACGAGACAAAGTATCTCGCTCCTCCTAGGGATACAACCGGTGCTTGCCAAACATCCGAATGAATCAGCTCCACTATGCTTTTGCTCCTGGCAGTAGAAGTGCCAAATTTTAATCTGTGTTGTTTACTGGTAACACAGTGCTCACAAAAGGGTAGTGACACTTTTGTAAGTCCCGACAGCAGCTTCCGTTCTGAGAGAATTTTCAATCCCCGTTCTGACATATGCCCGAGCTTTCTATGCCATAACACTGTTAATTCTTCTCCTGAACCATTTGATGCAACAGCTAGTTCTGCCTCTTTGTGTGTTTCTCCCAAAAGTACATACAGATTTGCAGCAACTTTTTCCGCCTTCATAACCACAAGCGCTCCCTTCACAATTTTCATGATCCCGTTCTCGATCCGTGTTTTGCACCCGATGTCATCCAATTGCCCCAAGGACAAAAGGTTTTTCGTTAGTCCTTTCACATGTCGTAATTCTTGTATGGTGCGAATTGTGGGGCCCTTAGCTCCTAATCGTTATTACAACACAATCTGATTAGGGTTAACTAATTACAGCGGAAAACGAGTTAAATTTTTTTTTACAATGAGCCCAAAATATTTCTTCTATAATTTGAATACTAAAAATAGTATTTTATCTCATATCATAAAACTCGCCCACACATAATCAAAATCAATCATATACAAACACCTCAAATCCTCGGGACATGCCCCAAATCTCAATCAATCAGCGAAGCCACTAATGACTATGCTTTAAGGGCCACATAATGCCAAACATAGCATCGTGTTCACAAACCCCAGAATCAAATCAAATCATATCAGGGTATCCAAGGATCATAGCTCAACGTGCATGTCATGTATCGATGTATGCATCAAACGATGTGTGTTGACAAAATATTTATTTTATACATCGATATTCCAATCACAATGTCATGTATGCCACATCAAGTCATCACATAAGGCATATAGACACATATTCTCAATTAAATCAATCAAACATATATCATATGATACAGATACCTGTCGTATGTTACCCAGTCGCAACATACCTCAATTCTTCGTTCCAGTTGATGTAGCTTGAAGATATCAGTATAATAATTTATCTACATCAATAAAACACTCATTTCAATCAATAACATGATCCAAAATCAATAATATAAGTTTCAAATATCATTTGAAACTTTGAAAATTCATATCAAATCAAAATCATAACATAATTCAATTCCGACTTCGAATACGAGTTTCTTGTCGGTTATTCTACCACATATAGGAATCTCGACTTCAAATACATGCTATTCCAGCACTTTCATATCTAGAGCTGCTGAAACTAGAAGAACTTTACCACAACAGGAAGCTCTCAACGCGAAGATTCCGAATCTATAATTTGTTTCGCGTTTAGACAGTGTTTCGAAGTCGATTCGGAAGAAAGAAATCGAATTCTCTAACTTTCCCTCGAAGTTGCTGAAATGAAATGACGAAAGAAAAGAAGGAAAAAGCTTATTCTTATCCTCACCGCTTTCGCGCTCGGGCGGTAGAATTCTCGCGCCCGAGCGCGAGACATTCTGTCCTCGAGTGTGACTTACACCGCGCTCGGGCGGTCAGAAACTACCGCTTGGGCGCGGCATGTTCTGTCCGAGCACAATTTTGTGCTACACTGGCGCTCGGACGGTCATTTTCTACCGCTCGGGCGCCACATGTTCTGTACAATTTCCCAACTTTTGGTACACTGGCGCTCGGGCGGTCATTTTCTACCGCTCCGGCGCCAGATGTTCTGTTTAAAATATTGGTTTTGTACTTATTGGCGTCCGGCTTTTCCACTCGAGCTCTTACAACGTCAGTTCATATCCAATACTTATTTTCTCACTTTCATTGTCACGATATACATCATATACATAATCACATGACAATTTCATAAATTATCGATAATCAACATAGGATTTACGATAATACGATACACGGTCCTTACACGAATGGTGCCATCAAACATTTTAATTTTGATAGTACCGACCCCAGCGATTTCCAAGGCATGATCATTTTCCATGAATACAGATCCTCATGAGACTGGTTCATAATGATCAAACCATTCTCTCCGAGACGTCATGTGCCACGTCGCTCCTGAATCCATAATCCATGTGTCACAAAATTTGTGCCTGCCTTCTGCAACAGTTGCTGCTTCGCTGAATAATATTTCACCACTGCCTGAAGTACTGGTCATGTTTCCTTGAGAACTTTTATCGATACTCGTACACTCTTTCTTGAAGTGCCCTTTACCGCCACATTTAAAGCGGTAAATATTTTTCTTCTTACTTCTCGACTTTGATCTACCTCGTCTTTGACTACCACTGGAGTCACGGTCCATAAATCTTCCTCTTATCATCGGTAAAGTCTATGCTTGCTTCGATGTTACCAACCTATCTTTCTTATTCTTGCGCTGGCTTTCTTCTCCGAGAACCGCAGTTAAGACATCGTCGAATCTTAGAAAGCCCATAAGAATATTGTTGGTAATGTTGATGATAAGTTGATCGTATGAATCTGGTAGACTTTGAAGTAGAAGCTCCGCACGTTAATTTTTCCCTATTTTATGCCCCATATAAGTGAGTTGGGCAAATAGAGTATTTAGTGTATTGATATGGTCGGCCATCGATGAGGATTCCGCCATCCGAAGAGTATAAAGATTTCTCTTTAGGAAAATCATGTTGTGTAGCGACTTGACCTCGTACATCTTTGTCAGAGTATCCCAAATAACTTTGGTTGTTTTTATCTCAGAGATACTTGACAAAACTTCGTCTGCAATAGCCAAGTGTAAATTGACAACGGCGTTATCATTCATCTCATTCCACTTTTCATCATCTGTAATCTTCAATAGCTGCCAAGCAATTCTCCTTTCTTAAAACTGCCTGTATCTTTATTTTCCACAGCATAAAATTGCTTCCATTGAACTTTGCTTATCTCGTACCTTCACGCCATTATGTCTACAACAATCTTAGTAGACCGGAAAAAATAATCCCGTCTTAAATAAAAAATCTCAAAAAATCTTTTCTGATGTGGAAGATCAGTCTATGCTGCAACCACATAGCATACTTAGAATTTTAAGAAATTTTAAACCAAGGCTCTGATACCACTTGTTGGTCCCACGTGCGGAATTTGAGATAATAAAACTGGAAAACAAAGAATAAACTGGACACCGAGATTTACGTGAAAAACCCATAAAAATTATTAGGGTAAAAACCACGGGCAAGATGAAAAGAATTCCGCTATAATATTTTGTGGTGTACAACTCACTCACTGTGTTTCCAAAGAGAACACACACTCTCTTAATACTGGAGAACAAAACACCTAACAAATATTATAGAACTAAGAACTCAAATGCTTATATGATTAGAGAAAACTCGAAGAAATGATGATTTCAGAATGAAAGGGAGAGCTCTCTGTCAGTGTGAAAATTTCATTTCCCAACCAATTATTCCCCAACCACTAGCCGACATGTAATTAATATAGTCCAGTCGACAGCTCTCAATACAAATCTATACACCTATACCAAGTTTGTATATAGATTGCTCTGTCTCCTTGCTTCCCAATTCCAGACTCAAGAGCCTTGAAGAGAAGAAAGAAAAATGGACGAAGACTTATTGCTCTGTTTCAAGAGAATATCCACAAAGAAGAAGATTTTCTTCTGTTAACCGACCTTAACTAACTCATCTCCAAATTTAATCTGTTGGCTTCCAAGATTATGCGTCACAGCCGTTGGATGATCAACTTACAGCCATAAACAATCTAAGCCCTCCTATTCACTTAATTAGTCAAAATAAGTCTTCACAATAACTATTACCCATCTAGAGAATATACATTTGGCTTCAAGGTTGTATTTAGTCCAAGTTTTAAATTATTTTTTTAAAATCCAAAGGCTGCCAACGGAACCTGGCCTAGATTTCAGCAAAGCAAGGCCCCACACTAAGACAAGATTCACCAACTCCCCTCATTGATTCTCAAGCCACCAACCAACTTTGGAACAGTTACTGTCATTCAATCTTTCATTAGCGTGGTATAAAATATAGAGATTGAAATATATATATATAAAATTCAGAAACTGTAGAATATCCAAATAAAATATTTGCTGGTTCTTGGTTCTTTAAAAGTTCTTGGGAAAAAAAACACAAACTAGCACATAATTTATTTAGAAATAAAAATTAATTTTGCGGTAAAAGCTTTTGTATCCAATCGCAATATCCACCCTTTTATTAAAAAAATCTTTCAAATTTCATTTATTGTATTACTAAATATGGTTTTTATTCTTGATCGGTACAGTAGTAACTTTTTGTCTAACTATGTGAATAATTTAGTTTTCGAATGCAATTACACACATAATTTCCGGAGTCAATTAAAGTTGTAATATTTTATTCGTTGAGTCTTATAATTTTACAAGAAATAGTGAACGCCTTGGTCCAATTTGTATCACCTTTAAAAGAAACATTTTAAAAAATCACATGATGAATATCTTAACTTTTTTATTTTATTGCCACTAAAAATAAGATAAGCCGAGAGTGAGAGAATCATTTTGATCCATTGAATCTCAATCTCTTTGCCCTTCCAATTGGGCATATACTAAGAGAGGTTGGATTTTTACCAAAAACCATTGGCTGCAACATTAATGTATACCATTCACCACCGCCAACCACCAAATCTTGAATTTCTCCCATTCTGCTAGGCCTTACTTAATGTGCTGGTGAGTACCTCACCTCAGCAACCCCATCCATTATCACTATCAGATCACCAAAATGCAAAGCTAGGCTTTGGTGATCATCCTCCATCCCTTGTTGGAGTTTTTTTCCATCTTAAGATAAACAATCTGCATAAAAAAATGGAGCGCGCTCGCAAACTGGTGTACCGGGCCATTCTCAAACGCCTGGTTTCAGAATCCAAGCAGCAACGTGGCGGCGGATCAACCAGCCCATTATCAATGTACAAATCCCCCAGGTACGTCTCCTCGTTATCTCCGAGCGGTATACCCGGTGGCAGCAATGTTTTTAAAGTTTCCGCTTCGAATCCGAGGAATTTGCTGCATTACACGAGCACCCGATCCATTTCTATGGAGGTCCTGAAACCGAGCGACACCTTTCCCCGCCGCCATAACTCGGCAACGCCGGAGGAGCAATCCATAATGGCTGAATCTGTGGGCTTCAATAGTCTTGATTCACTCATCGATGCAACTGTGCCTAAATCTATTCGTATTGATAAGATGACGTTGCCTATTTTTGACAAGGGCTTGACTGAGGCACAGATGCTTGAACATATGAAAGATTTGGCATCTAAAAACAAGATTTTTAAGTCATATATTGGAATGGGATACTATAATACTTATGTTCCTCCCGTAATCTTGAGGAATATAATGGAGAATCCAGGGTGGTATACTCAGTATACGCCTTATCAGGCTGAGATTGCACAAGGGAGGCTCGAATCCTTATTAAATTTTCAGACGATGGTGACAGATCTCACTGCTCTGCCCATGTCGAATGCTTCCTTGCTCGATGAGGGGACTGCGGCTGCTGAGGCTATGGCTATGTGTAACAATATTCAGAAGGGGAAGAAGAAAACTTTTATTATTGCTAATAATTGTCACCCGCAGACCATCGATGTGTGCAAGACTAGAGCTGATGGATTTGATCTTAAGGTGGTTGTGTCAGATGTTAACAAGATTAACTATAAGTCGGGGGACGTCTGCGGGGTGCTGGTTCAGTATCCGGGGACTGAGGGTGAGATTTTGGACTATGGGGAGTTCATTAAGAATGCTCATGCCAATGGGGTTAAGGTTGTCATGGCCTCTGATTTACTGGCTTTGACACTGTTGAAGCCACCAGGCGAGTTGGGTGCAGATATTGCGGTTGGCTCGGCTCAAAGGTTTGGTGTACCGATGGGTTATGGAGGCCCACACGCTGCTTTTTTGGCTACTTCCCAAGAGTATAAGAGGATGATGCCCGGAAGAATTATCGGTGTTAGTGTTGATTCTTCAGGAAAGCCTGCTCTTCGTATGGCTATGCAGACGAGGGAACAGCATATTCGGCGTGACAAGGCTACAAGCAACATCTGCACTGCTCAGGCGTGTGATCTTCGTCTGCCTTGTCTTTGCTTTTTCAAAATTTCTCTGTGTATAATCTTTTTCATATCCTGGTCCTTGTATTCATACAAAGATGTCTTTTTGAACATTGCCAGCGTTTCAACTTCACTGAAGTTGCTTCTAAATGCCAAACTGAGAGATAATAGGAGCATACAACACTACTCCAGCTCATAGATGGAATGAATTTTTCTATATTTAATTCCTACTGAAAGTATAGCAGCAAATATTTACGTTGAATATATCCTTTTCTGTTCATGTAGGCGTTACTTGCAAACATGGCTACTATGTATGCTGTTTATCATGGACCAGAAGGCCTTAAAACTATATCCCAAAGGGTCCATGGACTGGCTGCAACCTTTGCTGCTGGATTGAAAAAGCTCGGGACTGTAGTAGTCCAGAGCCTTCCCTTCTTCGACACTGTGAAGGTCAAATCTGCAGACTCAAAGGCCATTGCCGATGCCGCTTGCAAGAGTGAAATAAACTTACGTATTGTGGACAAGAATACTGTAAGCACGCAATTAATCTTTGTGTCTCTTGATATATAGGTATAATTAGTTCCAAATAGTCTTCCCCTTTATGACTCAGATCACCATTTCATTTGACGAAACAACTACCTTAGAAGACGTGGACAAGCTGTTTGAAGCGTTTGCCTGTGGGAAGCCTGTAAGTCTGATGCTTGTTTCTTTCTAGGAGGGTTAAAGCTTTAGTTTAGGACGTGAGGTTGATAATCATGATTAACAGGTGACGTTTACTGCCGAGTCTCTCGCACAGGAGGTTCAAAATCTGATTCCTTCAGGGCTAGCCAGGGGGAGTCCATACCTGACTCACTCTATATTCAACTCGTAAGGCCAAAAGGTTGATCATGGGGATCATTGTTTGAAGGGATAATCTAACGTCTACATTGCATTTGTAGGTACCACACAGAGCATGAGCTTTTAAGGTACCTTCATAGGCTTCAATCAAAGGATCTATCGTTGTGCCACAGCATGATTCCATTGGGATCCTGTACGATGAAGCTGAATGCAACGACAGAGATGATGCCAGTCACCTGGCCTGCATTTGCAGACCTTCATCCTTTTGCCCCAATCGAGCAGTCCAAGGGCTACCAAGTAAGTATAAACTATTTAAATTATGACATCCCTCTATCTTTATCTTTGTAAGTGGAATTTCATACGCGCCAATTTTATGTTATATCAATGCATATTATATTCTTCTTTCAGGAAATGTTCAAAAATTTAGGTGAAATGCTGTGCACAATTACTGGGTTTGATTCCTTCTCTCTACAACCCAATGCCGGTGCTGCTGGAGAGTATGCTGGACTTATGGTCATCCGGGCATATCACATGGTATTTTTGTCTACCTCCATGAGATATTAGAAATGTTACGACAGTGTACAATGTCAATCTTGAAATTTCATATGCGCTCGACCTTACTTTTGATATCAGTGACATTCTTTAACACGCCGGTTCAATTCTTATATAGTCGAGAGGAGACCACCACCGAAATGTATGTATCATCCCAGTGTCGGCACATGGAACAAACCCTGCAAGTGCTGCCATGTGTGGTATGAAAATCGTTGCAGTTGGAACTGATGCAAAGGGAAATATTAACATTGAAGAGCTACAGAAAGCAGCAGATGCAAATAAAGAGAACTTGGCTGCTCTTATGGTGTGGATAAACCATCATTCTCACAGTTCTCTCAATGTGCTTCTTTGTCATTTTCGTATGGCTAGTGTTGATACATTTTCTGCCTGAATTCAGGTTACCTATCCTTCAACCCATGGAGTTTACGAGGAAGGCATCGATGAAATATGCAAAATAATTCACGACAATGGTGGACAGGTTTACATGGATGGAGCTAACATGAACGCTCAGGTACTGTAAGCCTAACATTCTTCTGCGCCCATACGCAATGCTTAAGTTGTTAGCTAAGACAACAAATCAGTTTATTATTAAACTTTTCCCATGTTTGCCAAAAAAGATGGTGTGTTTTTTAAGACCAACTCAATCCTTCTTTATGCTTAAATAGGTTGGTTTGACAAGCCCCGGATTTATCGGTGCCGATGTTTGCCATCTCAATCTTCATAAAACATTTTGTATTCCCCATGGTGGAGGTGGACCTGGTATGGGGCCAATTGGGGTGAAGCAGCACCTAGCACCATTTCTACCTTCACATCCTGTGGTAAGCAAAAATTCATTATGTATCAGTATCTGTCATTGTGAAGCAATTTTTTTCTAAATTTTAAGTGTGATTTTTTCTTGAAAATACATGTTTTCGCATCCAAAACCTGACCCACTCATTGGTCCCACCTCAGCCCCTGTCTCGGTTCCCCTCTCACTCATCGTTGACACATGCTTTTAAATGATAAATGCAGATACCCACAGGAGGTATACCAGCACCGCCTCAACCTCAGCCCCTTGGTGCTATTTCTGCCGCACCTTGGGGCTCTGCTCTCATTTTACCCATATCATACACTTATATTTCCATGATGGGATCCAAGGGGTTAACCGATGCATCTAAGATAGCTATCTTGAATGCAAACTACATGGCAAAACGGTTGGAGGTCTCTGGTTCTTGAACCCTATATCTCTAGTAAAATGTTGGCCCTAAATATATCTCTACTAACATTAAACTCCTTTTTGGCTAACAGGATCATTACCCCATTCTTTTCCGGGGCGTCAATGGGACAGTTGCCCACGAGTTCATTGTAGATTTGAGAGGATTTAAGGTGATAGTATTTGTACCTCATCTCCATCCATTTAAAGCTTCCCTTTAATTTCTTATTTAAAGTGGCAATCTTTTGCCATAGAATACTGCCGGAATTGAGCCTGAAGACGTTGCAAAACGTCTAATTGACTATGGATTTCATGGACCGACAATGTCATGGCCCGTTCCTGGTACACTTATGATTGAACCTACAGAAAGTGAAAGCAAGGTGAAACAAAAGTTTTTAAGCATCATTGTCGCCCAACAAACATCTTTCACATTTGGGATTCTTAATTTGCTTCATTCTATTTACAGGCAGAGCTTGACAGGTTCTGTGATGCTCTTATCTCCATCAGAGAAGAAATTTCACTTATTGAGAAAGGAAAAGCTGACATCCACAACAATGTTCTCAAGGTATTGTTGAACTTAGGTGTAACGTACCGTACTTTTACCGTTCAAAATTTGGGGAAAAATTTAAAATTTTCTTAAACATAACAGAATCTTCAAAGTTTGCCATAAAATATCTCAACCAAGTCCCCCATAAGACGTGGTTACTCAAAATAACTTCAATAAAATTTGCTCACAAAAGGTTTGCTCAAAGTGTTTCCCTCAAAACATGAAATCAGAGTAAATTAACATTTGCATAAAAACATAAACATTGCAGTCCTCGGGTTAGCCTCCCGCTCAGTCCAAGCCTGCCCCTTGGTCGCCACGTCCTGTCTCCTCATCAACATACTCACCTGCATCGATCAAGTCTAGTGAGTCTAAAGACTCAACACGTATAAACTGGGAAATAGCGAGTACTACATAATAAAACCGCATGCAATTTTAAAAATAGAACATACATACTTGAACTTGAATTTAACATGCTTGAAACTTGAACATCGTGAGCTTAACTTAGACGTGCCATCAACATGAGCTTTTCTTAAACATTCTCGTAACATAAACTTGATCGTATAAAGCATAATTTTGCGTAGAGGCATGTTTCAAAGTAAGTGACCCATAACATAATAAGGCCTGATCAGACACACCACAGTACTGGGCTGACAGGGACGTATCCACTGCCGCATACATAAGATCCCCGTTCATAAGTTTAACGGGTGGATTGGTCTCTGTTCATAAGTTTAACGCTTTCCAATCCCGATCTGAACCCGTTCATAAGTTTAACGGGGTGGAGAGGTCCTCGGCCACGTTCACCGACTTCCAACCCATTTATACATTTGGTCACAAAGCAATTAGCATACCTCAAAACTTTAAAATGTTTTCTTTTGCACGTCATCATACTTACTTGGCGTTGAGGGATTCGTTGGATCTCGTTTGGGGCCGTTGCTGCAACATGCTAACATGAGCTCAAAAGTTTAACTTGCGTGACTTAGACGTAATCATCATGCCTATACCTAAGCTCAATCGCTTACTTAGGACATGCTAAAATTCCCATGACTCGACCATGTAAATCAGTGCACTAAACCAAGACATCAAACCTCAAAGCATACATCAATATTTTTCCCAAAATAAGCAGTACACGGACCCCGTGCCTGGGTCCGTGTAAGGGTCCAGGTAGGTTCGGTAAAATGTGTGCGAAGGAAAAAGGGAAGGCACGGACCCCGTGTCAGGGTCCGTGTAGGGGTCCGACTAGCCACTGTATGACGAAACCTGCGTGAAAAACTTAACATGACATTTCTTTCTTCCAACCAACCCAAATGGACTAAGAATCGACAGCCCGAGACACCTCCTAGGACACTATAGCACTGAATCAAACCTTTAAAAATACTCTAATACGACTACGCATCCCAAACGATGCAACAAACCGTGAACACGACAATTGACGAACAAACCCATCATAGAACTTTTAATGCATAGAAGTGCCTACCAACACGAAACGACAACCCAAAAATCATTCCAACGCCACACTAAACATACTTAGACGCAGCAACGATCACCCATCGATCTCCAACGAAGCCTGCAACAAATAAACTTCAAGAACGCATCAATATCATAATTTACTGAAAACGCAGTTTGAGCAGTCCCACGAAAAACACCATAACTCACTCAATTTTTATCCAAATCACTCGAATTTTATATCAAATCGAAGGTATCAAAAAGTTCTCCATTTTTCGTGTTGAAAGTTTTCTCAAAATTTTGACCGAAAATTCGCAGTTTTAACAAGAACAGTATAAACGGGATTTAGATCTAAAAATTTTCCTTCAAAGTCGATCCAATCAATTAACCGCTCAAACTATGAACATCATACATGAATTTTTACGCATAAAAACAACGCAACGCATAATATGACATGATCGACGCAGCAAAGGAGAGATTATACATGCCTTTAAATCGTAAACGTTACCGAACCGGCGATACCGAAGCGAAGATGGAAGCGAGGTTGATCCGGGGCGATTGTGGCGCTGAAATCCTTGAAGGAAACACACGAAAATTCGCTGGAAGTATAATGGAGAAGGGGGCGGCTGCTCTAGGAACTAGAACCCTATGTTTTGCTTCTAAAAAAAAATAAAAGCTATAATAAATTGTGATAGTGTGTGTGTGTTACGGCTTTGGTGTGTGTGAAAAGGTGTGAGTGTGTGAGTGTGTGTGACTAACGTGAGTTAGTGGTGAAATTAGGGGAGATAAATTGCTTAATCATGAATTAACCACTAATTTTATAAAATTCCCCTTTAGTAAATAAAGTCCACAAAATGCTAAGTTTAAAAATTTTAAACTCTTAAATCACTAAATACATAAACTAGGCTTTAAAATGCTAACTAAATAAATTATTTAAAACGCCCCAATCTCAACTTAAAATTAAAATACCGCATTAAAATTGCCAACAATCGTCACCGGGTCTTTTCCGCTATCCCGCCTCAAATAATCGCCTGAAACATAAAACTCAAAAAAAATTATTTTTAACGTGCATCACATAAACATGACTAATTTAAAATAATACATTTTCATAAATCATGCATGGATAAACTCATTAAAAATTAATTAAATGATTTAATATTTAAATAGATGCATGGTTAATACGTGTACTGCATTTTGGGCTCTACATTAGGATTCTTTTATGACAAAGGGATCCAGCTTTATATATTAGCTTCTTGATTTGTTTGCTGGTACTGGTTTTTTTCAATGGTATACGTTGTTCCAGGGGGCTCCTCATCCACCATCATTGCTCATGGCCGATACCTGGACTAAACCATATTCACGTGAATACGCTGCTTACCCTGCTGCATGGCTCAAAACCGCAAAGTTTTGGCCAACTACAGGTGTGTCCAGAAGCTATTGGTCTTTTCTGATTCCATTTTTGGGGTTTTATTTTCTTTCTTTTTTAACATCTGAACAATAATCAGAGAGCAAAGAGAGAATGCAATATGAAACAAATATGATGTTCGGGCCTAAGGACTACATCCATGGTCAAATGCCTGATGCATAGAAGTTTTTAAATTCTGGCTTAAATTTCAAATGCATTCAATACGCTTTATATAGTATGAAAACACCATGAACATGATAGTATAAATATGATTTAAAATTTGTAAAACAATATATTGTAATATCCCATCCCACATATCCGCTCATCGGTAATGAACTTGTGGGTCCTGGGGCGTGGCAGTTGTTTCTCAGATAATTGAGTTCTACAACTGAAATTGTGTAATCTCTTTATGACAATTTTGTTTGCATCACAGGACGTGTGGACAATGTATACGGTGATCGCAACCTTATCTGCACTCTCCTTCCGGTATCACAGATGGCTGAAGAAGCGGCTGCAGCCACTGCATGAGAGTTTTGAAGAATTCTTGGGTTCACTTCTGTCTTCTTCTTATACATACCAGGTGTAAAATACTCACACTCTTACACTCAATATCAGTAATACAATTGTTGCTGATAGCAACTTTCTTTTATCATAATCAACCACCGCTTATTTCTTATTCCCCCACTCTCGTTAGTCTTTTACATAACAGGGGGTTAGTTTTTTACATTTTGAGTCTACTTCTGGTAATTTCATCCCAGCTTATAAAAATTATATTTATTTGATCATTTGTTTCTTGACTGATACAAACAAATATTATTGTAGTGTAAAGATATGTTTCACTGTTAAACTTAAAAACAACATAACATACATATTTTGTCCTTCCGAAGAAGTAGAAAAGACATTGAATCTATTAAGATCATGTACTTGAGTTTAACACTATCTCAAAAGCTAGCTCAAGGGGATCCAAATCCAATCCAATCATGTCCCACCAAATAGAAAAAATGTCTGCACTTTCAACTTGGTTTCAGCAGGTTTCGAAACTTGTGATTTTCAATTCTTACAGGGCACCTAAACCTGGCGATTTGTGATGAAAAGGAAACAAACTGGTAAAGTATGAGGTCAAATCACAGTCGCGAGAGGACTCAGATAGACATAAAATTACTAAGAACGCGCTTTAAACATAAGACATTTATTTGGAAATGAAATGAAAAACAAGAGAAAAATCTGATCAGCAGAATATCCCAAAAACACTGAAGGCCTTCTAGAGGTGAAGATAGCGAAGTAGCTCATGTCTTATGTTTGTTACCTGCAACAGCTTTATACCTAACCAACATTTATGCTCCATACTTTGGACACTTCCAAAGTTTGAAAGCTACTTCATGTAATAATCTATCAGCAGGTATAACGAGGTTTCCTCCATTCTGCATCAAACGAATTCAAATTTTAATTCAAAGCAGAAATTTATTATGCGCCCACATCCAAAGAAAGTTTGCTATGTACCGCTTCAAAATCTCTAAAAGAAAACATCTCCACCATATCCTTGCGAGTCACGGCATTCTGAAACTGAGCAAGCAGCATGGGGTAGTGGTGCCTGTAAATAATTTTATCATATGGACAACTAATGCTCAGGAAATAATATAAGACACTCGCTAATATCTCACTCACCTAAAATTTTCCCTCGGTTTTCCTCCTTTCACCGTGTAACTTTGGTGAGGGGCTACCGATGAAAGTTCTCTACATGTTATGGAATCAGTATAAGGTAAGGAAAAATTTAAAAGGTCATCCGCAAGGGCAGATCCATAGCTCATTATAATAGACATGTGCAAACGAGAATTTATATCGATTCCAGATTCTGCAATTTTCATTACTTCACCAGCCAAATTGTTTACAAGTTCAATCTCTTTTGAATCGAGAATCATTTCGTTTGCACCAATATGCGCAAAAACTAGATCAAACTGGCTGGTGTTTAATGTCTTCCCTTCTTCGAATCCAAGCAATCCCAGTATTCCCGAGGCTAAATCCGGCATCCCGACCTGAGAATGACTGTCTTTGCATAGTTCCTTCCATTGGAACACGGTTAACCCAAGTTTGTCTCCAATAATTTTCAAACTGAAATTGTCAGTGATCATAGCAGCCTTCATTCCCATGAACCTAAAATCGAATACCAAGAAGTGAATTCCAGGGGACAAGGTTTTTTTTTTTTTTTTTTTTTTTTTTTTCATATACTGAAAAATAAAGACAAATTCACATTTCATTGCTAGATGAAGGAAATCGAATGGAGTACTCAACCTCTCTCTTATGGTCAGGCATTCACACTTTTCTTGAGATTTATGTTCAAATAACACTTCTGCATCCTGACGCATCATAAAAGGAAATGTTAGCCACTGTAGCTTCATTACCTATGTGATCATTGCAAGGACTGGTAAAATTCAGTACTGATATAAAACAGCAGTCTCGAGTAGTCTTAGTGTCTCACCGCATTGTCAAATGCTTCATTTGCATCTAGCAACTCCAAAAACTCCCTAATTATTCTCGCATCCTCATTTCCTGCAATATAATCTCCAAGTAAATTTGTCGAACAACAAATGAAATAAGAATTTCTCGAGAATGAATAAATACAGACGAAAGGAAAGCCTCGGCATGTTTACAATATGTTCAGAAAAAATGTCTTGTACCCAATTGGATATTTCAGAGGTACATGATCCAGGAGAAATTTTCAATTTTTAGGTTATTCTTGATCGGCAAGAAGGGTTCATGATTAGGCTAACTGCCATAACCGAGAGAGAGAGAGAAAGAGAGAGAGAGAAAAGCAAACATATATCTCCACAGAATGCTAGCAATTATTATCAATATAACAAATGAAAATAAGAGAGGCGGATGAAATAAAAACAAGAAGCGGGACCTGGAGGAGTATGAGGGAGGGCCAAGAAGCCACAACAGGCCCGCGACGCAAAGGAATGGAGGTGAGTGTGATCGGGGCCAATCGACACAGCTAATCCGTCTCCGTACAAGAGCAACGCCCTGCTTGGCTTGTCTGCCATTTTTGAAGCAGCTCCCTGTCCCAGTACAAGTAAATGTATGTGCTCGTGGGCCGGGCCGGGTCACATTATTTCTTTTTATCTAGTGTTTAGACTTGGGCGTTGAAATAAAACATTATTGATTTTGCAATTCTTTCTAAATTAGATTTTACATTTTATAAAATATCACAACTTTACTGCATCCCCATTTTCTTTTTCTTTTTTTTTTAAATCATATTATAAGAATGGAAATACTCGAAGTCGAACCTGAGTCACGAGAAATAAATAAGTAATAATAGAGCTAAAGCTCGATCTATATTGCATCCCCGATTTTTTTTTTTATCACAACAAGAGGAAGATCGAAATCACGAACCGGCTAATTTGATAGGAGGTGAGCCTGATATCTATTGCATCCCCGATTTTGATCCAACTAAGAAAAGAAGAAGATCAGACAGGCAACAGAGACGCATGGATGTCACAGGGGGCCAAACCTCCGCTTCACCCACGGCAGCGCCGCCGTCGCCGTCACTTCACGGCGGCGGATTCACACTCCCTCCGGATGTATTTTCGAGTGAGGACATACTCTTCTGCATCGATGTGGGCCCAGAAACCATGGTGGAAATGAAGGTGAACGGGCCGAATGGGCGGCCGTATACGAGATTGGACTCCATAAAGCAGGCGATACTTTTGTTCATTAATGCTAAGTTAACTATTAACTCCGATCATCGATTTGCTTTCGCCGCCCTTGCAAAATCCACTTACTGGGTATTCGTTCCCTTCTCAATTTTCGCCTTGTTCTAGCATTAAATCTAACTTATATCATACTTGTCCTAACACGAGCGTTATTCTTTGAATCGGAGCAAAAATCTAGATTTTATAAATTAGTGACCAAAAAATTGAGGTTGGTTCGTTGCTAATCATACAACTTTCCAAAATGTGAATCGGTTCGATTGTGAGTGGAATGGGTGGTGGTAATGTACTCAAGTACTCAAGTGTAAAGATCTTGACTTTCTCGGTGATTTGTGAGCTCCATTTAGTTTTTCTTTTCTTTGTGGGCATGTTCCTCATAATTTACAGAGGCAATATGTTGCTATTGAGCTGATGAAAGTTGAAATTTCGTTGGCTCTACCATTTAAATTTTTTATATTTGCTGAATTACATTTGTTGAAATTTAGATAATGGTACGAAAGTGCAATATGTAGGAAAGCTTGGGTGAGTTTTAATGGTGAATGTGGAGGAAAATATTTATCTAGGATTAATTGGAAGCTCGGTGAGTTGTAATGGTGAACATAGAGGAAACTATTTATCTAGGAAAGCTCGGTTAGGAAGAATATTTTTCATCTCTTAAAGGGGCTCACCCCGTACGATTTTAGAAGTTTT
Source organism: Primulina tabacum (assembly GCF_025594145.1). Classification (NCBI taxonomy): domain Eukaryota; kingdom Viridiplantae; phylum Streptophyta; class Magnoliopsida; order Lamiales; family Gesneriaceae; genus Primulina; species Primulina tabacum. Next base: position 42,397,790 of record NC_134556.1, on the reverse strand, counting down.
TTTGGGCATTATACTTCTATGAAGTGTGTGTTGGTCATTACTGTGTGTATTCATTGTTATATTTTTTACTTTTTTTTTGTGCTCTGAGACCATTTTTTTTTTTACCTAATGAACTTATGCCTGCATCCGTCAAATCTTATTTAACCATGTTTTTGCATTTTTTTTCTCTATTTTTGTTTGTGAAGCTCCAAAAGGAGTTTAGCAGTGACGTTGGTTCTGCAGTTGCAGCACTAAGGGCAATCTCGGTAGATTCATCGTCCAGCAATGCAGATCTGACTCAACTGTTTAGAGTATCGACGCATGAAGCAAAGAAATCTCGTGCACAGAATCGGATCTTCCGAGTGGTTAGGAACAATAATTTAACTTTTCTCATACTTTTTAACAGTCTAGTTCATCACATACAATGGTGGAATATTTCCCTGCAAGCCATATTATATGACTGCACCTGCTTTGGTTTGTGGTTTATTGGAAATTTTATTAGTGACCATTCCTAGTATATTGTTCTTACATGTCCATGCTGCATGTTCTAAACTTATAACGAGGGATTAACTTTTCTCAGAAAACTTATTGTATGACCTCATCGAGAGTGTTTCCAACCCGGCTCCACCCCTCACAACACATGCTTTGCTGAAATGATATCAGCGATCCAAACACTTTTATACGCGTTTTTTTAACTACTCTACTGAACCAATTGTAATAGAAACTGCGGATAAAGCAAACCCGAGACACCTTCTCTGATAGTATTATATGATTCTATATTTTTTTATAACAAAAATTACATGCTAACACTCTACATGTTTTATGCCATTTCAGATCTTACTCTATTGTAGGTCATCGACACCGCCGCAATTCCAACTGCCAACATCTCCAAAAATCTTCACCTTGGATGTTATGTACCTGCATGACAAACCAGGACCCGATAATTGCCCACAAACAGTGTATGATACCCTGGTGGAAGCCCTTGAACGAATCAGTGAGTACGAGGGATACATATTTGAGAGCGGTCAAGGACTGACGCGAGCTCTTTTCCGTCACATGTGTGTGCTTCTGTCCCATCCACAGCAGCGTTGCATGCAAGATGATGTAGACTTACCCAAATCTTTGACAAAGAAGTCTCCCGTTGCAGAATCAGCTCCAACAGATGATAATATAGTTGTATCCAGCTAATATGATGAGGTCTTGCCGTCTTGGGTTATGGCATGAGCTATCAACGTTTTTAGTTGATCACTTCACCAGAAACTATGTTTTTGCCTTGTAAAATTGTCGTCTGTAACTTCTTCATCGTTGCTATCCTTGTTGTCAACCAAGTTAAATTGGTATTGAATCAAAGGAATCTATGAACTCTGGTTCAGTGTTTTATCTTCTTTGGAGAATTAAAAGTCTGTTGCATTGTTGGATTGCTTTTTGTATGAGATGGTCTGGAATTGATTCACCGTGGAGGCTTGTATCTTCTATGTTCAACTTTAAAATAGTGTGCGTTTTAAAGAATGCCTCAATCTCTAGTCCCATATTTGAAACAAGTCGTGGCGCATGCTTATCCATTGATTAGGATGTAATAAGAATGTCGTCTTTAAAAGAAGTTGCCTGGGTCGAGATTATATTATGGGTTCCAATACAAACGGAAGGATTCTGTATTCTGTATATTATGTTGTATATGTTGATAGCAACGCTTGGAAGGAATCTGTATTCTGAATTTGTCATATTTCAATTTTTATTTTTATTTTTTGATATATTTCTTATCTTTACCGATCAAATTTTTGTCGTTATCAGTCGCCACTTTCCAAAGATTTGAAAAGATATCTTCATTTAGGCTTTGGTATTCATTTTCCAGAAAATGAAAAAAAAAAAAAAAAAAGTCAACGTTCACCATTCCAACAATGGATTTTTCGTATTTGTTAGACCTTTTCATCGGATTTTTATTTAGATCTTAATTAATTAAAATGAAACTGAGTCTGGCTTAATTAGATGTGAACGTCGAAATTAATTATTGAAATGGTTGGAGCCAACTACATATACATAGATCCGTTTGCGCGATGCAAGGTGGTTAACAGTCGAATTAAAAACACTAATTAATATTATTTCAATTGAAAACGTAACTAGCCCAAGACCAACATATAATAAATATATAACAGAGAATCGAGTAATCTTTTTTATGCATCGATTAACGAAATCTGTATCACAATTCACAACACGTCTCTGATTAAAATATATATCTTATCATATTTATTTTTTCTTCAAAAGATTATCGAATTTAAAACACGATCACTTTCCAAAGCTTGGCCAGAGCTTTTTCTTCCAAAGTCAAACTAAATACTAGTGGTTATTACATCCCCAAACTGATAAAATCCTACACAAGTACACCTAAGATGACCTTTGAAATGAATCTTGGGTTACTCATAAATAATTAAAAACTATCAATTATTGAAAAAGATTGGGTCTTTAAACTTATTAAATGCCACTAGCACTCTTTCAAGTATACAAATCCGTATATTCCATGGTCCCCGATTCCCTATATATGGGGCCTTCTCCTCCATTTGTTGGATTCTAAAGTATATGCACAACAAGAAAACTTTCGAGCGTTGAAAAAACAAAAAATGGGAATCTGTGCATCTGTTTCTTCATCAGAAATACATGATGATTCTTATGGCCATGAAAATTCTGTACATTACAGAGAAGTCAGTGCTTGTAAAAATAGATTCCAAATTGGTTCCACATATTCCCATGCAGGAAGCAAAGAGTTAAATCAAGATTCTGCAATTCTTTACCAGGTACATCTACTTTTGCCTTTTATTTAACGACTGTTTTCGTGTATGATCCACTGGTATAATGAAAATGTTTTTTTTATAAAACTATCATGCAAAAAGAGGGAAGACTGTCTTTGTTGGATCGCCTAGTCCACTGGTTTCTCATTTAAATATATTCCAAAGACGATTTGGATACATGGAATTTTCAGTCTTACATGTTTTCAAATACATATAGTTTGAACTGAACAGTTTGTTGAGACTTGAGAGGCTGTTGATTCTCTAATCCCATTTGTGAAGATTCTAATATTATCAAATGAGATTCTGATCTATCCTATTAACACATGAATATGTGATGTAATTTAGTCGAACTTTGGAGCGATACTTAACTTCCTGGCACTTATGCAGGGCTATGGCATCGAAGATGGAGCATTTTGTGGAGTTTTTGATGGACATGGAAAAAACGGACACATGGTCAGCAAGCTAGTGAGAAACAGGTTACCTTCTCTGCTGCTAAACCAGAGAAATGCCATAGCAAAGATCGCTTCGTCTCCAACAAATATTGCTCAAAACGATCTGAAAACCAAAACTTATGATAAATCAGAACCAACTAAGAATTTCTTTAAATGGAAAGAGGCCTGTTTGAGTGCATTCAAAGCCATGGATAAGGAAATCAAGATTCTTGACAGTTTGGACTGTTCTTGCAGTGGAACTACCGCCGTTGTTGCTGTCCAACAGGTATTGTAAACAACTATTATCTGAATGCGTAGGACCAATTAGAGTTATTTGATTGATGTTTGAAGGAATCACATGGTATTCCCTTTCTTTTCCCTACAGGGTGAAGATATAATTATTGTGAATCTAGGCGATTCGAGGGCAGTTTTAGGAACAAAAACCGTGGAAGGGGTTGTGGCGATTCAGTTAACTACTGATTTCAAGCCAGGACTACCCTGTAAGATTCTTTTCCATGATAGAAATGCTAAAAAATAAATGCATATAAACTAAGAAACCCAATAAAAAGTAGGCTTTTGCCATGCTGAACGTAGACTTTGGGTGGGTTTTGATCCAGTAAACACCCTTGAATCGATCTAAAGATGTGTTCTAGACGGGTTTAACATAGAATTTCCCCAAAAACATCTACGCAACACGGTTCTGCTTGTGTATAAACGATGCTAATATTTGCAAAAATCAAAATTTTGTTTTTCAGCCGAAGCTGAGCGAATAAGGAAGTGCAATGGCAGAGTACTGGCACTGAAAGAAGAACCGCATATTCAGAGAGTATGGCTTCCTCATGATGACTCTCCAGGCCTTGCCATGTCGCGAGCTTTTGGAGACTTTGTGCTCAAGTACCATGGCATAATTGCAATCCCTGATATATCTTATCATCATTTATCTTCAAATGATCAGTTTCTTGTTCTGGTCAGTGACGGGGTAAAAACTAAAAACCCACCCAAATACAAATCTAATTTCTGCATTAAAAATGTATCAAAAAGTTGTTGGTTCTTACTTTCTACCACACATCATATAAAACCTTATGTATAAGTTATCACGGTTTTGACAATCATGCATATACTTAACACACGATGATATAAATCGAAATATTATTGAACTAATTTACCAAATTTGTGACTTTTTTTTTCAGGTGTGGGACGTATTAAGTAATGACGATGTTATTGCAATAGTTTCTGCTGCACATAGCGAAGAGGCAGCAGCAAAGTCAGTGGTGGATGCAACAATTGCTACATGGAAACACAGGTTTCCGAACTCAACGAGAGATGACTGCACTGTCATTTGCCTCTTCTTGGATAAGATGAATGCATGATAAAAATTTGGGAGAGTTCAGATTCTTGAGTATGCACAGTTAGTTCTCTTGCTCATTATCGCCCATTGGTCACTTGGGTGTGACAAAACTTGCTCGTTAGAACCTGAAACGTACTCGATTACAGTAAGATAGAGTTGGGAGTGAATATTGGTCGTTGCTGGTATTTGTCATGTTTCGATGCAAAAGACGAATAAAGCATTTTGTCTTTGAAAGATGAAAAACGATTATATATTACATAATAGTTTATTGGCGTCTATTTTAGGATCATGTACACATGCATAAAGTAAAAAAATTTTAAACAAAAGAAAGTGTAACGAGAATCATCATAATATAACCCCAAAAAATTGAAATACGTGAAGAAACAAGCATCAAGCCAGCCTTCATGTTTCTGATCATCCCTCCATCCAAGAGGCACAAAAAGGAAAATAATCAACACAAATAGACCTAGTTCCCAAAAAAGGTGTAGAAGGAGGATTTGGATGAAGTTCAGGGACTTTCAAATTAAAAATGGTTCGATCACAAGTTCTATCCGTCTTTGGGATCCTCTCCTTCGAGAAGATCATCGTATGTAACTGGCATTCGTATTCGATTATGAACAGACGTACGTTTCTCTTCGGTAGAGGACTGTTCAAGCTGGTTCTGATCATATGACAAAAGCTCCAGACCATTCGATATCTTGGGTTTAATCTGGTTAACTGTATTGAGAACCCTTTTTTCAGAAGAAGATTCTGATTGTTGTGCATGTTCTTGCTTATTTTGATGATGCTGCTTGAATTGATTCTGCAACAAGTATCAAACCAAATTGTTACTAACTCGATAGATGCAGATATACGAGGGAAAACAAACAGAGAAATCATTATTAGACCGTAATAAAATACAAATATTGTCCATGGCCAAACAGTAGGAATAGTGATGAAGAAATTGGTTTTAAGCAAGCAATTCAGTACTTGAATCACATAAGTGAGTGCATATGTAAGAAAATTTGAGGTACACTTTCTATGTGATGCATGCATTGGTTGCAGACATACGAGGGAAAACAAACAGACAAATCATTATTAGACAGTAATAAAATACAAATATTGTCGATTGCCAAACAGTAGGAATAGTGATGAAGAAATTGGTTTTGAGCAAGCAACTCAGTACTTGAATCACATAAGTGAGTGCATATGTAAAAAGGAAAATAAATAAATAAAATACAAGAGTAGAAAGTGTACCTCAAATTCTTTCCCCTTTCTCATGATCTCTTTGTAAGCATTTGGATCACGAGCTTTGATGATATTCCACAATATGCCACCACCATTACGAAAACGGCCACCGTCAGCAGTCTTCTGACCTCCACAGGCCTGAATGGCATCAACCTGCACGTTCATGTTCAATGTAACATTTTTTTGAGTGATGCGTGAGAAATTAAAAAAAAAAAAGTCGGAGAAGAGGAAACTAATAATAATCTTATCAATATGGAGAACTAAGATCTTGAAAAAACCTAAGGTCAATAGTAATGTTCAGCCATTCACATGTTATAAGTTCAAAAATATCAACCTTCATTAAAAAATTTATGAGTGGTTCATCAAGAAGCTATCTCAATTCTCAGATCAAAGTTTCAGGAGAGCGATAGCAAGAAAATCTTCAGCCAAAAGAATCTGCGATTGAGGGAAAACAATACTGAGAATCAGAACTAAGGAGGGAGAAGGAAGTAGACTATATCCCTAAAAGTTGTAGAAAAAGATGGTTAACCAGAATCTCACCTTTAATCACAATACCAAGGATCAATTCCAAGTTTTACCAAAACAGTAGAGTACTAGTGACAGATTCTAATACTTTCATGAGTTAGCAGTACGAGATAAGTCGGAAACGGTTCAAAGGTGAGAGCAGCGTGGTTAGTCTATGATAATGATGTCATAAAACCTAAAGCACACTGCCCCTACCAAGTAAAACACATATCAAAGTTAATCCAAATAGGGATAAGTTCTAAGATTAACGTGGATCATTTTGTCACCAGAACAAGTTTTGGAACCATGTCGAAAAAACATTTTGCATTGTAATGAGAAAGCCAAATGTCGGCTAAGTCGGTTTTTTATCAAACGCACTTTATCCCATTTTTAGATTGTAGATCTTGCATCGCACTGCAGTGTAAGTACAATAACTCCCTCAAGTCAGTTAACCAATTAAGAGATCATAAACATGCAAATCATTCAAGCAAAATTCTCTAACTACAGCACCGTCAAAGTCAAGTTTAGTACAATTTGTAATTTTAAAATGAACATCATCAGCAAAATTCTCTAACTACAGCACCGTTCAAACCGTCGAAGTCAAGTTTAGTACAATTTGTAAATTTAAAATGAACATCATCAGCAATAGTTGGCCAGAGATGAAGTGGTACAACAAAACAACGCAACAAAGTCTTACCTCTTTGACGAGATCACTCAAAGCAGAGACGCCAAGACAACCAACAGCAGTATACATAAGATAAGATTTTCTCTCTCTCAAACGCTTACACGCATTTAAAACAAACCTACAAATATTTATACAAAGGAAATAGTCACCAAAAAAATGAAAATAATCCTAAAAACAGGGAAATGTTGAATTTGAAGCTAGCAAAGTTAGAAAACACTGCATCAGAAAATATGAATCCTTGTTGGTAGGCAGACTATAGAGTACATGTCCAGAATATAAAGAAGCAGGTTGCGTCTGTGATGGTGTTCGTTTATCAACACAAAAAGGTACAGAATTCTATTTTGCTCTCTATAAGTGATATAGCAACTTCTCAGGCCACCGTGCCGTACAAAAATAGTGTAACATAAGGCTATGGATGACAATAGAAAACCAAAAAAATACGAGGATGAAATAATGCCAAAGGGATACTATAAAATGAACAAAATCTTGCTTCAAAATGTTTCAAACCTGTTGATATCAGTAACATTTGGACCAATGTAGTTGTCTGTCTTTTGCTTGTTTTTCTTTTTCTTCTTCTTACGTCTTGAATTCCTCTTGTTGGAAACCTGATTAACTTCAACATTACAGCTTACTCCTGATTCAGCCTTTGAAATAGGTTGAAGTAACTCACCCTCTTCAACGTCTTGCATCTCAACATCTTGGCCATCCTCAATACCTTCATCATCGTAAATTGTGTCTAGCACACTCTCTCCTACTTCCATGAAATCAGCAAACTGCGGAAGTTTCAAAGTCAGATATTCACCACATAAGGCCAAAAATGAATCTATATTTTTACTCCTAATTTTTATTAATAGTCAAATTCCGCTGAAAATGATCAAGCCTGGGGAACAATTCACATTCGCAATACAGCTAAATTTAATAATCGACATATCTTGAGACCAAAAGCACAAAAGAATTAAGAATATTTCTGGAAAATGCTAGGAACAAATATGCATCTAGTTACCGAGCATTTCCAATAACTAAATATATAATAGCACATTTTCTTTATTATTCAAAAAACATTAAAGGGATTATTAAGCCAGATGTAATAATTTTCACATCGATGCAACCATTACAGGTAAAATTTAACAATTTGCAGAAGCATATATATATTAAATATGTTCACATGCCAAAGAAAAAATAATTAGAAACCCTACCAAAATCCAGAATTCCCAAAAACAGAATAGAAGTGACCAAATTTCCCAGGAAAAAAAAGAAAAAAAAGCCGAAAACATAAAATCAAGCTACAAACGAAAGTATAGAGAAAATAAGAGAACGAAAAAAACAACAGCTACCTGCGAGTATCGAAAACAATGTGTAAGCGATGTTAGAGCCCCTTATGATGTGGGTTCTATATGATTGGGTCATATATTGTTGGACCAAAATTTTCAGCTTTGGGCTTTTTATATCTCTCACTTAACCAATAGCTCATTCAATTGAATTCAGACAAAAATATTTGAAGTCGGGATCGATTTGTGTCTTGATGGAAAAATAAACATTTTTACCTATTAATATAGATTTACATGGTAATGATGTTAACAATAATGAAGTCAAATGTCAATATTTCACGATTGACAACCAGGGTAGATCATTTGATTAACAACAAGAAAATTGTGTCAAAAAATTTCGTGTGACTTTTTTTTTTTTTGGATTTGACAATCAAATCCATGAGTTAATTTAGTGAAATTTTTCAACTTTTGTGAAATATATATTGTCTGAGGTCAGTAGCTCATCAAACTTGAACCCAATATATTTAAACCTAGTGATTGCAGGAAGCTTAACTTCAAGGATTAATCAAGTGATGGTAGGCTCGAAGACTGTCCCGAGAGGTTAAAAAGCAAGGAAAAGAGTGAACTATGTCCTAGACAAGGAATCATAGCTTGGAGCTCGCCCATAGTTGTAAAAAGCGCTCGCCTCGCAAGCGCAAGCCGAGGCGGGCCCGAGCCATCAGTGAGATACCACTCTGGAAGAGCTAGAATTCTAACCTTGTGGCCTGCGAGGCGAGGTGAGGCGCTGTAGTTGCGCTTCAAGAGAAACTGAAGCGCATCAGGTTGAGAAAGCCCACGCCTCACTGCACTTCAACTTTGTTTGTTGGGCGAGCGCTTGTGCGCTTCAAAGAAGCTGCAGGATTTGATATTTTTTAAGAGCCCAGATCCAAAATCCAATTTTAAGCCCGGCCCAATTGTAAAATAAAATTGTCTAAGAAATAAGAACAGCCATGCGTAATCAGTAATTCTCTGCCTCTGCCCAAGTCCAGTCTCCAGTGGTCTGCATCTATTTGACGCTGCGTCTCTTCTCTGTCGCCGCCGTCGCCGCCACCTCCTTCTTCCCTTTTTCTTTGCTATTCAAATATTGGTAAACCCTAAGTTTAGGAAATTTTGTAAAAAAATTTAAATTGTGTTTTTTTTTTTATTTTTAATAATTTAATATATGATTTATATTTATATTTCAGTATTTAATCATGTCAAACACAACGATTCCATCAAATCGAAAAGATATTGCTTGGAATTATGCAACACTTCCGTATCCTAAAAATCCAAATATTGTATGCTGTTGTTTTTGTGTCAAAATAACAAATGGTGGGATTTATCGGCACAAGCTACATTTAGTTGGGGACAATAGAAATGTGAAAGCTTGTCCGAAGTGTCCGGAGCATGTTAAAGAAGAAATTAAAGAGTTCATGCAAAAAAAGAATGTTTTGAAGAATCAAATGGATGATATTCCTCATTTAGATGATATTGTTGATTTGGAAGAAGATGAGGATGAGGATGATATACAAACTAAAATGAAAGGGAAACGACCAATGTCCGGCCCTACGGTGCAGGGTAAAAGGTGTAAACAAGCAGAGCCTATTGATCTTTATTTTGCGAAAGATGTAGAAGAAATTGTCAGACAGAGACGTGCGAAAAATAAAGGCCAGTTTGATGAAAATAAGAAGAAATTAAGAGAATATGCGGTTCAGAAATTTGCTAGTTGGATGTATGATGCCGGAATTCCTTTTAATGCTGTTAAATACGATTCTTTGCAACCTTGTATTGATGCTATTGGGACTTTTGGAGTGGGAATGAAACCTCCATCATATCATGAAGTAAGAGTAAAGTATTTGAAGAAGGAGTTGACAAATACGAACCTGTTTCTCAAATCCCACGAAGAAGATCATGCTAGGTATGGTTGTACAATCATGGCAGATGGGTGGACGGATAAAAAAAGTAGAACTCTTATAATTTTTTTGGTAAATGGTCCTAAAGGAACTATATTTGTTGAATCGGTGGATGCTTCAAGTTATTCTCACACTGCTAATAAGATGCATGAGTTACTTTCAAAATTTGTGAATAGAATTAGAGAACAGAATGTGGTTCAGGTTGTAACAGATAATGCAAGCTGCAATGTTAGAGCATGTAATATTTTAAATTGCAAATTGAATTTAAAATCTGATTTTTCGATTTTTAAAGTAAATTTACTTCATTTTTTCTGGTCGTCTTTTGGAAAACAATTTTCCACTCTTGTATTGGACTCCATGTGCAGCTCATTGCTTAGATTTGATGTTTGAGGAAATATTCAAACAGTACTTACTTATAGTATAGATACAAACTTTGAATGATAAGAAATTTAATCTTATATTTTTTTGTGTTTCAACTTTCAAGCTGATTGGTGGGCTTCTTATGGTGCATCAACACCTGAATTAAAAACATTTGCAATGAAGATTTTGTACCTCACATGCTCTTCTTCAGGTTGTGAACATAATTGGAGTGTATTTGAACATGTAAGTTAGAAGTTTTTTTTACATATTAAATTTTATATTATGGAGTATGAACCTAACTTCTTACTTTCTATTTTTTTGGCAGATACATTCTAAAAAAAGAAATAGGTTGTCTCAACAACGATTGAATGATTTGGTATATATCAAATACAACAGAGCGTTGAGGCGAAGATATGCCATGCGAGAAAAGATTGATCCTATTTCTTTGTCAGAAATAGATGATAGTAACGAATGGTTGTTGGGAAAGTTGGATGATAGTGATAACGAGAATGATGATAACGATTTGGTCTTTGAAGATGAGGATTTGCGTTGGAGTGATGTAGCACAAGCGGTTGGGGTGGGTGAAAGTGCATATGACTTTCGATCTCGAAATGCATCTACTTCAAAAAGGGCATCATCATCCACTTCAGCAAAAAGAAAGCAATCTTCAGCTCGAACTAGTCTTGTGGATGAAGTGGATCAAGAAGATATCAACATTGATAATGAAACTAAAGAAGAAGATACCGATGGATACAAATCAAGTGATAGGGCCGATGACGTAGATTTGGAAGATGAAGATGACGATTAAAATGACATTTGATATTTCATCTATCACATTTTGAAAGACTTTTTATTTTATTTTGATTTTTTTGATAATATTTTGTTTATTGTGGCGTGACGTAGATTTGGAAGAGGAAGATGACGATTATAATGACATTTGATATTTCATCTATCACATTTTCAAAGACTTTTTATTTTATTTTGATTTTTTTGATAATATTTTGTTTATTGCGTTTTTTCCGTAAAACGAGCGCTTCGCGCTTGAAGCTCCAAGACACTTGAGCGCTTTTTTGCGCCTCGCGCTTTTGACAATTATGAGCTCGCCCTCTTTAGGGCCAAACTCTTTCAAAGAGATCGAGTGCACGTCTCAAGTCAACGGAAGATCTTACTAAAAATGGCGGCGTATCAATTTGAGAAGAGGGGCCAATGTACTTCATATGCTCTTAATGGGAACAAGGATCTATGTGGATTTAGGATGATGTAGACTATTTGTAATCATGTTAGGGTGATCCTCGACACGAATAACTAGTGATTCTTGAAAATGACTTGTACAAGGGTTCTGAGATTGGTTGTTTAGCCGAATTCCAAAGAGGACGATATCTTAAGAGGGGACAAAATGAATTCCCATTCATCGAAAAAGTATCTAATTGGACAATGGATTTATTCGAATTAAGGGGATTTAGTTTTCTAGGTTGTAGACCCCAAACCTTGCCAAAATTAATATCATGCTCTCTTTATAAGTGTCATGTTTGGTTTATGGTTCGAGAACTAATGTATCTTGCATTCAATTTCACTAATCACTATATATTTTTCAGTATTTAATTTGAGCGTTGGATGGATTATGACAGAGCACACCACCGACCTCTTTCTAACACCGATTCCTTGATTTAAGGCAACTAGATCGTCTAGATATTCAAGTTGGGCATTTGGATCATTATATCAACACTAATTTAAATCAGTGATTATTCGGATATATTGATTGACTCATATTTTTCTCGGAGCATTTTATAATGATAAAACTCGCAGCAATTATTCTTCAGTTTGTACTTGGTAAAATGTCGAGATAACATAGTAGTTTGCAAACGACGCAAGTCAGGTAAACAGTACGATAAATTTTGTGTGATATGGTCATCTAATAAGGTATTGATAACTTTTTCGTGAAATATTATTTCTCAAGCATGTGTAGATGTGTATGGTGCGATTTCTTGGTTTGAGGGAAAAAAATTTTGTCGCAGGATTCGTTGCTCTACCTTTGCTAGAGTTGAGTTCACTCTTAGCCTTAAAAAGAAGAGTAGGTCTTTTGTGAGACGAATCACGAATCTTTATCTATGAGACGAATCAACCCTACTGATATTCACAATAAAAATTAATATTCTTAGTATAAAAAGTAATACTTTTTTCATGGATGCCCCAGATAAGATATCTGTCTCACAAAATACGACATGAAACCATCTCACACAAGTTTTTGACTAAAAAGAAAGCACTTTCTCGCATGTTCCATTGTCAAGAAAAATTATTAATCTACACGCCTATGTTAAAAAATATATATGATTTTAGATTCTAGACTTGGTAAATAAGTCGTCATATTATTTCTAAATACATTGTAACTATACGTTAAATTTTCTTCTTTATGTTTCATTTTGATCAAGGATTTCAATTGAAATTAAAGATTTCATGTTAATAATTACAAATTCATTAGTTTGTTTTGAAAAATTTAATAGAAAAATGATTTTAAATTCTCAATCAACTAATTATTTTTTGAGTCAGCATGTCAAACTCGTGTCAATATTAAATAATTTCAAATTCTTTTTCCAAATGCATATTCCAATAAAATTCCCATAAGTCGCATCCAAATACAAACTAGTTGAATAGATGTGAAATCATAAATCATGTTGTTCGGATGAATTAAATTTAGGTGATTTTGAAATTACTTGATTTAGGAGTACACATTTTTTTCAACAACTGTTTTGAAATTCAAAGTCACGAAATAATGTCATTTGAAATATACACTACAAAAAAGGGGTAGCGACGGTTTGGAGGTCGTGTCGTCTTCTATAGCGACGGTTTTTCAATAACCGTCGCTATCATAGCGCCGGTTTTGTTGAAGAACACAGTCGCTTACTTTAGCGATGGTTTACATACAAACCGTCGCCTGATTGAAGTGACAGTTATATACAAACCGTCGCTAATATAAAGCGACGGTTAAAAAGCGACGGTTTAACTTAACCGTCGCTGAATGAAAGCGACGATTTTTTCAACAAAACCGTCGCTATTATAGCGACGGGTATTGACAAAACCGTTGTTATATTAAGCGACGTTTTTTAAAAAAACCGTAGCTTAATGAAGCGACGGTTTTTCATCAACATGTAAATAAAAAATTAAAATTAATCAAAATACTTAAGCAAAATTTCATAAATAAAATATTACGCAAAAATTAAAATTAAAATTAAATATTAAATTTTTCTATAAAGAAAACGCTTTAAAAACCTGGCGTGCGCGAAGATATGCAGATCCACGTAACGTTGGAAGATCACACCGACGAGCAAATCTACGAAATTAACACGAACAAAACGTTAGTAAAAATAAAAAAACCGAAACTGCGAAAAAATTGATAAGACTTTCGCCACTACCAGAGAAGAAAGGCGAAAATCGCTGAAGAAAATATTCGCGAACCTCGGTATATAAAGAATCATAGCAACGAATTTTTCAAAAAACGTCGCTCTTAGCGACGGGTTTTAGTTAGACCGTCGCAGATAGCGACGGGTTTTGTAAACCATCGCAATTTCAGAACGGCTACACAGCCGTCGCTATTGCGACGGCTTTTATAAACCGTCGCTAATAGCAATGTTGCGACGGTCCACCATTATATTGTCGCACATGACGACGGTTTAAAAAATATCGTCGCTAATCCAATCGTTTTTTTTAATGATATGACCTCAATTTGAACGAGTTCAATTTAAAGAATATATTTTATAATGATTAACGAATATGAAATAAAAAAAAAAACCTTAATCATTTAAAGTAATGAACCGAAATAATGGAAATAAAAACACCCTCAAGTGGTTCAGACACGATGAATATGTCAATTCAATTAGGAAATACATATATATGGCATCAATTTGTGCACCTCTCTCTATTTATATATTCAAATAATTTGTCATTGAATAAAATTTTGAGTACGTCTCTTGTGAGACGGTCTCACGAATTTTTATCTGTGAGACTGATCAACCCTATCAATATTCACAATAAAAAGTAATCATTTTAGCATAAAAAACAATATTTTTCCATGAGTGACTCAAATAAAAGATCATTCTCACAACATACGATCCATGAGACCGTCTCACACAAATTTTTGCAGAAAATTTTAGGCGGACTTATTTTTAAAAACTCATCTCATAAAAAATATCTTCTGGCAACATCAAGATTCTTCATAAATCAATTTCGTAGTAATTTCACAATTCATGTCCGGAAAAGGAGTTTTTTTTTTTTTTTTAAAAAAAAATAAACTAATATGCGATCTAATATATTATATATCTTAAATGTGACATTATGTTGCTTTTTTATTAAATTAAATCAGACAAAAATAGTTGAAATCTTTAATCCAATGAAATACAATAAATCTTTTTATTCAAAAAGTAAAGATTGGCCCAACCAGTGAAATACAATAAATCTTTTTATTCAAAAGTAAAGCGCTATTCGTGCCCGGGCAGAGTAAGCTGAGGGGATTGGCCCAACCACTGGTCTGTCAAATAATTACATATTTCCTTGTATTATCATCGCAAGGGCAGTCATGACGAATCGCTCCGCCTGTGCGCTATACCTCCTTTTATTCTCCGTAGTAGCCATCGCCGATGCCCGGGATGACTTTATCGTGCTTCCTTCTGAGGAAGCACGCGTATTCTTCGAGGTAACCGCCGGAGCTGAGAACGATTCCGTGGGCATCAGGTGGGCTGTCTTGTTGGCCGGATCCTCTGGTTACTGGAATTACCGCCATCAGGTGATTACGCCCCTCTTAAATTGCTGATTTTTTTATTCATCTAATATATATATATATATATTCTTGTATAGAATTTGAGCTCCGAATTTATGAATTGATGACCTGTGATTATGAATTTTTGTTTTCCCTTTCTATTTTTCTGATGAAATTTGGCGATTTTTTTTTCTAGCGTGTTAGATTTTCTGCTATTTACGTCGTGTCGGTAATTGGTATTTATTCCACCGAGCGACTTACTAAGTTCAAATTCGCCTGTCAAAGCCATGATCCGAGCTTATTAATAAGTTTATGAACTAATTTCGTTAAACATAATCTGGACTAGCGAGCCAACTCATGGACCAATCTCTAGCTTATGCTTGCTCCTCTATACAAAACTCAATGAGCTTGAGCTTAATTTCTTGCAATCGAGCTAAACAATTCGATAAACTACTTGTTACACACCGTTATTACTGTCTAAGTCGATCGTGTTGTGTGACCATACTCTTCAAATGAGTGTCTGCAATAGGCTTCTTAAAAATAAAGAAAGAAGATAAGAAAGGTGGATAGTAGGGAAGGGAACGATACACAAACTGGAATGTGAGGGACTAGAGATGAGAAGCACAGAGAAGAAGCTCATTTTCTATATGTTACAAAACTTTCCTATGTTTAAGATATATCTATTGTATTTATATTCTAAACGATATAAGCCATTTGCGACTAAATGTAAAATTCCTAGTCAATTATGATGTCGTGTGAACACGTTTTTCTCGAAGCATCTTTGTTTTTCATATTGATTGATTTATGTAGGGGATATTAGGGGAATGTCAATTGGTATTTTTGTTTTAACTTTAACCATGTGCGAAGCAACCTTCGCAAATAAATGTAAATAGGAAAATTTAAAGTATACTTTTACTTGTTAAGAGAATGTAATTTCAGGTTAATAATAGCCAAGCAAAATTAAAGTTGATGATGGAACTCTACCTGAAGATTAGGATGCTCTAATACCAAAAGAAATATTCTATCTACACTGCAAAAGAAGAAGAAAATAAAGTGACTATGAAAAGTATACATCTGCCATTACTATGCAGTCCAGCTTCAAGATACATGTCTTTAAAAAATGAAGCCCTTTATGTTCAGGATATGCATTTTGACTTTTTGATGTTCCTTCAGTCAACTGGCACTGATACTAGTCCTTACATTTGTGATAGGCTGATGTATGCCATGCATATCAAATCCTAAAAAAAGGTGGTCTCAAGGATGAAAATATTGTGGTTTTCATGTACGATGACATTGCTTTCAATGTAGAAAACCCAAGGCCAGGGGTCATCATCAACAGTCCTCATGGCGAGGATGTCTATAAGGGAGTTCCAAAGGTTTGTCTTATTCCCGTGTCTCTAATTTGCATAGTGACAGTTAAAATTTATTTCTCTTTTCTCACTCTCCTGAGGCAGGATTATATTGGAGATGATGTAACTGTGGACAACTTTTTTGCCGTCCTTCTTGGGAATAAAACTGCTGTTAGAGGAGGTAGCGGGAAGGTTGTCGACAGTGGTCCAAATGATCATATATTCATATTCTATTCTGATCATGGTGGTCCTGGGGTGCTTGGTTAGTGAGCTACTACTATTAACATATATTTACCGTTCAAACTTAAGCTTACAGTATTTAGATCTGATAGCATCACTTTCTAAATCTTCTTTCCATGTTTTATTCATTGACTGCATTTGATTGCTTATTTGGTGTACTATATTATATGGTCAGGGATGCCTACATTTCCTTATCTATATGCGGACAATCTGATCAACGTTTTGAAGCAGAAACATGCCTCTGGAACATATAGGAGCTTGGTAATGATTCTGGCTTTTATTTCATGTTGCAATTTTTTACCTGTTGAGCGAGATTAAAGATCTTGCACAGCTGATATATCAACTTTTTTAGGTATTTTACCTTGAAGCTTGTGAATCTGGAAGTATATTTGAGGGTCTTCTTCCTGAAGGCCTTAATATTTATGCAACCACTGCATCAAATGCGGAAGAGAGTAGCTGGGGAACCTATTGCCCTGGAGAATATCCCAATCCTCCCGCAGAATACGAAACTTGCTTGGGTGACCTGTATAGTGTTTCCTGGATGGAGGACTGGTATGCATTAGTTTTTGCTTTTTGGGCTTCTATGGTTGACAGGGTATACTTGAACTTGAAGTGCATCAGCTTATATGCAAACTCAGCAAAGTTTACCTTTATTTTCAATGGCTACTTTACTGAAGCTAATTACCCACTCAAAAGCAGTTCCATGAATGAACCTATTCCTACTTCTACTTCCACTTGTCATATTTTATATTTTTTATTGATTTTCATTTTGTGACCATGAACAGTGATGTCCACAACCTTCGGACTGAAACCTTAAGGCAACAATATCAACTGGTAAGATCTCATCAAACTCTTTCTTTACATTGAGCAATCATATCGAACTAGTATGTTCTTTGTTTATTTTTCTTTTTTAAAAAAACGCCACACTGGGTGTGCTCTTACTATAAACTGTAAGAAACCAGGAAGGGGGACTAAACAATCGAAATAGTCTGTTGGTTAGGGGTGTCAATCGGGTGGGTTGGGTCGGGTTTCGGGTCGACCCGCGAAATTTTTTTTATTTTTTTTTCAACCCGAACCCGAAGTAACCCGAAAACCCCCAACCCGAACACGAATCCGTATAACCCGACTCAACCCGTCTAATCCGCCTAACCCGAATTTTATTTATTTTTTTAAAATTTTTTAAAAAAAATTAATGAAAAAAATTCAAAAAAATAAAAAATAATAATAATATTTTAATTTAAACACATAATAACAAAGTTTTCGATTTAAATTTGAAAATTTAATCGTAGAAAATTAAAAGTATATTTACTAAATCAAATAAAAAATTGTTAAAAAAATAAAAATATGCAAAATAAATATTAAATGATGAAAATTTATCATATAAATATACAATAAATTTTGTTCAAGTATACAAAATATAAAAATATAGGTAATATTTTAAAAAAAAAAAGTTCGCGGGTCAACCCGCGACCCAACCCGAAACCCGCCTAACATGGCACTAACCCGAATCAACCCAACCCGAACCCGAAAAACCCCAACCCGAACCTGATTTTTTTCGTGTTGGGTCGTGTCGGGTTGACGGGTCGTGTCGCATTTTGACACCCCTACTGTTGGTTGATAGAACAATGTTGAACTCCTCATCATTTTCATACAAAAACTGTGCACAAACTTTCCATGTAATGGACTCACATGATCTTGGGAATGCGACGTTACAAATACGGGGTTAAATTGCTTTTATGATATTTTGTGTATCATATCCTAAACGTTTCGTGTTTTTCCTTATATCGTTTTGGAATGAATGCATATGTTGATATGTGCAGGTTAAGACAAGAACTGCTAATGAGAATTCTTACTATGGCTCCCATGTGATGCAATATGGTGATCTGAAGCTAAGTGTGGGTAATCTTTATACATACTTGGGTACAGATCCTGCAAATGATAATTTCACTTTTGTTGATGAAAATTCTCTTCGGCCATCTTCAAAAGCTGTTGATCAGCGAGATGCTGATCTTCTACATTTTTGGCATAAGGTATATTCAACTTTTGTGGAAGTGAATGTGTTTATCATGGTGAGTCTATTTTTTGTGACTACATCCGGAGATTGTTGTAGAGCAATTAAGCTGCAGTTATGACTGAATAGCTGATTAAATAATGTTAAGACCATCATTTAATAAATTGTGCCACTTGAAGTGCCTACCTTTATACTTGAATTTGATGGATGTATAGTTACAGCAATCTGTACACGTACAACTCGTAACAAATTGAAGGAGGTAGGCCCAAAACTGTGAGAGCCAACAGACATGGCAAGATTAGAACCTAAGAATAATTTTCTCCGGCTATAATTGTTTTTATGACTGCTTTTCTCAATTCACCTGTGACAGTATCGCAAAGCTCCTGTAGACTCTGCTCGGAAAGTTTCAGCTCAAAAGCAGCTGGCTGAAGCTATGGGACACCGAAGTCATATTGACCACAGTATCGAACTTGTTGGAAAACTTCTTTTCGGAATTGACAAGGGTCCTCAAATGTTGAAGACCCTTCGACCTGCTGGGCAGCCGCTTGTTGATGACTGGGCTTGCCTCAGATCAATGGTAACTTAATATCATAATTCTGTCCCTGTAAGAAAATTTGTCAATTATGAGTGTCAGGAGTCCGCTAAAATGTTCTTCTCAAGTCCTCACTCCCTAAGCATAGTTTGCTTTTTCTGTAACCCATAATGACAACTCAAATAATACTTTTTCTCTTACTTCTGAACAGTTATGCTGAATCAACTCTTTGATTCTATTGATTGATGTGCATCTTAGTTCTTTTCCAGGTCTTGCTCTGATAGTAAAGATCAATTCTGAATGTCTGGCGTTTCCCTCGAAAACGATATACACAATGATATACACAAATTAAATTTAGCATTATTAATTCTGTGTAGATCATCTAGCTGTCAATCTTAGATCTACATCCTAGAAATGATCCTATTGTTATCTTTTGTACAGGTTAGAAGCTTTGAGACTCATTGTGGATCGCTGTCTCAGTATGGGATGAAGCACATGCGCTCAATTGCCAATATCTGCAATGCTGGTGTGAAAATAGAACAGATGGCCGAGGCCTCAGCTCAAGCCTGCACCAGTTTTCCTTCCAATTCTTGGAGTTCTCTCCATAGGGGCTTCAGTGCTTGATGTCTCAGTAAAATTCTGGAAACACGAAAACTTCTCTTTCATAATGTAAATTGTTGGCTTCAATTATAGATTACAGTGTTGATACAATCTATTGTCAGATACAATACCTCCAACGTTTATACAGATTAGAGGTGCATCAAATAATGTTATATAGTTCTTGTTGATGTTGTGCTCTCTGGGAAATATTATAGATATCCCTCAGAGCTGGGAAACTGGTCGAATTCGGCCTTGTTATTATATCTTATCATAAGTGGAAACTTTGTATTATTGTCTCTTTCAAGCTGAGTGTTTGCGTATCATGAAATATAGTACTTAAAAGTTCATATCTTCTAAATGTTCCGCTGTGGATGAAATTGTTAAACATGATAAGGTCTCTTGGTATTCATTAATGAACTTACAGATAACCGTTTACCAAATGGATTTACATTAATCAACCCATGAGAAAGGTTACTCCATACGGTGACATCCAACAGTGGCAGCCATGTGGGGGCTGTGACATTAATAGGCAATGGAGTGCTAGAGAACATGTGAGTCTGGCTAACATGGTGGAATATCCAGTTGTTTAACATATAATATAAATAGTAACTGAATGGATGAGATTTGCCATTTTTTTATACCGTATTTTAGGAAATGTTTGGATTCATTTTTCGGACCACGCCTTCCCTTTCGAGAAGTTATTACTCCAAATACTTTTTCCCGCAATTTTACGTTTTCCAACTTAATCAGCACGTTTAGCACTAAAATTATTTTCTTCTTTTAAAAAAACTTGGCAAATTATTATTAAATATGCTAAAATGACGTTATATCCATGAGAAAAATATCTCATCCAAAGTAAATCCAACACCAATCACATTGTGTAAAAAAAAATTTTAAAAAAATATTTTCTAGAAATTAAGCAGCAATGCAAATCCAATAACGGCATTGTGAAACTATAAATTTCGATTTTACTTACTTTTTTTTTTTAAAACACGTGTAGTTAAGATATATTCCTGACGTATATTTATTGCATGCCCGTCTCATTAATTAATGCTAGAGAGATGCGAAAGAAAAAAAGTAACATCAGATTATATATGCCATATTATATGATAATAGAATACAAATTATTTTTTTCAAAAAAACCTCCGTGCGTGAATCTTTTGGTGCTTGCATGAACTGACTTTGTGTCTGAACCGCAAAGCTTACATATGGCCTTGTAACAGTAAGATACAATAGTCGACCTATTAATCTCCTGTATGGTCCTGCAGGATCAACCAACATTTTATCATTAGTTTTTCCTTCCAACGCAGTGTCATCAAATTCAGTAGTGGTTAACTTCAGATGCTGCTGTCGGCAAGCAATTGTGAATGCATTAAATGCATGTCGGGAGTCAAAAATTGGGCAGCTGAATTTTAAACGTGGGTTGACAATTTCATGGAAAGATGGTCTTCACATTGACAAGGGGTTCTATAAATAGAGCTCCACCTTCATTCTAAAATTATCCCTTCTTCAAGTTTTCTCTTATCTTATAAGCATTTGAGTGCTTAGTTCTATAATATTTGTGAGGTGCTTTGTTCTCCTGTATTAAGAGAGTGTGTGTTCTCTTTGGAAACACAGTGAGTGAGTTGTACACCACAAAATATTATAGTGGAATTTTTTTCATCTTGCCCGTGGTTTTTTACCCTAATAATTTTTAGGGGTTTTTCACGTAAATCTCGGTGTCCAGTTTATTCTTTATTTTCGAGTTTTATTATCTCAAATTCCGCACGTGGGACCAACAAAGTGGTATCAGAGCCTTGGTTTAAAATTTCTTAAAATTCTGAGTATGCTCTGTAGTTGCAGCCTAGACTGATCTTCCACATCAGAAAATTTGATAATTTTTATTTAAGGCGGGATTATTTTGTCCAGTCTACTAAAAATTGTTGTAGACATAATGGCGGGAAGGTACGAGATAGCGAAATTCGACGGAAGCAATTTTATGCTATGGAAAATAAAGATACAAACAGTTTTAAGAAAGGAGAATTGCTTGACGACTATTGGAGATAGACCGGTGGAGATTACAGATGATGGAAAATGGAATGAGATGAATGATAATGCTGTTGCCAATTTACACTTGGCTATAACAGACGAAGTTCTGTCAAGTATCTCTGAGATAAAACAGCCAAAGTTATCTGGGATACTCTGAAAAAGATGTACGAGGTCAAGTCGCTACACAACATGATTTTCCTAAAGAGAAGACTTTATACTCTTCGGATGGCGGAATCCTCATCGATGACCGACCATATCAATACACTAAATACTCTATTTGTCCAACTCACTTCCATGTGGCATAAAATAGGGAAAAATGAACGTGCGGAGCTTCTACTTCAAAGTCTACCAGATTCATAAGATCAACTTATCATCAACATTACCAACAATATTCTTATGGGCTTTCTAATATTCGACGATGTCTTAACTGCGGTTATCGGAGAAGAAAGCCAGCGAAAGAATAAGGAAGATAGGTTGGTAACATCGAAGCAAGCAGAGGCTTTACCGATGATAAGAGGAAGATTTATGGACCGTGACTCCAGTGAGAGCCAAAGGCGAGGTAGATCAAAGTCGAGAAGTAAGAAGAAAAATATTTACTGCTTTAAATGTGGCGGTAAAGGGCACTTCAAGAGAGAGTGTACGAGTATCGATAAAAGTTCTCAAGGAAATGCAGCCAGTACTTCAGGCAGTGGTGAAATATTATTTAGCGAAGCGGCAACAGTTGCAGAAGGCAGACACAAGTTTTGTGACACATGGATTATGGATTTAGGAGCGACGTGGCACATGACGTCTCGGAGAGAATGGTTTGATAATTATGAACCAGTCTCAGGAGGATCTGTATTCATGGGAAATGATCATGTCTTGGAAATCGCTGGGATCGGTACTATCAAAATTAAAATATTTGATGGAACCATTCGCACCATTAAGGACGTACGACATGTGAAGGGACTGGTGAAAAATCTTTTGTCTTTGGGGCAATTGGATGACATCGGGTGCAAAACTCGTATCGAGAACGGGATCATGAAAATTGTGAAGGGCACGCTTGTGATTATGAAGGCGGAAAAATTTGCTGCAAATCTGTATGTACTTTTGGGAAAAACACACAAAGAGGCAGAACTAGCTGTTACATCAATTGGTTCAGGAGAAGAATTAACAGTGTTATGGCATAGAAAGCTCGGGCATATGTCAGAACGGGGGTTGAAAATTCTCTCAGAACGGAAGCTGCTGCCGGGACTTACAAAAGTTTCACTACCCTTTTGTGAGCACTATGTTACCAGTAAACAACACAGATTAAAGTTTGGCCCTTCTACTGCCAAGAGCAAAAGCATATTGGAGCTGATTCATTCGGATGTTTGGCAAGCACCGGTTGTATCCCTAGGAGGAGCGAGATACTTTGTCTCGTTCATTGATGATTTCTCTAGGAGATGTTGGGTGTATCCAATCAAGAAGAAATCAGACGTTTTCCAGATCTTCAAAGATTTCAAAGCGCGGGTTGAACTTGATTCTGAAAAGAAAATCAAGTGTCTGAGGACTGACAATGGAGGAGAATATACCAGTGACGAGTTTGATGCATATTGTCAACATGAGGGCATCAAGAGACAATTCACGGCGGCTTACACACCTCAACAGAATGGAGTGGCGGAGCGGATGAACAGAACCTTGTTAGACAGAACAAGAGCTATGTTGAGGACTGCAGGTCTAGAAAAGTCATTTTGAGCAGAAGCAGTCAAAACCACTTGTTATATTATCAATCGTTCTCCTTCAGTGGCGATTGATTTGAAGACTCCGATGGAGATGTGGACCGGGAAGCCGACAGATTATTCTCATTTGCATACATTTGGAAGTCCGGTGTACGTTCTGTACAATGAGCAAGAAAGATCAAAGTTGGATTCGAAATTCAGAAAATGTATCTTCTTGGGTTATGCTGATGGAGTAAAGGGGTTTCGCTTGTGGGATCCTACTGTTCACAAGCTTGTCATCAGCAGTGATGTTATCTTTGAGGAAGATAAAGTAAAGGGAGACAAAGGCACACTGAATTCAGAAACTGCTATTTTTCAGGTGGAAAATAAGACGGACGAATGTCAAGTTTCTTGTGAAGCAGTACCAGAGCACGAAGAACAAGAGCATGTTGAGTCTGAGGTTTCCAATGTGAGGCAGTCAACTCGAGATAGAAGACCACCAGGTTGGCTTTCAGATTATGTCACTAAAAGTAACATTGCATATTGTCTATTATCACAGGATGGTGAGCCATCGAGTTTTCACGAGGCTACTCAAAGCTCGGATGTATCATTGTGGATGATAGCAATGCAAAAAGAGTTGGAGGCATTAGACAAGAATAAAACTTGGGATCTTGTTACACTACCACAAGGGAGGAAAACCATTGGTAACAGATGGGTCTATAAGATCAAGCGTGATGACAATAACCAAGTGGAGCGGTATCGTGCTAGATTGGTGGTAAAAGGGTATGCTCAGAAAGAAGACATTGACTTCAATGAGATATTTTCCCCTGTGGTTCGGCTTACAACAGTCAGAGTGGTGTTGGCATTGTGTGCGATGTTTGACCTACATCTAGAACAGCTAGATGTGAAAACGACGTTTCTTCATGGAGATCTTGAAGAAGAAATCTATATGCTCCAACCAGAAGGTTTTGCGGAAAAAGGCAAAAAGAACTTGGTTTGCAGGTTGAAGAAATCTCTGTACGGTCTCAAACAGGCGCCGAGGTGTTGGTACAAGAGATTTGATTCCTATATCATGAGCCTTGGATACAACAGATTGAGTGCAGACCCTTGTACGTATTTCAAGAGGTCCGCTGATTATTATATCATTTTACTGTTGTATGTGGACGACATGTTGGTAGCAGGCCCCAACAAAGATCATGTCCAAGGATTGAAGGCACAATTGGCTAGGGAATTTGATATAAAGGACTTGGGACCAGCCAACAAGATTCTAGGGATGCAAGTTCACCTAGACAGAAGCAACAGAAAGATTTGGCTTTCCCAGAAAAATTATTTGAAGAAAGTCTTGCAACGCTTCAACATGCAAGATAGTAAGCCAATATCGACCCCTCTTCCTGTTAACTTCAAGTTATCCTCCGAGATGTGTCCTAGCAGTGAAGCAGAGAGGATGGAGATGTCTCGAGTACTATATGCATCAGCAGTGGGAAGTCTAATGTTCGCCATGATCTGTACAAGACCGGACATTGCTCAAGCAGTGGGAGCAGTTAGTCGGTATATGGCGAATCCTGGAAGAGAGCATTGGAGCACTGTTAAGAGGATCCTTAGATACATTAAGGGTACCTCGAATGCTGTATTATGTTATGGAGGATCAGATTTTACACTCAGGGGCTATGTCGATTCAGATTATGCAGGTGATTCTGATAAGAGGAAATCTACTACTGGTTATGTGTTTACACTTGCAGGGGGAGCAGTAAGCTGGGTTTCAAAACTGCAGACAGTTGTGGCATTATCTACAACAGAAGCAGAATACATGGCAGCTACTCAAGGTTGAAAGGAGGCAATATAAATTAAAAGATTATTGGAGGAGATCGGGCACAAACAAGAGAAAGTATCTTTGATTTGTGACAGAGTGCCTTGCATATCGCAAGGAATCCAGCTTTTCATTCCAAGACGAAACACATTGGAGTACAATTTCATTTTGTGCGAGAAGTAGTAGAGGAAGGAAGTGTGGATATGCAGAAGATCCATACGAAAGAAAACGTAGCTGATTTTTTGACCAAGCCAGTGAACACTGATAAGTTTGAGTGGTGTAGATCCTCAAATGGCCTAGCAGAAACGTAAGCAGCATGTAATGGCAAGATTAAAAAGATGTGTGGAGATGTGTTTGATTCTCAATCAAATCTCCAAGTGAGAGAAATGTCGGCAAGCAATTGTGAATGCATTAAATGCATGTCGGGAGTCAGAAATTGGGCAGCTGAATTTTAAACGTGGGTTGGCAATTTCGTGGAAAGATGGAAGACGCGTTTTATCCGCGTCTTCACACTGACAAGGGGTTCTATAAATAGAGCTCTCTCTTTCATTCTGAAATTATCCCTTCTTCGAGTTTTCTCTCATCTTATAAGCATTTGAGTGCTTAGTTCTATAATATTTGTGAGGTGTTTTGTTCTCCTGTATTAAGAGAGTGTGTGTTCTCTTTGGAAACACAGTGAGTGAGTTGTACACCACAAAATATTATAGTGGAATTCTTTTCATCTTGCCCGTGATTTTTACCCTAATAATTTTTAGGCATTTTCCACGTAAATCTCGGTGTCCAGTTTATTCTTTATTTTCGGATTTTATTATCTCAAATTCCGCACGTGAGACCAACAGCTGCTCCATTGGTGTATTAAAAGGTTTCGATCCCGATAAACCTGCTTCCGAAATGAGTTCCAGTACATATTTTCGTTGATTCAAATAAATCCCGTCCTCATATCTAGCAATCTGAATGCCAAGAAAAAACTTTAATGGCCCCAAATCCTTTATCTTTATGGCAGAATGCAAGTGATTCTAAAGATCTGCAATCGAAGCACCATCATTCCCCATAATCCCAATATTATCCATATAAAATAGTAGGATCGTAATATTCTTCTCTGTTTTCTTCACAACAATGAATGGTCATGTTTGGATTGTGTAAAACCCGCCTGCATCAGAATACTTGCAAACTTTTGGTTCCATTTTCTCGATGCTTGCTTGAGACCATATAAGAATTTGGGCAATCTACATACCTTCCCCCCATGAGTGCCAATGCTCGAGGAAAAACCATGTAAGTTTTCTCATCCAACTCCCCCTGAATAAAAACATTGGTTACTTCCATTTGATGTAAAGACCAACGAGAGGCTGCGGCGATGCTCAATAGACATCTAACTGTAACGATCTTAGCCATCGGACAAAAATTATCATGATAATCGATACCAGCAAGCTGCGTATAACCCTTAGCAACCAACCGAGCCTTGAAAGGATCCACGCTACCATTAGCTCTATATTTAACTTTGTACACCCACTTGTTTCTGATTGGTCTCTTTCTCAGGGGTAGATCAACGGCAACCCAAGTGTGGTTACTGTCCAAGGCAGCAAGCTCGTGATCCATGGCCTCCTTCCACCGAGGATCTGTAATTGCCTCGTCAAAGGTAACAAATGGAAGAAATAGAGGAAACAAAGGCTTGATATTGAGGAGAAAATTTAGAATAAGAAATGTACTGGTGAAAAGGATAAGATGTGGATGCTGGGGCAGATAAAGAAGAACAAATGGTATCCTTGGTCCAAATAGGAGGCCAAGAACTTCTAGTAGAATTACGAAGGGGAATGCACACTTGACAACAAGGGGAATTAACACTGGAAAAACCAGGGGCAAGGTCATAAAGAACAACTTCAGGGGAAGAAGGTGTGGTCAATGGGATATCATTATCATTAACCTTAACCATATATCTGTTATCTATTACTATTATAAATATATGAGTTTGAATTGTGAGCTTACCTTTTTACTCTTTTATTTATTTTATAATTATAATTTGTCATGTTCATTTGGTTTTTAAATAATTTTCTATGCTAGTTTAATATGTGTTAATTAATAGTGTACTTAACTTTCATTTGTGAGTTTTCTTTTTTATCCTTTCATTTGTTTTATATTTTGTCATGTCCATGGGTTCTTTAAGTCATTTTTCATGTTAGTTTAATATGATAATTAATAGTGTACTTAACTCAATCAAATTAATTATTATTTTGATTTTACTTATAAATTTATCATAATGTTGAGCACTTAACTCAATCAAGTTATTTATTATTTTAATTTTACTTTTATTTTTAAATTTAAAGTTTACTTTTATTTTTAAATTTAAATTTAATTACTTTAATTTATACAATGACATCAAATTAATAGAAAATCACTCTCATAATGTTATATATTTAAAAAATTATTAATATTACTAACATTAAAGTAATAATAGGAAGACGAATGGAGATGAGTGACATTGAAAAAAATTAAAAAATATTAAGGTCATATAAAACATCTTCTTCCCATTTACAATAGAGATATTTTAAGACTACTTACGTATCAACAAATATATGTGATTGAGAGAAAATATTTGTATGTAGGTGATTTCAATATAAACATTTAAGTTATTTAGTCAATTTTCGATATATGATGATAAATAAATATTATCTATTAAATATATGATTTTCATTTGTAACCTTACCATGTTGCCATTTTTTGTTTTATAATTTGTCATGTTCATGATGTTATTTAATTCATTTTTTTATGTTAGTTTAATAAGATCATTAATAGTGTACTTAAGTCAATCAAACTAATTATTGTTTGAGTGACATTGAAAAAAATTAAATAATTAAAAAATATTAAGGTCATATAAAACATCTTCTTCCCATTTACAATAGAGATATTTTAAGACTACTTATGTATCAACAAATATATGTGATTGAGAGAAAATATTTGTATGTAGATGATTTCAATATAAACATTTAAGCTATTTAGTCAATTTTCGATATATGATGTTAAATAAATATTATCTATTAAATATATTATTTTCATTTGTAACCTTACCATTTTACCATTTTTTGTTTAACAATTTGTCATGTTCATGATGTTATTTAAGCCATTTTTTATGTTAATTTAATAAGATCATTAATAGTGTACTTAAGTCAATCAAATTAATTATTGTTTTAATTTACTTTTAAATTTAATTTTAATTACTAAATTTATACATTTTCGTCAAATTCATGAAAAATATCTACCATATTGATGATAGGTAATAATGGGCAGATGAAGGGAGATAAGTCGGATTGAATAAAAATAAATTATTAATAAATATTAAGGTTATATAAAACTTCTTTCTCCCATTTAGAATAAAGATATTTTCAAACTCTTTATGTGTCAATAGAGATACATGATTGAGAAAAATGTTTGTATGTAAGTTAATTCAAACACATTTTTTAGCTATTTAGTCAATTTTTTATATATGCTGCTAAATAAATATTACTAAATAATATGCTTCATTTGATCATTTTGTGTTCTTGCAATGAGATGAGTTTTTTAACATAGCATTACATGTTTTGGTGTTATATGTCGTTTGTATTGATCATGTTGTGTTTGGATTCCTTATGTGATTTGTTTTTTCACGGAAAGAAAATATAAAACAAAACTATATATCCCACAAAATGATTATTTTTAATTTTTTTCCTTGAGATATTTTGTTAATTCTTAAACACATAATGCATGTTTTCAGTTTGCTTTGATTACTTAGTTTGAAGCGACTTATAAAATATTAAAAATGATGAAATGTTTCTTCGTTTTTTCCTTATATCTCAGAATATAAAGAGATAATATTTTTTATTTATTGAGACAAATGTATTTCCAGACTTCTGTCTATAAATCAGTATTCAAAATTTTTTCAACATTATTATATTTTCTATTCAAAATTTTTTATTTAAAATGATTGAAGGTATTCGAATTTGAGTTTTTATGTGCTTGATTATATTATTTTTGTAGTATTATTTATTGTGAAATTAATAGGTGAACTAAAAAAATTAGTGGATATATGAGTCCTCTGGTGGACGACAAACATGGATAAATTGTTAAAAAAGATAATATCAAGTAGATTTTTGGCACACGATTTTGTTCTAATTAAATGATTATGAATGATTCTAAATTTTAATTGTATCACAAGTTAACGTATGTTTTGTCGTTGCCATATATATTTTGTCAACGGTCTAATATTTTTCTTTGATTTAAGGAAAATTGTGTGACTTCGTATTATATTTTTATTTCTTAATGTTTTATTAAAGGATTTTTCATGATGACTTTGAGGCACCATTTTTTCCTTTGTGTTTTTTTTTTTTTTTTTTTTGAAAAAGTAAAATATTTATGAAACCATGACGTTAATAAGGCTCTTCTCTTTATTTGAAAAAAATATTGAAAAATTTATAAAATTTTTTAATAATATGATTTAGTATTTAATTTGAGAGTGATTTATGCTTTTTGTTGATCGTATATACTTCAATTTCTTTGTTTTTGTTGATCGTTTATACTTCAATTTCTTTGTTATTATACTAAATAAATTATTTTTGAACTTTGAGTTATCATTTTTTATGGAGGTTGTTTGTGTCATGAATTTTTTAAATTCATTTTGTTTAGTATTTTTGGCGGCAATTGATTTTCTGATATTCTATTATTTGTCTTGTTGTTTATATGAAAATATGTATGAGAGTACACCAATCAAAGCCACATATTTAGGGTCTTATGTTCTACGAAGACGGTAATATATGATTTTTATGAATTATATAATTTATTGGTTCTTCATACATGTAGTTAAGAAATGAATCAAATTTTGAACAAAAAATTTATGACAAACATAGTGGATGAAAAAAACATGTTAAAAAATAAGATTGCGTATTACTATGTCCCTATTTCTGTATGATATAATTCAAACACATGTTTTTTAGATATTTGAAATTAGGTCTAACTAAGTGACATGAAACAATTACATATATATTTGAAGGCGTATTTAAAGCAAAATATTAAGATCAAGAATGATTCATATTTAAATTTCAACGCAGCACAATGAAGAAGAAATTGGAAAATTGTATGTGTAAACCTTTAAGGGTTATATAGTGATTATGTTGCTACTTTATGGTTTGCAACATATTGATACTATATAAAATATCAATATTTCTCAAAGAATAAACAAAGAGAAAAAAATTCTTCATTCAGAAAAAGAAATACATGAAAAAAATAATTGTGTATAATTCTCATTCTATTTTTAATGGTATGAGAACAATTCTAAAGCTTTGTGGACACAATAGATCAATTTTGTGCATTTTTAGTAAATTGAGACATTGAGCCGGTTGCACTTTATTTCTTCCAATATTATCTCGATAGATTTCGAATTGGCTAAGAGGTTGTTTTTGTCTATTTTTTTAGTTAAATTGACTAACAAACTAATTCATGAGATATATGATGGTAATATAGAGAACTACTCGCCAAATAAATTCACTTAGCCGAATAGTGAAATTCAAATTGAATTATACAATATTTCATCAAATTAATTTTGTCTATTATAAGATG
The DNA here is from genome assembly GCF_025594145.1 of Primulina tabacum. Lineage (NCBI taxonomy): Eukaryota > Viridiplantae > Streptophyta > Magnoliopsida > Lamiales > Gesneriaceae > Primulina > Primulina tabacum. Next base: position 42,366,695 of record NC_134556.1, on the reverse strand, counting down.
CTCATGAAATCTAAACAATTTTATTATTAGATGAGATATTGAATAAGACAAATACTTTGATATATATATTTGAATGATATATCATATCTTAATTACGTTATTCATGTCCTTCTCAAGATTTTTAAAATACAATAATTAATTTTGTATGTCGTTCCACAATATATAAAATATTATAAAACAAAATGTAAACTCGATAGAATAAAATTTGTTTTGTTTATGAGATTGAAACTATATCATCCTCATGATATGATGCACGCAATCATTGTTCCAAATCTTCTAAAAAATGACGAACGAAATGACTTTCCTGAATTGCGTCAAATTAAACGATGACACGGTTCTAAGATATAGCCATTTAAAAAGATTTTCAAGTTTTTTTCTCACACTGATTGAGTAATAATTGTTAAAAATTTATTAAACTTATAGCTATATGTTGATAATATTGATACTAAATATATAAAAATGATATTACAAATATCACGATACTTGAAGAAATTACAGCACCATTCATTGGTTATGTTGTTGAAGAATATATAGGTTATACATACTTCTAGTCACAAGTAAAAACCAATCAAGACTAAAAACAATATTTATTCTTATGATTTATAGTTGATGATTGTCAAAAACTGAAAAATCATTCAAAAATAAAATAAATATTTGGAAAATAAGATCACTGGATAAAAAAAATGTAGAAAACCGAAATTATTATATGTATATTATAAGAAACTACGACAAAGAGTTGTTGAATTATCAAAATTAACCAAGAAGTATATTGAAAAGTGTGTTTGTGGTCATGATTTTTGATTTTGTGGTTTGATTTGTTTCAATTAATAAATGCTATTAGATATATTTTAATTCATTTAAATAGTATCAAAATTTCGTACTTATATTTCCAGCAATTTATAAACAAAATTCTTGAGTCCCCTGTGATGCCATTTAAAGGCAGTGAGAGAAGAGCTCCATGCAATTTCTCATTCGGTATTTCATAATAAATAATAGCAAAAACAACAAATATTTTGTTCCCGTAATTCAAATTCCCAATTACTTTTAGATGGTCGTGGTAAGTAAGTCATGCGAACAATGACTTTAAATGTGTTTGCAGTTATTCAAGCAATTATTTGTGGGACTTTTGTCTTGAGTTGAGTTGTATGTAAATTGCTTACATAACACTCTTCAACTAATTAACACATATATACTACAGGACAGCATTGAACAAACTTGAATTGAAAACAAGAAAAATATAGTACTTTACAATGGAATTCAGATGGATGGTCGTGATATATTTCTTGCAAATTTCTTTATCGATAGTTCGTAGTAATATGGTAGTCAATGTCTCTCTATCAAAACAAGAATCATTTAGGAAAACAAATCTTCAGAAACTTCATGCAGTTACAAGCATTCAGGTTTGCCTAATCCCTTCTCTCGCTTTTTTTTTTTAAACCTAAATAATTCATTCATTTTTATCATCTTGTTTGGTCTATCGTTTTAATCTCAATCGGTAGACAGACAGTGCAAACATATATATGTATGTACTTCATGACAAAAAAATCATAGTAGGTGTCGCGTCCCAAATCCCATGGGCTCGTTGGACTTGCGGTTGTTTTAAAATCTGGTGTATGACGCAATTCAACTATTTTGACATCTTGAAAATATAGAACTACCTTTTCTTCCCTTTTTTTTTTTTAACATTCTTCGAAGGGCTACTTCAGATTTTAGTAAAAGTATTAGTCCTATGGTTTCTTTCCTTCACTGCAGAAAATATAAAGTTTTTCAAATATGAAGCAAAAAATTTTAAATTGTATTTGAAACCTTATCATCTCTGTCTTGTTAGAGTGAGGATGGAGATATCATTGATTGCATAAATATCTACAAACAGCCAGCTTTTGATCATCCTACTTTGATGGATCACAAAATCCAGGTACCCTCTCTCAAATTATCAATATTTTATATCATAGTATCACATTATATCAGTTGTGCCCAGTTAAAACTTATATTCTTAAAAATATAATAGCTCCTGTAATACGGTAATAACATGGTAATAAAAAACTCAAAATCATTGCTTCTCAGTGGTACCCCAGCAATGCCATAAAGACGGATGCAGCATCCTCGACGAAAGGCAAGAAAATGTCCGTGGGAAGAAATGTAGACTCTTCCAGGACTGTCATGACTCAACTCTGGCAGAGAAGTGGTAGTTGTCCAAAAGGAACGATTCCAATTCGAAGAATACAAGGAAACCACGTTCCAACCAAAGACAAAATCGATGGCTATGGTAGGAAAAAGCCTACTGTTCTGCATTATGATGAGAAGTCTAATGAAAGTAAAATGTTATATCTTCAACAGATAAATCACTCGGTATGTAAGACCATCCTTGAATCCATTCTCATAGGTCAAAGGGTGTAGAACAGGAAAGTTCACCACCCTTCATATATATTTTCTTATATTCTTACATACAACTAGGAAGAGCAGTAACGTATTTCAGCCCCATAAATAATTGTCATTAGTTTTCACAATCTCTCCACTTTTTGCAGCTGGCAATCTTGCACACGGAAGGGTATGCTTATTTAGGAGCCAAAGGAGACATCAAGGTTTGGAACCCTTCGGTAGAATCAGATGATGAATACAGCACTTCTCAGGTGGCTTTAAAAAGCGGGCCCTACTATGATTATGAATCGATTGAATCAGGATGGGCTGTGAATCCCAGTGTCTACGGAGATAGGCAGACTCGACTATTTGTTTATTGGACCGTAAGTCGATGAAAAAAGAATGCATTAAGCGTTTTTGCTGATGTATGTATGTATCTACATTAACATAATGCTATATGCTTTGTTGATATATATCAGGCTGATGCTTCGAAGGAAACAGGGTGCTTCGATCTTACTTGTCCTGGATTTGTTCAAATCAGCAATGAGATAGCGCTTGGTGCCGCAATCTATCCTATTTCAAATCCTACTGGCCTCCCATATCAAATAACCATTTACATCCACAAGGTTAAAAGAATTCTTTAGCTTCTCATATTATATAAGTTTTACGGTTTTAGTCCAAATGTGCTGCTTTCACACTCCATAGCACATCTTTTTATCCAATCTGGTTCATATTTTATTTTACAGATAAATAGACTCTAAGTATATTTTGGAAGTACTTTAAATTTATGTGAAAACAAAATGATTCGGACCAAACATTGCCTCAGATTAAAGCTAGAAAAAAGAACTACTCCTTTGTCTTTAAGTTTCTTTTGAACTAGAGTTCATTGAAATTTAAACTATTTGATCGAAGATATTTTGTATCACACATTAATAATAAGGCTTCAAAATCTACACAAATTAAGCATGTATAATTTCCGAAGCTATTGTAAAAATAACAAACTAAACTATGGTTGTGTTTTTTGGTTTGCATGTAATCTGACTAGTCACTCCATTTCCTTTTATCATTAATTGTTTCACACTTGAGGATTCCGCCACAAATAACTGGTGGGTGCAATATGGAGAACGAATCAACATCGGATACTGGCCGCCCAAACTCTTCAGTGCTCTCAGCCACCACGCCGAGACCGTACAATGGGGCGGCGAAGTCTACAGCTCGAGAGTGGGAACTCATCCCCACACCGGCACGGGCATGGGCAGCGGCCACTTCGCGGACTACGTATCCGGCGATTCTGGGTACGTAAAGAGAATGCGAGTACTCGAAAACAACCTGATTTTGAGGTTTCCGCAATGGGTATTCAGTTATACAGATGAATATGATTGCTACGATACGTATTATATCAGTGATTATGTGCAAGATCCTGAGTTCTACTATGGAGGACCTGGTAGAAATCCCAGATGTCCTTGAGACTTTACAATTTACTTTTATTTTTTTATGTACGATTTAGTTTCATAAAATTAATAATAACTAGATAAATGCACGTGCGTTGCACGTTGATAAATAGAGATAATTTGTCTATGATAATTTTATTTAAATGTGTTTAAATTATTTTTGAAATAAGAATAACTTTTAATAGATAAATAATTAATTATTTAGTTACAAATGAAATCATCACATTTTCTTGTCTTTGATTCGAAGACCTCTTGAAATCTTTTTGTGTCCATCGGTTTTTATCTTCTTATCTTTTTTTTTTTACTCGGCAATTGGTTCTTCATCTCGAATCTCTATTTCATCTTCGTCTTCATGGATCTTCATGTTTTTGTTGATATTTATTTCATTTGATTTTTCTACCTTTGGTGGTACACAGCTTTGTTTAGTTGGCTTGATAATCTTTCGAGATCTCCGTTTCTTGATATTGACATTTGTTGTTGGATAATTGACATGTATCTCAATAGCTTCTGCCACAATTTTTAACACTTCATCACGTTTTTCCAATGAATTATCTAACTTGAACAAGAATGTGTGGAGCTTGGAGCTTGGTTGATTTAGCGAATCTTTATATGGGTTATTTGATAAATTCTGCATTGAAAATTTTTATTGTTAGATGCAATATTTATGTAGATATAAAATCATTTGTTAGTTTTATCTTATACCTGGTCATGAATTTGAATAAAATCTTCAATAGAACATCCAACAAAAGACGCTGCAACTTTTCCAAATAATGTTATTATTGCCATCTCATTCTCATCTTCAATTGTGATTGTTATTCTATACTTGTAACATAAAGAAGTAAAGTAATGATCACCTTTTTTTTAGTGTGATCTAAAACTTGGGTTGGGTATTGGTAATTAGTTTTACATAAAAACGATTTGATTTCATTTTTATTCCACTTTTTCTATCCATTTGATGTATATAAGAGTAATTATTACACATAAAATTAATTTAAACTCATTTTGATTCTTTTGAAATGTTTTTTTATGATACCAAACAATTATTTGTGTTTGTCATGCATAGGGTTTTACAATTTGGAAAATTGACAGTCACGTCAATGCAATCCTCATTATATTCACCATTTGCTTAGTATAGGGCTTTGCATGGTAAATCACAATTATAAGAAATAAATAATGCGTCGTAGGTAACAAATATAAATTTTGACATAAAGATTAAGCAACATTCGAACTAAAAGATAAATCTTTCACTATCATTCAGTTTTGCTAGGTTAAACATGCAAGAGTGAAGGTAGTATTGGGATGAGTGAACTCCTATGAAGTTTTAGTGAGTTAAACTGCTGACATTGTGTCGTTTATTTTAAATTTCATTAAATATATATATATATATATATATTATATAATATATATATATATATTTTAAAAAGCTGTAAATTTCATTCCAAAAATGAAATTTCATTTTTCTTCAATTATTATAAAATTAATTAATACCTGAAAACGAACAAAAAAAGACATGTATTTATTAATATTATTTAACGAAAATAAGGAAATATATGTAAATTCACACAATTTTATTAGAGTTTTCAAATTTATTAATCGTGTATTATTTACGTTATTTATGGATGTTAATTTACTCAAGTTTAAAATAAAAATTTCATAAAAACTCCTACGAGACTATTTCACGAGAACATGTCTCATGTCCTACACTAATCATGAAAAATCATTGTTTTTCACTCTGAAAATTGACTGGTTGGCCATCTGAAGGATATATTAATGAGATCGGCTCACATAAGCACAATTCAAAAATTGGAGAACTATAAAAATTCATTAAAAAAAAGAGAAGTCAAACAAAAAGAATTATTTTTAAAATAAGGATATAATTCATTCTGTGAAAATATATTGTAAATTTTATTATTCTTCTATTCATTTTAAATTATATTACAGATATATTTTTTAAAACAAATAAATTATAAATTCCATTTCAAAAAATGATGGCTAAATTTCATTTTGCTCAATTTTATTTAGAATTAATTGATAGTTGAGAAAAAAATAAACAATAGAATATGTATTTATTATTATTATTTTAAATTTTATTAAAGATATTTTTTTTAAATGATGTGTAAATTTCATTCCAAAAAATGAATGTTTAATTTAAATTTCATTCTAAAAACTGGTGGTTAAATTTTATTTTTCTTCAATTTATTTTAAAATATATTAAATAATAGATGGAAAAAAAACAAACAAGCGAAGAGAAGTATATTAATTATTATTATTTATGTTATTCATAGATGTTAATTTATTTAAGTTAAAATAAAATTGACACAGAAACTCCTATGAGGTTGTTTCACGAGTGAATTTTGTGAAATATGTCTCATATCTGACTTGAATCGTGAAAAAAAATTATTTTTCACCCCTGAAATAACTGGGTCAGCCCCTCTCATGACTATATAACAATGAAACTGTTTCACATAAAACCTAATAAAAATTGGAGAATTATAAAATTTTGAACAATAATGTAAACTTCATTTTTATTCGATTTATTTTAAAATTTCTTAATTAATAAAAAATAGAAATAAAACAAAAATGCAAATTTCATTATTCTTTTATTTATTTTAAATTTCATTAAATATATATATATATATATATATATATATATATATTTTAAAAAATAGATTGTAAATTTTATTTCAAAAAATGAAAGATAAATTTAATTTTATTTCAAAAAATGGTGGTTAAATTTCATTTTTCTTCAATTTATTTTAGAAGTCATTAATAGCTGATAGAAAATAAACAAAAAAATATTTATTAATATTATCGTTTTGAATTTCAATAAAGATATGTTTTTTTTTTTAAAATAGAGTACAAATTTTATCACAAAAAATGGAGATTCAAAAAATGAAAGATAAATTTAAATTTTATTCCAAAAAAAGTTGGTTAAATTTCATTTTTCTTTAATTTATTTTAGAAGTCATTAATAGCTGATAGAAAATAAACAAAAAAATATTTATTAATATTATCGTTTCGAATTTCATTAAAGATATGTTTTTTTTAAATGGAGTACAAATTCATCACAAAAAATGAAGACTAAAATTCATTTCTCTTCAATTTATTTTAAATTCCATTAATTAATAGATGAAAAACAAGAAAAACAAAAAAAAAATTAAAAATGGAGTGCAAATTTTTACTGAATTTTATTTTTCTTCAATTTTGTTTAGATTTCATTAATTAATGTATGAAAACAAAATAAACAAAGCGATATATATTAATGAATATTATTTAATGAAGATAAAGACATATATGTAAATTCACAATTCAAACTCATATATTTATAGTAGTAATAAATATTATTTAATGAAGATAAGGACATATATGGAAATTCACAATTCAAACTCATATATTTATAATAATAATAATAATAATAATAATAATAATAGATAGATAGATAGATAGATAGATAATAGATTGAATTTCATTATAGATATAAATTTTTTTTTTTAAAAATGGATTGCAAATTCTATCACAAAAGAAGAATGCTAAATTTTATTTTACTTCAATTTAGTTTAGATTTCATTAATTAATAGATGAAAACGTGCGGAAAAAATAAGGTCATCGGGTTAGCGTGCGCACATCCAGCTCCGGCTACTTAGTCTTCGGCACCTTCGATATACTGATCAATATGCTCACCTGCATCAATCACACCTAGTGAGTCTAAAGACTCAACACCTGTAACTTAATAACAAATACATATATATAACATGCAACAATGAAAATTACTGTACTCAACATACATTTCATGATCTTAGCATAAGGGTAAACATGTCGTAAAATAGCATAACATGTCAAAACATCACATCATAACATCATATACTTGTTAATTTTCTTTAATCAAATTCAACTCGTTAGTTGTGACTTTCGTATTAGTTATATCATATCAGTTCTATCGTGAAATTTAAAAAATAGAGGGCAAATTTCATTATAACAAAAAATAAGGCTAAATTCCATTCATCTTCAGTTTATTTTAAATTTCATTAATTAATAGATTGGAAAAGACTAAAATTCATTTCTCTTCAATTTATTTTAAATTTCATTAATTAATAGATGAAAAACATGGTAAACAAAAAAATTAAAAATGGATTGTGTAAATTCACAAAAAAAAAATTTAAACATGTATTAATGATTATTATTAAATGAAGGTAAGGACATTTATGTGAATATATTGGAAAAGACTAAAATTCATTTCTCTTCAATTTATTTTAAATTTCATTAATTAATAGATTAAAAACATGAAAAACAAAAAAAAATAAAAATGGAGTGTGTAAATTCACCAAAAAAAATAAACATGTATTAATTATTATTATTAAATGAAGTCCAGGACATTTATGTAAATTCACAATTCACATTCATATATAAATATAGATATAGATTTTCTTTAATCGAATTCAACTCGTTAGTCGTGACTTTTGTATTAGCTATATCGTATCAGTTCTATCGTAAAATTTTAAAAATAGAGTGCGAATTTCATTACAACAAAAAATAAGGCTAAATTTCATTCATCTTCAGTTTATTTTAAATTTCATTAATTAATAGATTGAAAAATACTAAATTCATTTTTATTCAATTTATTTTAAATTTCATTAATTAATAGATGAAAAACATAGAAAACAAAAAAAAATAATTAAAAATGAAGTGTGTAAATTCACATTAATTAATAGATTGGAAAATACTAAAATTCATTTCTCTTCAATTTATTTTAAATTTCATTAATTAATAGATGAAAATCATGGAAAACCAAAAAATAAAAATAAAAAATGGAGTGTGTAAATTCACAAAAAAAATAAATAAACATGTATTAATTATTATTATTAAACGAAGGTAAGGACATTTATGTAAATTCACATTCATATATAGATATAGATATAGATATAGATTTTCTTTAATCGAATTTAACTTGTTAGTTGTGAATTTTGTATTAGCTATATCGTATCAGTTATATCGTAAAATTTAAAAAATAGAGTGCAAATTTCATTACAACAAAAAATAATGCTAAATTTCATTCATCTTCAGTTTATTTTAAATTTCATTAATTAATAGAATGGAAAGTATTAAAATTCATTTCTCGTCAATTTATTTTAAATTTCATTAATTAATTAATAGATGAAAAACATGGAAAACAAAATAAAAATAAAAATGGAGTGTGTAAATTCACATTAATTAATAGATTGGAAAAGACTAAAATTCATTTTTCTTCAATTTATTTTAAATTTCATTAATTAATATATGAAAAACATGGAAACCAAAAAAAAATGGAGTGTGTAAATTCAAAAAAAAATTAAAAATAGAGTGTGTAAATTCACATTAATTAATAGATTGGAAAAGACTAAAATTCATTTCTCTTCAATTTATTTTAAATTTCATTAATTAATAGATGAAAAACATGGAAACCAAAAAAAAAATAAAAAATGGAGTGTGTAAATTCACAAAAAATAAAAAAAATCACATTAATTAATAGATTGGAAAAGACTAAAATTCATTTATCTTCAATTTAAATTTCATTAATTAATAGATGAAAAACATGGAAACCAAAAAAAATTAAAAATGGAGTGTGTAAATTCACAAAAAAATAAAAAAAACTAAACATGTATTAATTATTATTATTAAATGAATGTAAGGAGATTGATGTAAATTCACAATTCACATTCATATATAAACATGTATTAATGATTATTATTAAATGAATGTAAGGACATTGATGTAAATTCGCAATTCACATTCATATATTCACATTAATTTTAATTTTAATTTTTTTTGAAATAATATCTAATTTTGTGTTCACTTAAATCAATTGATTTTTAAATATATTTATTCAAATTCAAACAAATTTTATCCCACAATAAGCATTTCAATCCGTCAAACCACCAATTTTTCTCCAAAAATGTAAACACATATATCTTTTGATAAATCTAAAATCAAGCAAATAAGGTCTTATTATCCCGAGACTAGTTACTCAAACTTTTATCTTATGTCGTTATCATTAATTCTTATAATCTGAACTCATTTGGAGGAGGAGGCTTGTAAAGATCGTATTGATTCTTATCAAAAAAAGACATGATTAACTGAGATTGTTCAAACAAGTATATGTCAACTAAATGGTATTCTCTTAGCAATTGGGGTTATGGGTTTTCAATTTATGGGGGTAGTATGAGATCCGTGTTGGGGGAGAAAATCACTCGTTTGATTGAGTACGCTACCAATCGACTTATACCTCTTATTACAGTGTAATTCTTATAATATGAAACTTTTGTTTATAGTTACATAATTTTTCTATTTTTTTTTCAACTCTTCCTAATTACATTCATATATTTTTTCTATTTTAAAACAGTCATGTTTTCTATTTTATTCAATTAAAAAATTGATATTGATTTTTAACGAGATGACTAAATTTTATAAGTCGAGACCATTGAAAAATGAGATAGTGCATCGGGTAAAATTGATAAAAATGAAGACTATATAGGGATTATTATCCCAATAATTTATTTTTATTCGAAGAAACAAGTCGCCCGACAATTCCTTTCTTTCCCGAAGAGTTTGGAAACACGTTTTCTATTACCAACCAATTACCTTTGTTATTATATTAAATCTGCAAAATCTCCTCCAAAATTCCAGGCTGAATCTAATCATCGGTCTACACAACAAGTCAGTACTCATTTACTTACGATTTGAATGATATGTTCAGATATAAATTATTTGTTTTTTGTCAGTGGAAGCTGTCCATTTTTACCAACTTTTAGTTCCCTATTGTTTGTCAGATCTAAGGATCAAATTTGACGCAGTTTCGGAATTTGTTGCAGGTTTAAGGATTTCAATTCTGTTTTTATTTCCCGTTGCTAATCATAGGTTTGAAAAAGATAAGCAACGATGTTTTCGGGGCTCTTCGCAAAGCCTAAGCAAGAGACGAATGCTCTTGCTACTCTAGACAAGTTAAACGAGGTGCAATTCTGATCCGATTTTGTTTAAATCTTTTGTGTAAATGAGTATATGCTGCAATCTAATTATTTATTGTTTATTTCTGCATCACAATCTTCTAGTATCATGTGAGTAAACATCATCACGTTTATAATTCATTAATATGGAAAATACTTTTGTCATGAAATTATATGGGAGAAGATAAGTTATTCTGTAAATGGTGAAAAAAATCAAGATCGTTTTCAAATCTAGAAATTTCAGAATGCAATCCATTTGGTTCTATACCAGCAGCATAATTTACCTATTCTTCCTTTGGAGGTGTGCAGACTCTTGAAATGTTAGAGAAAAAAGAGAGAGTTCTCTTGAAGAAGGCTGCCGCAGAAGTCGAAAAGGCTAAGGACTTTACTAGAGCTAAAAATAAAAGGGGTATGATATACTTGTGAAGTTGGTGTTCTTAAGTTAAATAGTAGTTAATTAACTGTGCTCTTAACATTTTATGAGATTCATTTACCTCTCGGGGTCACACCTAGATTTCAATAATCCTCTAAATAATGAGCAAGTGCAAAGGTATTATTGCAATTAAAAGATTCCCTCATTAATATTGGAACTCAACATCTTGATTGTGAATAGTGTAGATTTATTCTTTGAGAGTTTTGTCAAGATCCTCTTGAATGTTACAACTGGACGTTGAACTCACTTCAAGTGGATTGGTGGCCCTCCTCCAAAGATTTGCTTCAATCTCCCAAAAGTTATACAAAATATCTTCTCCCACAGGCTTGCGTGCAATCTCCTGAAACCAAAAGAACCAAAATATCATGAAATCATGATGAACAATGATGTTAGCTGCATTCTGTGTGTTTAAAGACCAAACATCAGGAGTAAAAGTGAAATGTTTACATGAAATTCTTGTGTAATGGAAGTATGAACTTCTAATTTTTTTCCCTGCAAAAGCTTCGACATAAATCCTTAACTCAATCATTTTAACGAGCATACTGCAGATATTTGAGTCAATCTTGAAAAAGATTCAGTGGTGTCTTACGATGATACAGACTTTCCCAATAGTTAGGAAAGTTGCTTCCAAATACATTCCACAACCTGCATGGAAATTTAATTAATATATTCTTACATTAAACATTCTGTGCAAGTAATCTGTATTTTAGTTGCAGAATTCGATCCTTCCTAGGACACGAATTTGCCTCAAACATATATCTCGATATGTCGTGTCCATATTAAGTAATGTCCATATTAGGTAAAATCCAAATTGCTTAGGATAATTTGTCAGCACAGCAACTGTGTTAACTCACCATTGTAGCAATTAATTTACAACAGAGCCACCGAGGTCTACATTAGACTTTTCTATACAGTAATTATCGTAGATAGAGAGAAATTACTTAGCATTCGGTTTTACTTTTATACTATTGAATGTGCCGCACAAATTTCAACTCATCTGTGTGTTTTCGATTTCTTAAGATTTCAATTGCAGTATATTCAGTGAAATGAAATTCTTGTATTTTAACTATTAGCGGCCATACAATGTTTAAAGAGGAAAAAGCTTTATGAACAGCAAATTGAACAGCTAGGAAATTTCCAATTGCGCATTCATGACCAGGTCAGTTTATATTGATGTAGTTTTCATGGTCATGTAGCTTTTCTCAAATGTCCCTGTTTTATTGTATGTGCACCTCGGTTCCAGATGATAATGCTAGAGGGGGCAAAAGCCACTACAGAAACGGTTGGCGCTTTGAGAACTGGAGCAGCTGCAATGAAAGCTATGCAGAAGGCCACGTAAGCTGCATTGTTCCCCACTGAGCCATTTGGTTGATTTATATATTGGAACAATGAAGTCTAAAGCAGGAAGAAATTCTAGAGCAGATAAAAACCACCACTGACACACGTGATAATGAAATTAAAGAAAACAAATAAGTACCTTACAATATGAATTAATACCCTGGAACCGCTTCACATTATTCTTATATGTATCGCTATAGCAAACTAATGAACCAGAATACACATTTTTAGCAATTCTAGGCTAGTGGCCTTGCGCCTAGAGTCTAGAGATATACCATGGGCAACCCTTTAACAAGTCGTGTTCGCTTCGGCGTAAAACATGCAACTTTAACACTCAAGGTGAGTTTTAAACACACGGCAAATGAAAAGATTTGCTGTGATTTTAATTTAATGTAATAATCATTCTTATTTACTTTACAAAGTCTAACAAATATTTGGCCCATCATGGTTGAAGGGATTGTAATTACGTATTAGAAGCCCACGTGAAACAATTTCTTTCTACATTTAAATTTTAATTTTTTTTCCCCACAATAGCCTCTCGTCTATCAGATGTCAGATGTGCCACTTGACTTGCGTCTTAAGCCTGGCCTCTAGTAGTGTGCTTTGCGCTTTCATTAACTATAATTTCATGATTAATATAAGGTTTAACAAATTAGCTTGGTGCGCTACCAACTTTATCTGATTCACGTTGTATTTGTGTTTTCATGGCGTTGCAGTAATATAGATGACGTTGACAAAACAATGGATGAGATCAATGAGCAGACTGAAAATATGAAACAAATTCAGGAAGCATTATCAGCACCACTTGGTGCAGCAGCTGATTTTGATGAAGTAAGCTATGGTTTATGACAGCTTCATCTTCACATTACTTGTTTGGAAGGATTCTCTTACGCTTTATTCCTCCACAGGATGAGTTGGAGGCAGAGCTTGAAGAACTTGAAGAAGCTGAGCTGGAGGAACAGCTCTTGTATCCTGCGACGACCGCTCCTGCTGCTCCTATTCGAGTTCCTGCTGGGAGGCAACCAGCAAAGAAGGTCGAAGATGAGGACGATGAACTTGCTGAATTGCAGAGGGAAATGGCCCTTTAAGCAGGTATTTTCTGACCTGGTTTAGTAATCAGGCTCTTTTTAATTGAAATTAAAGGACTTCTTTGGATCATGCAAATTCACTATTGGTTATTGGCCATTTGATGAAATATCCATACATAAAACATGTGGTAAAGATGCATTTTACTTCGTCATATTAGAAAGTAGTTAAAAAAAACTGTAAAAAAGGGCGTAAAATCCTGTGATTTTAAATATATATAATCATGTACCTATCTGCGCGCTTTTGTGGTTATTTAATCGAAACTCTACACTTTATTCTAGTAATACTAGAGTTCTTTATTATTCTTCGTTAATTAGCGTATATGAGGAAAATGATTTAGAAGTTGGTCATTAAAGATTGATATTTGATATTCAGCAGTTTTATATGTAATTTCTACAAAGACTAAATCTTCAATTTTAATTGGCCAAATGTGTGTATTTGAGTGATCACAGCTTCTGAGCTTCAGCTATTGGCCCATTTTCGGATTGATTTCATGGAGGTTACGTTCACGGATTTAGGGAACTGTATATGCATATGAGACTAGATATTTGTGATCATCTGCACGCATTTTTCTTTGCGGCATTTGGGAGTCCATTTCAAGTATATTAGCTAATATAAGTGATTCAGTTCACTCATTGAATCGTTATTTGTGCTAATATTATGAAAAGGACGTCTAAGACTTCAAGTTTTATATGTCAATTGTGCATTTTCGCTCACAATTCATTAAAAAGTTGAAAAGATGATAATAATGGGTTAACTTGAAAATCTGCTGCAATTGAAGCTCGTCTGATAACTCAGGTTTCAATAATCATCAAAATGCTAATAATGGCATGATAATGAAATCATAGTGGAGACTAAAGTTACACGAAAAAAAAACTTTAAATAGAATATATGAACACACGTGCCTCCATCAGGGCTTCAATTGAGCCTAGTTACTCGAGCTCAATTAAAACCCTTCTGCTCTTGAGCTCGAATTCGATCGAACTCAAATTTCGATGTTTGACTTGTACTCGAGTAAATATCTGCTTACTTAGTTTAAACATACTCGTTTCTTTTGAGTAATGTTAACCTATCTTAAGACTCAGCTTGATATTATTAACATCAATTGAGCTAAAGTAAATTTGATATGGGTCCGAACCAAACTTCGAGCGTTTCAACTGGTACTATCTAATTCCGCTGGTCTAATATTTGATTCTCAGTCTCATTTTTAAGACTCAATAAACGACTTTGCTACCCTTGTGTCTCATTTATATGTTGGTTGGAGTCAATAATAAAGGTAAAATATTGAGAAAGTTCAATAAATATTATATTTAACAAGAAAAGGGTCGAGCACATTAAATACATATTAAATATTATATTTAACAAGAAAAGGGTCAAGCAGCATTCATGTGTCAAAGGGCTTGCTTTTAGGCAGAAATATCATTTTCAAACTTTGAATACAACAATTGAGAGCCCCAAAAGAAGTTCTTTTTATGTTTTTGTTTTGTGCAGTTCATCTAGTGTATTCTGCCAATTAATCAATAGAGTCAAACGTCCTTTTTAGTTTCCCCCCTCTGTCGGACTTTTGCTTTGTTCTTTTACGCAGAAGGGGACCAAAATCATCACGCAGTAAAATTTAAAAACAAATGATTCCTTCTTTTGTCCCTCGTTAAGATTTATGACTCCGATGTATTTGTGTCTGCGGGAGATGATTGCTACATACCTGTGTAAGCATGTTCAATTTTATTTAACTAGCGCATCTCCAGTTATGAACCCTTCATTTTTTAACACCCATTGTCCCTCACAATCACAAACCCAAAAAACAACTATTTTGAGCCCCACTATCCAATCGCACCTTCCCTCACACCCTCATTTTTTTAAAAACGAACCCAGATGAATAAACTAGCTGTTGGAGATGCTCTTTATCGATTTAGTTGGATTGAGATGTAGGTGGGTTTAACGTCGACATCAACTTTCTAATATTGGTTAGATATTTTTTACAGTCAGTACTACCCAAATAACTTGATAATAAATATCAAAATAGTTCACAGTTGTAAAATATATGTTATTCGTAATTTGAATCGAAATTAAACTTAAAACTATAATATTACTTCTTTTGAGAACAGTACATATGAATAATGCTTGATTTAGTTTATTATATTGCCTCTTTTGTGAATTAGAACATTCATACGAATAATGCTTGATTTAGTTTATTGTCTGCAACCTCTAAATAAATATTATAATATTAAACAAATGGAATTACCATCTATCCCACGTACACAAATGTTCGTGAGAATGACTACGTACACAAATATTAAAATAATCACTCCTCATCCCTAATATTATTTATCTTACTCTAAATACATCATATATTTCCAATTTTACCCTTCTCCTAAATCCAAACTCACCACCACTTCCCTCCACCGACCGCCCGCCGCCGCATCCGACCACCTCCTCCTCCTGCCGGCCGCCGCCGCCGACCGATCACCACCGCCGCAAAAGTAGAAAGACAATTTTGTCCATTCATCAAAAGATTATTAATTATCTCATTCTTAACAATCATACCAAATATAATATTATTTATCATTATCTATTTCAATCATCTTTTTTATCATTTTTTTTTTAATCATTTCATAATTTTATCTTTCAACCAAAGGTAGCCTTAACAGTACCAAGGAACCACAACAAAATAGAGATAAATTGATTAGCACACCGTATTAACAAACCAGCTTCCATGAGTCAGTCCGCTCGCACGATCAGACTAATCAAATATGAGTTGACCAATTTGGATCCAACATCTGGATCCGTGTTCGCAAAGTCAACTAGTCCGACCCGAAACTCCGGGTATTCCATCAACGAGTCCTCTTGGCAAGACGTTTCCCATATGTCGCAAGGACCCAATCTCGCATGTTTAAGGGCACGGGTACGAATAGGAGTAGATGGCAAGCTAGTGAACATGGTTCGGATCATTTTTTGGCTACGGGGCAACCCGAATTCGGCTCCCCGAGAGGGTGGGCTCATACCCAAGCCCATGCCCATTTTCATATTGTTGATTTGCAAACGCCGTCGCATCGCTTCAGCGAGTTGATCAACTGAGTTTATGTTCATTAGCTCCCCACGGGCCAGCGGCGGTGACAATCATGGTTCGCTGTCGCGGTCGCGGAGATCGAAACGGATGCTACCGTTCCAGTTACAATGAAATTTCGCGGAACGAGTATTTTAAAAAAATATTATAAATATATAAAAATTAAAAATTTTGGAAAATATTTAGAAATATGAAAATTAAAATAAATATAATTTAAATAGATTATTTGATGTAAATAAGAAATTAAAATATTTTTAAAATTTTATTAACAATTTATTGAACACGATTTATATCGTTATTATATTTAAAATATTTCCATCCATATCAAAAATTAAATATACCATTAAAAATTATTTGTATTTAATTAATTAAAACTTTAAAATATTTTCGATTGGATATATATAATTTCGCACAAATTTGAATCAATTTAGAGTGATGGACTAATAATAAACATCAATCTTATATAAAATGATGTTACAAATTATTTAACATCAATTAAAATAGAAATATTTTATAATTAACTTAGTTTTTTTCACACTTTGCAATGAAAATTTCTCAATAGAAATAATTGACTTGTAGTCTCTTCTTTACACACAGATTTTTTGTTCTTGTTGCAGCTGTACATATCCCTTCCGTTCCGTGCCGTTCCGCCGTTAAATCCCCGTTTTCGGTATATGAAACGCCGATACAAGCCATCAACCTACACCCCGGAACCTCGTCAAGGTCGCTTGCATTCCAGTTCCGGAACGCCCGTTCCGTTCCCGTTTCGTCCAACCATGATTGCATCCAATGTAAAAGAGTGTGTCTCTTCTACACATAACCGTTCCGTATCGACGTTAAATCGCTGCTAAAAAGTCGAAGAACAGCGCTACAAAACAATCACCGATTTGCCCTGGAACTTTGGAACGGCGGTCACTGTTCCAGTTACGGCGAACCATGCCTCTTCTACACATAATCGTTCCGCTCAGCCGTTCCGTTCTGTATCGACGTTAAATCGCCGCTAAAAAGTCGAAGAACAACGCTACAAAACAATCACCGATTTGCCCTGGAACTTTGGAACGGCGGTCACCGTTCCAGTTCCGGAACGGCCATTCCGGCAAACCATGGTGACAATGTTTTCGGAGACACCGACGGCGAGTATGAACTGGATTTCGGCGAAGATCCGAACAAACCCAAGGCTACAAACGAGACGCCTCTAAGTACACTTGGGGACGTGTCTGGGCTAGTAGCATGTGGCAAAATTCGTAGCTGCTCCGGCGTGTGAGCGAAGAAACAGACGCGACGCCGGCAGCGAGTCCCATCTTTACACGGCTGCGTGCGGTATCGAGCTGGGTGGAGCCAGCACTCGAACCAAGCGCTTTCGTGCAGGCAACCATGATGGTTGCCGTTTGCATAAATATTATGGGGATGCGAGCCAACGGGTCCTCGACCGTGGGATTGGACCTATGAGGTTCTCCGATCGTCATCATCATTTTGTACTATCAGTTTAGTGTAGTGGCACTGTCTTGATCGCCATGCGATCGAATGCGGAAGGGTTCAATTTAAACTGATTTTTTTACCATGGTTAAAGATTTAGAGATAACTATGGTTGGGTTCAGATGCTGTTGGATATACGTGCAGATATATTTATTTGGTAGATTTTCTACTTGCGGGAGATGAGATGTTTATCTAGCGGAGTTGAATTTCCGACCAAATGCTTCGATTCGATTTGAAGTACTGCAACATGCTGTGTCTTCACAGCAGTACTCGTAGTGCAATCTCATATATGTTCATAAATTTTCCACCTAAAAGATGAAAGGGAATAAAACGTAAATGTTGGACCAATAATGAGCTCGATTTTCCCACTGCTTTAGATAGAGATGGAGAACATGTTTTATTTATTTATTTGTGGAGAGATTATTGAAATTGAATTCGAAACTAGTCTCAAAACTTAGTCCGGAGTTTTATTCAATTGCTTTTGAACAATTTTCTTTGAATAAAATGTATGTTAGTTATTGATGGAATAGATGACTGCACCTCATTTTTCATCACACTACCTCATTGTCTTCTACTCTTCTAACGTTTGTTCGTGACGTAAGTGATAATTAACGAAGTTTTTTGTTTACAGGTCTACGACTATATGTATTGTTTACGAGTTGATCGTCTATAGTCATGTGGACTCTTTAACAAGCCAATCAGATCTTTCTATTTCGGTCTACGAATATATAGACTCATTTAGGAGCTAATCAAATCTTTTCACTTTGATCTGCGTAATTGGAGCAATCAAATTTTTAGCAACTATCATTTGCCTTACTTGATTGTTCCATATATCATTATGAAAGTGTGTACCTTGTTTAAAAAAAAAAAAATCGTGCAAAGAGAAAAAAAATCAATATAGCTAAACGGCAGAGGTGTTAGACAAACACTTCGGTACAAAGTAAAAATACAACCGATTTATTTTCATGATACCGAAGCTGATATTTTGTTAGGAAACATTCTCCTACAAATGTTTAAATCATATATACAAGAAAATGAGACTACAATATTAATTTTCGCAACATTATACGATCACAAAGTTATAGTCTAGAGCTAAGAGATATATTTTATAGAAAAATGTCAATCGAGTTTTGCAGCGCAGCAAGCATGGTGCCGAAAAAAAACTTCTGAACCCAAAAATGAAATATTCTAGAGGGTTTGGAGAAACAATGCTCCATTTAAGAGCAGATAAAGACCTCCGACCAAAAGAAATAGAATTCTTCAAGATAGCTCTACACCAGAATGATTTAGAGTTTGAATCGAAAACATCTTTGGAAGATGTCAAGAAAAATATCAAAGAAAATTACAATAAAGATCCATTGACATGGTTGGATAAAAATCAACTCAAAGTCAGCATTAACATCATGAAAGACAGAGAATATGAATTTGTTATATGTAATCATATCCCAATGAACATAATTGATCAAAATGATATGCAAATTATTATCAAAGAACATCTGGACATTGGACTAATCAAAACATGAATATCATCATAGAACAATCTAGGTTTCTGGTGAAAAAATCATGGTGATATCGAAATAAACAAACTCATGTTGCGGTATTAATTATCAAGAAATTAACAAAATATTGGAGTTTGATATATATTTGATATCTAGCAGAGAACATTTGATTAGTTGTATATGTAACGTTAAAATATTCTATAAATATGATTGTAAGTCTGGATTCTATCAAATTTGGATGGAAGAAGAAAGCAAGAAGTTCGTTGCTTTCTCGACACCACAGACACTATATTTGTTAAGTATTATCATTGAGATTGATAAACTCACCCCATATATTTCAAAGTTTTTTAAAAATTGTTAACTTTGCTAGAATGTTCATTAAGGATTTAGCAAAATACATAAAAATGTTTAGTTAATTACTGAGAAATTGCAAGATTATAAAAATAAAAGAACATACAAAAGAAATTAGTCACCCAAAGGAGTTTGTAAAAATCTTCCAAAAGTAGTTATTCTTCAGATGAAGAGGATCTGATATTATACACTGATTCCAATGATCGTTGGTGATCAGCGGTTTTAAGAAGCTCACACAGGAGAACAACCATGCAGGTGATCAGTAGTCTATAAAAGCAAAAACTTGTGTGAGACGGTCTCACGAATCGTATTTTGTGAGACAGATCTGTTATTTGGGTCATCCATGAAAAATTATTAATTTTTATACTAAGAATATTACTTTTTATTGTGAATATTGATAGAGTTGACCCGTCTCACAGATAAAGATTCGTGAGACCGTCTCACAAGAGACCGACTCGTTTATAAACCCAGTGGATACAACTCGACCACATTTTGGTTAAAGAATTAAAATTTTTAATTTATTATACGAAAGCATGATGAATTATTAAAAAAAACCTTTTAATTAACAATATATAGATTAGAAACTTTACGTAGCTCTATATCGTTAGACGTGTTTAATAGGTATAACAACGTCACTTGTAGAAAAAAGAGTTCAAGGATGATTTTACAAAATTTTAAATATATTAGAGTTTAAACTAACTTTAAATGTACAAGAAAATAAACTGAGGTTTTGAAATTTACATCAAAAAATTACTTCAAAATTATTCTCAGTTTATTATTTTTAATTTTAATTTGCCACCAAAATGTACGAATTTCCATGTGTGTGCATCGCAGTCCAAAGGTACCTACACGTGTCCGGTGCACTGTTCCCTAAGATGCGACACGCGAAAGGTTGCAGTAGGTAGTTTTGGATATTCATTTGACTTTTCTTTTTATTTATCTGTCAAATCATTATTTTTTAAAATATATCCGATGCCTTGTGTATATTTGTTTAGAACAAGCATAATTCCTAATCCATTTCCATATATCTTAGCCCCTCATGCATTATTATTATTATTAGTATTATCAAATAAAAGGGAACAAACATAATTCAATTTACATGATTTTAATTATATAAATATTATATTCTCTCTCGATAAATGTAAACCAATGCCTTGTTTAAAATTGGATATCGTGTGATCCACATTCTCAAATCTTGTCCACAAAAGTCCCAACATACACAAGGAATGCATGCCAGAGAGTAGAGTGCCACCCCCATAATACTCTACACTAGTTAAAAAATTTATATGTAAAATCCATTTTTAAAT
The DNA here is from genome assembly GCF_025594145.1 of Primulina tabacum. NCBI lineage: Eukaryota > Viridiplantae > Streptophyta > Magnoliopsida > Lamiales > Gesneriaceae > Primulina > Primulina tabacum. Next base: position 42,345,355 of record NC_134556.1, on the reverse strand, counting down.
TATTATTATGCAAAATTCCTAAAATATAAAAGTAACATTTAAATACTCGGGAAATGATAAAAATAAATAAATAAATGGTTATAGATAGAAATATGGGGAACTTGTCAAAAAATCCCTATACTCATTCTTAACTTTCTCTTTACTCCATATCCCACTAAAACTTTGTTTCAACTCCCCATTTCTTTTAATTTTTCAAATTTACTCTTATATCTTTATTTTTGAATAATTAATTTTTCATTTTTAAATAATGGCCCATCATACTTCCGTAAAATAAATCAAATCTTTTACCTCTCTGACCGGAGTACCACCGGGTTATATCCACCGTATTTTACATACTGCTCCTCACAGTCCAACCACGCGATGCAACCGATGGTTACCGACGTAGATTCCTTCAGCAGTACTTGGCACAACCCTAATTCGTTTCATACCTTAGGGTGTACAATAAAAGATAAAATTTTGAAAATAATACATGAGAGGGGCTAAGAGCAAATATCTCTTTATTCAAACACCAACATTTTATTAATACATAGTAACCTCCTCTAACTTGTTTAGCTACTAATAGTAGGTGAACTCACTACACACATATACTTGAAAGAAAGTTATTACAAATGATTTGAAGAAAAATGAAGAGGTTGATCGATGCCTTCATCTTCCTTCTGCATCCTTATTTATAGACGGCTCCTTCGGATTTGAAATTCGGACTTCAAATCTTCATAAACCTTTACAGCTTGCCTTGGGACCTTGTAGTGGTTGAGTGGTCCCTTCTTGAACTGTCTTTTTCTAGATTATTAATATAGACATCAACTTTTCCCATTCTTTTATTTCACCGCACTGCCAGTAGGAATGCGTTTGAAAAAGATCAGCTGTAATTTTGTTCCCTTCTTCTTGGAACGTTTGAGCTAATGATCTGAGGGCTTTTAACTCCTTCCTTTCATGTTTGAGTCTTCTTTTTAAAACCTTCATATATGTAAAATACATTTGATTTTCTTGGTGTGATTTACTGGTTCCAATCTATCATTATTTATAGATGAAAATTTCGGGACCAGTTATCTTGCTTTTATTCATTGGATTCCCTTTTTAAATTAGGTATTCAATGATCCTTGTCATTTTCCACCCATTATTGGTGGTCCTTGTCCTTCCACTCACATGGTGGGTTTTCTTTTTGCTAGTGAGCTTGATCACATGTACACCTTTAATTTTGTCGAGGAATCTTTGGTTTTCGTTGTCCTCGAGGAAAACGTGAAGGTGGTCCATCCCCACTTGTGCTTGTGTCGGTAAAGTGTTTCCGATCAGATCTCGGTTTGAATCCTTTACCGAATTCAGGTTCCTTCTGGTTTTGGCATTCAAGGCAGATGTTTTCTGACCATCTTCCTATATGTGCCATGTTACAGAATTTTCGGCGAGTTTCTTTACTAGCCGGCAGCTTGCTGTTCCACAAAAGATTTCTCTTTTTCTCAAATAAATCTTCTGCAAAACTTGTGGTTTTTCCTGTCATAGTGTTTAACAGGAATGATCCGTTCACCGAATGATTATAAAATTTGAACGGGAACTTGACTTTGTCCATCTCAGTGAGACAGACCCATAGACCCCAAGCTCTTCTGGTAGAAATGTCATCTTCAGCAATTGAAGCAACCAGGGGTGTTTCTTCTGTCGGAGGGTCCTTGATAAATTTTTGAATATTTGTATCCGGCCTCCTTAACTTAATGAATGAAAGGCTTCGTGAGAACCTTTTCCTGCTGGTTCTGGTGCTGCACTAAAAAAGTATTGCTCCAAAACATCTCCTCTGGACAAATAATCATTATTCGCCCAAGTTTCATGAACATCTTCCTGGATCCATTTTGGTAATCCTGAAATTTCCGGAAAGCTAGGTGATGTAGTAAAAACTGAGGCAAGAGCCCCGAATTCATACCATGCTTTAACCTCCTTTGGATATGAATTTGTTTTCATCCATACCCTGGGGTATTTTCCTGAAACATCAACCCTGTTGGTAGTTGGGTTAATGCAAATTCTTGTCTTCAATTTCTCCCAATTATGTTGATAAACCTGAAATGGAGAAATTGTTGCTTCGTTAGTACCAACCTTAGATTTGCCTTTGTCAATATGAGGCCTAAGGTTGATCTCTCCCTTTTCAATCCCCGAGGTGAAGGGTTGACTTGAAGACTCAAGATAAGGATCAGGAGTCTCAATTTTTGTTTCAGCCGACTCATCTGGTAATGATCCCGACTTAACACTTGTGCAAGGGGTATTTGAATCCCCCGCTACAGGTATAGGGTCCTGTACTCGAAAACTCTCCATTTCGGAAACCAATGGCTTCTCAATGCCTTGGAGGATAGGCCTTTGCATTACAGACCATAACTGAGTATATGCCTGTAAACAACCTGTAATTCGATCAGAGACAATTCTCTTATCAGCTTGTTGTAGCCTTCCCGCAACTTCTGCGTTAACGGCCAACTTGTTGAACTCGGTTTGAAGCATTTCAATGTGTTCCCTCAAATGCCTCTGAATCTTGATAATAGCATCAATGTCAATGCTGTCCATCTCTTGTTAAAAAATCTGCAAGAATATTTTCATGAGATTTTATTATCACAATATCAAAAATATAATTCTGACAAAGTGCCTGCCATCTTAATAATCTGGCCTTCTCGGGTTTAGACTCAATTCTATTCCTTAAGAAAGCTTTTACCTGTGTGTTATCAACTTTCAAAGTAAATTTCTTTGCAAGTAAAAATAATGGTCATTTTTCAAAAGCCCTTTTTACTGCATAAAATTCTTTTTCGTTGATATGCCATCTAATGGCTTCTGCATCTGAGAATAACCCACTGCAGTATCTGCATGGTTGTTCTCCATCTGGTGTGAGCTTAGTAAGAACTGCTGCCCACCAATGATCACTGGCATCTGTGTATAATACCAGATTATCTTTATCTTGAGGAATCGCCATTTTCGGAATATCTTTACAAATCTTCTTCAACTGGACAAGTCCTTCTGTGTGTTCTTTTGTCCATATAAATCTTGTATCTTTTTTCAATAATGGACTGAACACCTTCCTGTGTTTTGCTAGGTTTTTGATAAACATCCCAGCAAAATTAACAACTCCTAAAAAACTTTGAAGTTGTTTCTTGTCTTTGAGACTTTTTGGAAAATTCTGCACCTTTTCAACTATGTGATCTTGCAGAATTATTCCTGACTCATCGATTTCAATTCCGAGGAATTCAATCTTTCTTGTAGCAATGACTGATTTTTTTTCAGATAAAACCAGTCCTTCTTTCTTGCAAACATTAGAGAAAATCTCCAAATGCTTAACATGTTCATTCATATCTTTAGATGCTATTAAAACATCATCAATGTAAACAAACATAAACTTAAAATAATCTTTAAAAAGACTATCCATTTTCCTTTGAAATATCTGGGGTGAATTAGCCAATCCCATTGGTAACACTTCCCAAATATAATGTCCTTGAGGTGTGGAGAAAGCTGTGAATTTCTTGCTTCCTTCCTCCATCCGAATCTGATAAAATCCGGACTTACAATCAAATTTAGAGAATATATTTGTATTGCGTATACAACTAATTAGATGTTCTCTGCTTGGTATAAAATACCTATCAAACTCCAGAAGTTTATTAATTTCTTGATAATTAATAACCAATCTGGGTTTTCCTCGTTTTATCTCACCATGGTTTCTTACCAGGAAACCTGGACTGCTATATGGTGACATACCTGCTTTGATTAAACCAAGGTCCAAATGTTCCTTGATTATAATCTGCATATCCCTTTGATCAATGATATTCATTGGGATAGGCTTGCAACGGACAAATTCATACCTTTTGCCTTCCTTAATCTTAAGGCAACCTTTGAGTTGATTTCTGTCTCACCATGCCAAGGGATCTTCGTTGTAATTTTCTTTGATCTTTTTCTTGACATCTTCCAATGATACCTTAGATTCAAACTCTACTTCATTTGTTTGTAGAGTTATCTTAAGGCATTCTATATCTTTTGGTTTGAGTACTTGATCTGCCCTTAACTGGAGCATTGTTTCTCCAAACCATCTAGAATCCTTCATTTTTGGGTTCAGAAGTTGTCCTGAATCACCACGCTTGCTGCGAAACTGGATTGACAATTTTCTGTAAAATGTCTCTCTTAGTCTCTGGACTATGATTTTGTGATCACATGGTGTTGTGAACATTAATCTTCTAGTCTCATTTTCTTGAGTATAGGACTTGAACATCTGTAGGAAATTATTTCCTAACAATATGTCAGCTCCTGTATCATGAAAATAAATTGGTGGTGTCTTTACCTTGTACCAAGGTGTTTGTCCAGCACCATCAATCATGATTTCTGTCATCTTAATCCCTTTACTTAAGATTAAGATTCTTCTGGAAAAATCTCTTCCAGCAATCTTTGGTAATTCTTCTTCCCAATTATTTGGAAAAATACCTCTTTTTGCTGTACAGATTCCAGCACCTGAATCAATATAAACAGCAAAATATTCTGCCTTATATTGTTCATACAACATTCCTATTGGAATATATATGGAGAATGGACTTGTGGTCATTGGATTTTTCACATCTTATCATCTGCCATAAACTCCATTCCATACTCTAGACGTTTCCAAGGTTTATGTTCCTCGAGAAACTCTAGTCCAAGAATCAGTCGATTTAATTCTTTCCCTGGAATTCCTTGAATATGAACTTCCAATTCTCCGATATTAATCAGTCCTCGGTAAGTTCCTATCATAGGTTGTTCCAAATAGTATATTGAATTACAAGGAAATTGATTCCTTTGCTTAGTAATATCACTTCCTTCCACCCTTCTGGGCATCTAAGTTTTTTCATTGTAGAAAAATTTTTCGGCTCCTATTGGGTTTCTATGACAGGCGGTTTTCCCCATCTGTAACTTGTAATTCTATCTCCTTGAAAAGATAGTCTTCTTGATTCCAATCTAAGACTTTGATTGCTTTGTAGAATCGGTTTGTCTTGGATCTGGATATCTGTTTCCTGTATTAAAGGAAACTCGACTCTTTCTGGATAAATTGCCTGAGCAACTTTTCCGAATATCTCAGGGATTTCAATAAACTCATTTCTAATAAACAATTCAGAATGATGTGTATTAGATAGAGCATATGAAATTTGATAGGTAATAGAATATGGCCTATTACCTTCTTTCATCAACCTTTTTTCCTTGAAGTTCTGATGCAATGTCAAGGCTCGGCTGAAATCTCGATCTGCCAGGTTGTAGGCTATCCTTGGATAGATTACTCCTACAATCTTTCCTGCACAGAAATTCCCTGAGATTGTTCCCAATACTGAATCTTGTAGATTCCCCATTCTTTTATCGCATATAGCAATATCAATAGGTGAATCTATCTCTTCTTTAAAAGTAGCTTTTATCATAATTTGGATTGCTCCAATATGAATCCAGGACATAGTCCTTGCTACTTCTATCTTGAGTTTTTGTAATTCCTCCTTAATTTCTTCGGAAGGAATTAACTGCATCTCCATTCTATTTCCTGTAAGTTCCATCGGGATTGCCATTTCCTTTCTAGAAACTTTATAGATTAGATGATGCTTTCTGTTCCTTAGGCCAAGACTTCCTAAGAACTTTTCTACCTGTCCTGCAGAGAATCCTTGATATCTCTGTAGGCTAGGATTTTCTCTCATGATCCTTTGGACCATATTATGAGAGATTGTTGTCTGACTGAAAAACCCAGACAAATCTTCATGTGTTTCGTGTCGAAACACTTCGTCCTCAGTCAGATTCCGATTCAGTTCCATCGGATCCTTCCTGACTTAGAACTTCTTCTTCATATATACTCTCATCTGAGACAATGTCCTCAAATCGGTATACTTGAATAAGATCTTGGTAATAAAATGCTTCTTCAATATCCGGGGTAGGATCGAAGCGTTTAATACCTCTTTTTTCATTTTCTGGATAGTTGGCCGAAATATGACCTCTTGCTCCCACATGTCCAGTAATTGCAATCCTTGAAACTTTCATTGGCTCGAGTATGAGCTCTTCTGAAAGTTTTCTTCGTAGGTGTTCTTCATGTGCTTCGAGATGTACTTGATGCTTGGGATGATATCCTACTCCTTGATGGTCCGCTTCTTTGTCCAGATTTATAAGATCTGGCTTTCTGTCTAAACCATACAGTTCTTGGCTTCCAAGAACTTCTTCCACTTTTAGCATAAGGATGAGTCCTAAAACTTTTCCTCTTATGCTTCTGTGGTTTACTTCCAATAATTGTTGGAAGATCATTTTCTTTACAACACAGAGGAGTTCTTTTGTTGATACCCCTTAAGCGTTTGTAATTCTTTTGTAATGCTGCCATATGGCACCATTCTGCCAATTTTCCTTTAAGGAAAGAAGCTCTTCGTGCCAACGTATCTGGATTTCCAGGTACGTATTCCCTTATAAGCATTTCTCTCCAAGGGCTTGGCATTTTTGCGAAGAAAAGCTGCATAGCTATATCTTCTTCGACTCCTGAATTCCATCGATATTTAGTGAATAACATAATATATTCATCCACTAAACATATATCGTGTAATTCAAGACTATACAGAGCCTGAGTATATTTCTTCCTCTTCTCTGTATCCTGACTATTAAAATAGTCTACCCCTATAAACTGTGCTTTAAATAGGGTGGCCATTTTTTCGGCTATCTCGCTCAGAGATTCTCCGGCCAGGACCGACTCTTTCATTTCTAATGAAGTCATGTCCCAAGCAATTTTCACCGATCCCATTAGACTCATTTCTAAAAGTTTAATGAATCCTTCTTTGTTGAGATCAAGTGTTCCTGCTGCGATTATCATAGCAGATGTCCAGTCATCTATGAGATCTTCCCTGTTTTTGAAATCTAATACATCAAGGTTAAACATAACCCCGTAAGGATGTATCGGATCTAAAACAGTCTTCCCGTAGGGTGTTTGGTGCAAGGGAATTTGATTTCTCCTTGTCCTAGTTCCCGCAGGGTGTGATCCTCCACCAGTATGGAAATCAGATTGAGATTCTCTCATGTTTACATTCTGAGATCCCACACTTTCCCTGGGTGGTTCCTGAGAAGATGACCAGGTTATAGCAGGTATTTCTCCTCCTGCTGTGTTCATCTTTAGATCTATCACTTTGAGATTTGCGAAAGATTCCGCAAGCTCTTGTAAATCCTCCAGACCAATCCTTTCTAAAGTTGTCATCAGATAAATTTCTTTTTTGAGACAGATTTAATTAGATTGATCATCTTTTCTTCTTCAGTCAATGGTTTTGACACCACTCTGGCCTTCCCTTGTTGATGTAACAAAGGTTCGGTGCCAAATGATGGTGGTAACCATTCTCTTGAAGTTCTTTTACTAGAACCTGGTTGTTGTTCTAGTTTCTGAATTCTTGTTTGAATATCCTTTAATATTCCAAGAATTTTTTCTTGGGTTTTAAGGTCTTCTTCAACCCGTTGAGGTACAAAATATAGCATGTTGCCATAATTTTGTACTGTTTTTTGGATTTCTCTAAGATCTAAAGAGAGCTTAGAAGAGTCTGGTACTATCTCCAGAAACTTATTTGCTTGAATCATAAGTTTACCTGAGATTTTATCTGAGGGTGCTGATGCGTCCCTTTCTGCTTCTGATATCTAACAATAGTTAGATGAACTTGTGTATATCCCAAAATATTGGAATAGCTCTTGTAAATTATTTTTCTCGAACCTAAGTTCGGATTCATAATTTTTTCGAAATTCTCCTTCTCTTACAATTAGTTACTATTAAAAAATAAAATCTGTGTTTGAAATAAATCAACCTTTCGCTCTGATATCATTTGAGAAGCGTGAGGATCAATTAAACTTAAAATAGGAATAAGGGTATTTTTATCCATTTTAAAATATTAGGGAGTTTAAAGAAGGTTTTGAGGTGTAGGGAGTTTGGGTAAAGTTGAGTTTGGGTTTGGGGATTTATGAGCAATTTACTCTAGAAATATTCCGGACGAAGATTGTTCTTTTTCCCATTTATAAAAAAAGATAATAAATTTCTTTTTTTCAAGGTGACGATTGTCAACTCGATCGAAATTACGTGATACTTTGTATGAAACTTTGGGTCCATAAAACAATGGGCTAGCCTTGGATTCCCTTCATGTGCCTATTATCGTTCGATAAATAATATAATGAGCTAGCTTTGGATACCCTTCATGGGCCACTTGTTATTTAAACAAGACTACAATGTTTTTTAATTATTATTATCGGGTATGATACATGCGTGCACACACACATATATATACATGTATATATATATACTAGTTATTCTGCATACGCGATGCGTGTGTATACAATCTTTTTGTTAATTATCCTCTGATGTTTAGTTTGCTTTTTTTTCCTCTTACTAGTTACTTTACCACGCGATGTGTGTTTATACAGTCTTTTTTTTTATCATTATCGATTGACTAAAATGAAATTTGACAAATTATAGAGGGACTAAATTGATATTTGAATTGTTGAAATAAAAAAATAAAAATAAAAGTGTGTGTTGAATTTTTTTTTTTTAAACAAAAACAAAAGTGTAATATTAATATCATATAATGGTAAAGTTGACACACACACACACACATTATAGTATCGACACACGTGTTGCATGTTTGTACAATATTTTTTATAATTCATTTGGTTTGTATTTAAATGAGGATCAAAATATAATTATAAAAAATATTGAGAAACTATATTATAATTTTGATATATGAATTGAAAAAATAAATAAAAAAAGACTCAAAAAAGAATTGAATTTACAATTTGATGGTTAAGAAACAAATAATTTATCAACTGAACTACACGTGACTTAATTAAAATTTTACATTTTATTAATATATATGATTATTAAAACAAACACATCAAAAGTTAGTTATTTTAATATCTTAAATTTAATAATATGGTATAAATAGATTAGATATAACAAGAGTGGAATAAAACCAAGAATATCCAATATTTATTTAATCAATAGACAAAAGGGAGGGAGCCTTATATTAGTTTTCCCCAATGTTGACTGACTAACTAAATCGCAGTGAGATTTTCAACAACTGAAATCGCAAAACAGTCGTTCTGAAGGATTTGGATCCGCTGTTCTGCTTGCCAATCAGTTCCTAGGTAAAAGTTTCCTTTTTCTGTTGGACGGATTGAATCTTTTATGCTGAATCTATTCCTATGTCACGAGGATTATAATTTTTTTTCCGGTAATGAATATCTAAGAAATCTCAACACTCGCATACCAGCTTGCTGTACATCTTTCTGATTCATCGGGCACTGCTAAGAGTCCAGCATCCCTTCAATCCAAGTTGGCTCTGGATCGGACATGTTAATCTCTGATTCATGACTTTAAGTTGAAAATGAGGCGACGTGTTTATATAAACGACGACAATCTAGCTGAGGATCTCTACGGTGATAATCGGATATCTAACAGAAAGTATACCATATGGAACTTTCTCCCAAAAAATTTATGGGAACAATTCAGGTAAACTAGTTGTTTCTGCAGACCCATCAGTAAACTCTAATGTGTACTAGTGAAATTGGTGTTAATCAGTTTATGCATACTGGTGTTGCATGAATAATTATATTTATATGTGACTGTGATGCTAGTTAGTTATTAACTTACCTCCCTTTCACTAAGAGGATGAGCTACGTTTCCCTTTGATGCACTCGTAATGGATTTTATTTTCCAACTTTTTTTGGCCTCATCGTGGTTTCTTTTGGACAACTGTGCCCTTGCCTCATCTATTTACCTACTATTTTTGTATTAGGAATCTCATAGCATATCTGTTTTCAGCACATTTACTTTCTTCTCTCATTTTATGCTTTATTTACCGTTTCAAATGTCTGCCAACTGGCTGCTTGCAATTTTATATGAGCGAAATTTTTTATGTCCACATATTGTTTGTCATAATCTACATAGAATGCTTTACATTATTTTTATAGTCTCTAACGATTCTCTTTGTTTCTAGCCGACTTATGAATCAGTACTTTTTGTTGATTGCGTGCCTTCAACTTTGGCCTCTGATAACTCCAGTGAATCCTGCTAGTACATGGGGTCCTCTTATATTCATATTTGCAGTCTCTGCAACAAAAGAAGCATGGGATGATTACAATAGATATATCTCCGATAAGAAAGCAAATGAGAAAGAAGTGTGGATTGTGCGGCAAGGAATCAAAAAGCTGGTATTTGGTGCTTCATTTTTTATTTGTTTATGTATTATTTTTATTAGATTATTTTCTAATTTTCTCTCTCCATTTCTTATGGGGTCAAATGAGATCCATTTTTACTTTGCAATTTTATGTTTGTACTTCTAGCAATTAGTTCTAATTCTCTATTTGTCAAAAAGAGAGAGAGGGGGCCCTTTTAGTTCTCTCTTTATTGTTGGTTTTCATGGTAAAATAATTTCTGCTATTTTACTATTTGTCCTCTATTTCCCATTGTTAATTGTCATGAGTTCAAGTGGTGCCACTTCAAGGTGGTCGGTCTTGGATGCACTTGAAATAGAATATCTTGGTTCTGTGGTTTGAATAGCTTGCTATGCTTCTCTGAATGAGTGCAGACAAAATGTAATCAGGCAAAGTAAGATTAATGTTGTCCGAAGTCTTAATCGGGAACTGTTACTTTGATTCCGATATAGATCATTTTCTTGTAAAAAACCTGATGATTGTTATGTTTTGAGATTTATAATTTACCCTTTTGACAAGCACGGGTTATCAATATGCTGCCATCAGTCAATGTAGCATATAGAATAGATGAAACTAGTGTTTTGGGATAAACATGATGCTTGCCGTGGAATGCTGGTTCTATCGTATCGAATCATTTATCGTTTGTCCTCATAATACTCTTCTAGATTCAAGCTCAAGACATTAAGGTCGGTAACATTGTTTGGCTGCGTGAAAATGATGAAGTACCTTGTGATCTTGTCCTACTTGGCACTGCTGATCCACTGGGTATATGCTATGTGGAGGTAAATATATTTTTCCACCTTTGCTTTAATATTTCATGTTGGTTTCTTACCCCGTGTTTAGCTTAATTTTCCCCCTTTAATTTAAAATTTTATGTGTTTTTTCGATGCTTAACCGAGATCAAACAGTAAATGGACACTTGCAGATTTTTTTTACATGCTCTTGTTCTTTGGATTTTTCCAACTCCATATTTCTGGATACAAATAGTTGATTTTTTTTCAAAATTTTCAAGTGTGTTGGAGGTTTTAGCATTAGCTATTGAACAATAAAAGTTAAAGTGAAAGTGTCCATGAAATAAATGGCAAGAAATCAATCAAGTAGACTACGCCTCAGTACAAGATTTTATGCAATTAAAGGGGAATTCAGAGAGTTTTACCAGTGTTAGTTGAGATTAAAGGAAGCTTGTCTAGTAAGTCACAAAACGGGATTGGAACATGGTAATAGAGAGATAATTTTTTGAAAATGCTCTTTCTTATCGTTCGGAGGCAGCTTCCTTTGTAACTCATCTTCATCCACCAGTGTCATCGTATTTCCGATCGTCGCCGACCACATCTCTTCGCTGGCCGCCGCCAGCTGTCGGGGCCTTTTCTCTTCGGCTTTTTTCACTACCATCTTGTTTTTTCTTCCGTTATTCATCTTAGCTGAAATCCTTTTCATATTCAAACCAGTTGAAGAGCGAACCTTAGCCTTTGGACCAGATTCTCATCTTCGCTAAAATACACTTCACTTTCAAACCAAATGAATCGCGAACCTTAGCCCAACGACCCAGCTTCAGTAGAGAGAACCATAGTCTTGTGAACCCAAATTTCCGAGACTAAGTTCATGAACCATGAAGTGTCTAGCCCTGCAAATCCAACCTGTCGAACCGAACCATGTGAATCATTCCCTGCTGCGAACCCAGACATGAACAGACGGGAATATTGGGACCGTTCCATCTTTCAGGTAGTAGAAAGACTTAACATCAAGCAAAAATTGTTTCTAATCAAGGTGGATAGGAGGGGGGATTCAATCTGTCTGACAGAAAGAACAAGAAATGCAAGCTACATGCTGGAAGCGGACTTTGAGTGCGCCCATTGACTATGGTCGAAAATGTGGGACTACATTAACAATCCAAAATCATGTCCGAATTTCAACCGGTTCGGGGGTAAAGAAGCAATAATATCTATGCAAAAATATGTCTATGGCCAGTTTTCTTGAAGTGTCTAAATATGGACGGATGTGCTATAGGTAGTGTGTCACAGTACCAAGTGGACGTTATGAGGGGAGTGAAAATGCTTGGCAAACCACGTATCCAAATTTATGCGGAAGAGGAATGTGAATGAAATATATCCACGAGCAGATGGATTCTAGCAACCATAGCAAACTGGAAAAGTCATATTGAGTACAAGAGATTCATGAAACATGGATGCATATGAACACTTTCGTCCGTGTTTGGTTAAGGATTGGAAGAAAGCACTTATTATCACAAAAGAGTGTGTTAATATTTCTTGGGAAATGGTGCATATCGTTCTTGGTAAGGCGGTTAAGAGGCGGATGGATATGTTTCCATTCCAAGCCATTAACTGTTTGGTGGCCGAACAACGAAGATGACACTTCTTTTTATTTGAAATTGAAGATATGTTTCCTTGAGAAGAAAGTTACCCTGTCTTTTGAGTGTTGGAGGCAAGAGATTATTAGGAAGATAAGTGTTTGAGTGCTCTAACAGTTGAGTGAGAATTTTTGGGATACCTTGGGACTTGTGGACGATAGATCCGTTCAAGAGTATAAGAGAGCAATGTGGAGGATTGGTGGACATTAGCCAAGACACTATTTTGCTCAAAGACTTGTCGGCAACCAAAATTAAAGTGGTAGGACTTGTAGGTGGTTTCATTAATAGCTTCATGCAGATTCTAACACAACGTGGCCCATTGGGTGTCTCTATTGTTGTTGATTTAGTCAATATATCAGCGTACGACATTTATGAAAAACGATCTTATACAACTTTCGCGCTTTTCCAATTTACAATGTTTTGGGAAGCTCTAGTCCCAACAAAGATTCAAGTATTCTCGTGGATAACGGTTCTGGGTAAGTTGTCGACCTCGGAGATGATCCAAAAGAGATGACCTACGTGTATTTTGTGCCCAAATTGGTGTGTGTTGTGTCGGAATGACAGGGATACACATGATCATATATTGATTCATTGTACATTCACGAGTGGGTTGTGGGCGAGAGTTTTAGAAGAACTGAGATTTGTTTGGATGATGCCGAAATCCATTAAAGATTTATTCAATACAGATCTTAGACATTTTCTTGGCCAGAGAGGCATAATCTTTTGGAAAACGGTGGTTCATGACATATGTTGGTCCGTGTGGATGGAGAAAAATAGAAGAACTTTTGATAATGTTGAGGATACGAGGAAATAGTGCTGAGAAAAGATCAAGATCAAAATATCTATTTTGATTGTATCTCATGTAGACTTTTAAATTTTGCAGAAACACTTCATTTTAATGGTAATTTGTAGCCATGTTATAACTGTTGAGAAGATATGTCAAAGACTGATAATTTGTGATGTGTTTTAGCTTTGCTGAATTTTCCCCTTTGAATTCTTTGGTTATTCACATTTTCAAAATTGTGAGGCTTAATTATTGGGTAGTATTCTGAAAATGATCTCGTGTTCTATAACATTGTATTGTATTTGTGAACATGAATAGTTAGAAATCTCAATACTTTAATTTTAATATCGTATGTTTTATGCTATGACAAAGTTCCTAGCTGATATACCTAATTTTACAATATGGGAATTAATAATGTGTATTTTTTTGTAGACAGCAGCACTAGATGGTGAGACTGACCTGAAAACACGAGTGATACCTTCTGCTTGCATGGGAATGGATTTTGAGTTGCTGCACAAAATCAAGGTAAGGCGTTTTGTTTGCATTTAAATAACCCGATGATGTGCAGGAAACACAATTTAATAATATCCTCTTTACCAGGGAGTAATTGAGTGTCCAAGTCCCGATAAAGATATTAGAAGATGTGATGCAAACATGCGGCTGTTTCCTCCATTTATTGATAATGATATATGCCCGCTGACCATAAAAAATACAGTTCTTCAATCATGCTACTTGAGGAATACAGAGTGGGCATGTGGAGTTGCTGTTTACACAGGCAAGTGTGTAACTATTGTGCGCTGAGATCAAGCTGTATATTAGACATTAAACTTATTACTCATTAACTGTAAAATTGAGTTTTCAATTAGGGATACCGATAAAAAAACATTATTATATTTTTCTTTTGGTGTTGTAAACAATAAGTTACAAGAAGGAGCTGCAATTGATAAGCAAGATACCATGAGAAGTGGAAGAGGACTTTTACCTCCTATTTGGATGAATGGTTCTGAGCTGGAATACATTGTATGTATGTTTTGCAGTTCTTCCGGGAGCTAATCTATTTTGACCTGTAAAAGGATGCGTCATTACCGATCATTTTTAAATTTACTGTAAAGTTACCGTTAATAGTTACGAACACCCCCCCTCCTCGTCCCTGTTCTCTGTACTTCTTTGGTTGCACATACTTGGTTTTCATTTGGGTGCCAGTACTTCTTACATCTCTTTTTGTAATTATTTGTTGATCCTGGACTGCACTAAAGATTCCAAATTGCTATGCTTTGCCTCCTACTCCACCTATTTGTTAACAGAATTGGTGATCTTAATCACCGTTTTATGTGTAGGCAATGAAACCAAGCTAGGCATGAGTAGAGGAGTGCCCGAACCAAAGCTTACAGCTGTAGATGCAATGATTGACAAATTGACTGGAGCAATATTTGTCTTCCAGATAGTTGTCGTTATCGTTCTAGGCATAGCTGGGAATGTTTGGAAGGATACAGAAGCGAGGAAGGTTTGTTTCAATAAGAGACTATATACTTGTTGCTTTTGTCTTCAGTAATTAACTATTCCACATTTTGTTGATTTGCCTTGTAGCAATGGTATGTCCAATATCCAAATGAAGGGCCTTGGTATGAACTGCTCATCATACCTCTGCGATTTGAGCTTCTTTGCTCCATTATGATCCCCATATCTATAAAGGTAAACATTTGAGTCTTGTAGTTATAGAATCAATTTTCATGGGTAAGTTGGAGCCCAAAGACATTTATATATTTTAAAGAAATTGTGATCTGGCTACATTTTTGTTAGATACCCTTTCTGTATCAATTTATGAGATTTGCTGCAATTGGCAATCACAACTTAAATTAACATGTGACGGTGATTGTGAAATCGTTATCTTGGTATACGTTCATTCTTCTCTGATGAAGGTATCCTTAGATCTTGTGAAAAGCCTGTATGCAAAATTTATTGATTGGGATGACCAGATGGTTGATCTAGAGACTGGAACTCGGTCTCATGCGACCAAGTAAGAAACTTTAGATGCTCGTGGCATTTTCTGTGGCTATACATGCATGATTTGATATATTTGAACTCGTTTCTTGTATTTGCCAGCACAGCTATTAGTGAGGATTTGGGGCAAGTTGAATATATATTGACAGATAAAACCGGAACACTTACTGAAAATAAAATGGTATTCAGAAGATGTTGCATAAACGGATCTTATTATGGGAATGAGACTGGGGATGCTTTATCAGGTAAAATTATTTGATGTATCTGGACTTAGCAAATATCTTTCAGTCTTAGCCCATGAAAGTTTGATTATTGCTAAAAGTCATTTCATGTGCATCATCTATAATTACGGTGTGATGGACTGTTGTAGTTTCTTGTCTTTGAACATAATTTTTGTTAGTACTAATTCTATCTGCTCGGTTATTGTAATAATTAAACAATATAATCTTATCTGTCTTGATACTATATTAAACAAAACAGTGTATACTTGCCTTTGTTGCATAGATTTGTATGTTCTATTATGGTGATTTTTTTTGGACTTAGAGAAAGGAACGCCTCTCGGACTTCCCTATATGAAGCAGAAAACTCGTGCATGCTATTTATGTTTGATGTCCGATTTTGGTGGTGCCTCAACGAAGCAACAAATGGTTGTTACACCGTACACGAGATTATAATTTTGAATTTGGATATAAAGTTGACTAGTGTCATAGTCATTTGATGTTTGCTAAAGTGAAAATCTCATCCTTGTGGTACTAGTTGCTAGTGTCATTGGTTTTCATGCAACATTTGTTGATTTTGTTAGTGTACATGGTTTTACTTATACTATTTAACAGAATCCTTTTTGCATTTCCTGGGTTCTGCGCATGCAAGGATCCTTTAGGCAGACATATGAAGTGTAAGGGATTGACCGTCCTGTATTTTTCCATGTCCAGATGCAGAAATGCTTAATGCTGTCTCGAGTGGAACTCCTGATGTGATTCGATTTCTAAAAGTTATGGCCATTTGCAATACTGTTATTCCCGTGAAAAGGTATTTTGTTATCAAATGCTTGCCACAATAAGAATTATACAGAAGAAGCCAGAATTTTGATGTTTAGTGTATTTAACGATGTCTGTGGTATCATTGAATCTATTGGCCATGTCTGTTGCTGCATTATCTGTTTCCCTATGCAGCAATAGCGGCACAATTTCATACAAGGCACAATCCCAAGATGAAGAAGCTCTTGTACGTGCTGCTGCACAGTTGCTTATGGTTTATGCGAGGAAGAGTGGCAATATTGTTGGTAAGCATAATGGTTCTGGTATATTCTAGGCATTGTCAATAAGCATGATGCTTTTCGGTGTATTTTGGTAATTTATACCTGAGATATCATAAATTTCTTGGTTATGCAGACATCAACTTTAATTCCTCACTAATACAGTATGAAGTGCTAGACATTCTAGAATTCACTTCTGATCGTAAAAGGATGTCTATAGTGCTTAAAGACTGTCAAAGTGGGAAAATTTTACTTCTGTCTAAAGGAGCAGACGAATCTATTCTTCCTCACGCACGTGCAGGTAGTTTTTCATGATTTGTTGTCGACTTTTTACTCATTGCTGGAGAAAGTTGAAAATTTTGTCAACGGGTTGTATGATTTTAAACTCAGTGCTTGAGAAATCACACCCGGAAATTAGACTACTACTTCACGACCTTCCATTAACTTGCTTACTTCATACCCAAGGTTGCACATGCTTTGTCTTTTTTGCTACACAATAAAACTATAGAGCATCTGTGTTGAATTGATTTCTGATAGCCATTTTAATCCTGGAGATGGACCTTATTCAAGGTATAAACTAGTTGTAAATGTACTGTTTAAAACCAAAACGAGGTATCTATTGGAAATATGATCGCAGTCCAAGAAATATACTTTTGTAGCGGGAAAAATATTGATTTTATACGATTACCTTTATGAATATCATTGTCAGGCTCTGTTCCACGTTCTTTGACTTTTGGAAGATTTGATCATTATTTATATACTACTGGTGATGTTAAAGGAAAATATGACTACCAGATGCGTTTGTTGCCTTTTATTTTTGTGAAAGTTGATTCTTCTAGTGATTTCGATTGCTCGATTGACCAAAGTCTATTTATATATTAGAAGCTTCATTTACGTTCTTGGCTGATACAGTGAACATTGAACAACTACATGTTGGACTATTGAGTCTACTCTATGCTTTTATTGTTCTTGGCCACAATCAATTTAAATCTTCAGCGAGTTTACGTTGACACACCCATAGACCTGGTTGGGTGGATCTTATCTGTTCAGCTTGAAATGTCATGTGAAATTAATTCACATCATATTGAGCTAGCAATACATCAATTTAAAATTGAATACATTTTTTGTCAACATGATTCCTCTTAATTAAAATTCTTAGGTAACCATAAGTAGTTATCATGTCCCTATTTTGTTCCCATGTATATATTTCATAGTCCAAGAACTTAATTTACATTTAATCTTTATCATTTTTTCCCACAGATATTGTCCTTTTATTTGCATTTATACTTGTTGCTTTGCCATCCTGCTAGTTTCTTTGAAATATTTATTAGTCGGTTTGCTCGTTCTGTTTCAGCATTTGCCCAAGGGTTTTAACTTTTGGTTCCCACAATATCGATTTTCGTTTTGCAGAATAGGATGAAAATTTTTCCTTGTATATTTAAATGTGAAGTATTTGTCAGGGCAACAGATACGGACCTTTGCTGAAGCTGTGGAACAATATGCTCAACTAGGCCTCAGGACCTTGTGCCTTGCTTGGCGTGAATTAGATGATGATGAGTATCAAGAATGGGCATCATTGTTCAATGAGGCTAATAGTACATTAGTGGATAGAGAGGTTGTGCTAGAAATTTTCCACATTTTGTTTCTCATTCTTTTCCACCTGGCTAAGCATCTGTCTATGCATGTAGTTATATGTTTATTGCATAACAAGATAGTTACCTTTTATAGAATTTTTCAGTGGAGAGTGGCTGAAGTCTGCCAGAGATTAGAGCATGGTTTTGATATTCTTGGTGTTGCTGCCATAGAAGATCGTTTGCAGGTAATCCTGTTTAATTAGGGAAGTCCTTTTCTAGCAGATTCACTGCGCGTAACCTCTATGTTTCCAGCTGCAGCTTCCTTAATCTTTTACTGGTGCAGGTTTTCCCATTATACTTATTCTCTTCTTATAATGACCTAGGATGGTGTTCCAGAAACAATCCAGACACTCAGGAAAGCAGGCATTAACTTTTGGATGCTGACTGGAGACAAGCAAAACACTGCTATTCAGATTGCTCTTTCTTGCAATTTCGTGTCCCCAGGTGATCTCGAGTTTGGCTTTGCTTTTGTATAGTACTAGCTTGTAACAATTTAAACTTCCGAAAATAAATAAGTACCAAATTCACAAAAACAATACTAGGAATTCCGCTTCATATATGTATAATCTTACATGTCAAACCAGCTTCATTCATTGTTGACAGAGCCGAAAGGTCAGCTTCTGATACTTAATGGGAAAACTGAAGATGAAGTGTGTAGGAATCTAGAAAGAGTGTTGCTTACAATGAGAATCACGGATGCAGAACCTAAGGTATATTTTTCATGTTTCACCAATCACCATTTAAGCTGAACTACAATTTGTAGGTACTTAGAAAGTTTTGTGTTCTTTACGTTCTTCATGTGTTAATTGTTGAAGCAAAATGTTGTTCAATCTACTGTTTGTTCAAGAGGATTCTTAATGATTAATCATCTTGTACAAAGAAACAGATAATTTGACATAGTTATCAATTCATTTGCGTGCCCTGAATATATGTAGCCTGAGAAAAATGTAGTGGGTTTTAGAATGTACAGAAATTGGCCCTTTGTAGTTGTAGCAGTACGGAATATGCAAGTAAAATCCCCTCGCTCAAAAAGTATATGGGTATGAAAGCGAAACTACCCGCGCACAATCAATCAAGGTTCCATATTTATTATACTATGTTATTTGTGTTCTATCAATGAAACTTCACTGTATTTTATTCCTACGCAATTCATTGATTGATTTAAAGATACGGAAATTTCTTAAAACTGAGATTCTGTGTCGCAGGATATAGCTTTTGTTGTTGATGGGTGGGCTCTTGAGATTGCCCTTAAGCACTATAGTAAATCATTCACAGAACTTGCAATTTTGTCGAGGACGGCAATATGTTGCCGCGTTACTCCATCTCAAAAAGCACAGGTACCTTTCTCAATATCATTTTAGTATCCATCTGCTTTACTCACTTGAATAGTTGGTGTATGCGTATTCTGGTCTCAACAGCATAACGATTGTTCTGATTAATGGAAAAAGGAGAACTTAGAAAGACTTGAGCATATTATGCATCCTCCTTTGAAATGATATTACAGGTTTATACTCACCTTCTTATCTGGGTAACACCAGTGAAGTTTTTTTCCCCGTCACAGCTTGTAGAACTTTTGAAATCATGCGACTACAGGACACTGGCCATTGGGGACGGTGGAAATGATGTCAGGATGATTCAACAAGCTGATATAGGGGTTGGCATCAGTGGCAGAGAAGGACTGCAGGCAGCAAGGGCTGCTGATTATAGCATTGGAAGTAAGAACTTCATTTTTTTCTATTAAAAAATTAATAGGATCTTTATGTTGTTCGAGTACCCAGAGTTGCTGGGACTTTTTATTTAATTTTCCATGAAGTTATAGCGAAACACTTGTAAACTATTGAAATTTTTATTACTTGCTATGATTTGAAAGCAGCCAACTATCGTAAGCGGGTATAGGAAAGATATTAAATTGCTTCGTGGCCTGTGTGCATGCGTTACTGCAGAAGATAGTTCACTAGCTTAATAAACTAGTGTATTTGAAAGATATTTAGAACTCTACATGCATTATTATTTTGTTGTTGTGAGGAGTTTGTATAATTTTCCCTTTTCTTTCGGTTCTTCCTTCCCGTGTTCACCAAAAGTGCTGTGGATTGATTTTAAATGGCCATCTCACATTTTTTTAGACTCGGCGTTTTTTCCCGTAAAATGCAATTTATTCCATCCAAAATAATGTTCCTTGTATCCACCTGCATGAAATATTCATCGACTCACACATCGATTCACTCTAAATAGGTTTTTTTAATCTTTCCAGGGAGAATAGTGTAAAATTGTTTTGACAAAGCATTCATATGTGGGAATTGGGCTTGAGCTATATCTTACATTATACCAAGCAACCACTAATACACTAAACAATTCCTGCCTTGCAGAATTCAGATTTTTGAAAAGGTTGATACTTGTGCATGGACGCTACTCTTATAATCGCACGGCATTTCTTTCCCAATATTCCTTTTATAAATCCTTGCTGATCTGCTTTATCCAGATTTTGTAAGTTTCTTTATTTGATTTCCACTTATTTTCATTTCGTTCCTGATATCTAGCTGTAATGTTATATTTATCTGCAAAACTAGTTATTAACAATAGAATGCTTCCAGTTTCTCTTTCATTTCAGGCATCTCAGGGACCAGTCTTTTCAACTCTGTCAGCTTGATGGCTTATAATGTTTTTTACACTAGTGTTCCCGTGTTAGTCAATGTCCTTGACAAAGATCTCAGTGAAAAAACTGTAATGCGACATCCTCAAATTCTATTTTACTGCCAAGCTGGAAGGTTAGAATCTGTGTTCTTGCTACACATTGTTCATTATTGTTTCTGTATGTTAAACTCAAGATTAAACAGCAGGTCCCAATATTTTTTCTTTTAAATACTACTATTTGGTATATTGACTAATCAAGTCAAACTTGAAACAGACTTCTTAATCCTAGTACATTTGCGGGATGGTTTGGGCGATCTCTCTTTCATGTGAGTATCTTTAGCTTTTGATTTCTGCCTTGTTTTCTTACACAAATGCAGTGAAATGGTTCTGAGTGAGGAAGAAATGTATTAAAGTCAGAAATGCAAAACAATCTACCAGTTTCTATTATTTTCCTTGGACACCCTTGTGGCAATCTTGAAGCAATCAACCTTTTGGTCACGAATACAGTGTAAATTAATTTATAGGCATAGCAAGAAGAATTGGATTATAAAGATCTCCACAAAAACATTTTACATAGTTGGACAAATGTTGGCTGCACCGAGAATTAATCGAGTAAATGAATGAAGCACTATAAACCTTTTTCCATGAATGGGTGGTGGCTCCTATTCTATAGGAAGTTGGAGTCCAAAAGCAGGTGGATCATATCTGTCTGGAGCTCAGAACTTAAATTAACTGAGCTCATTATCAATCCACCATCAACTCATCCTGTGAAGTTTATTTTGTTTATTGTTCCTATTTACTTTGGTGAAATTGTTATCTTTCCATGGCAAAGTACTTAGTGGTGTTAATTCTCTATGCTCTTCAGGCAATTGTTGTTTTTGGCATGACCATACACTCTTACGCTCTTGAGAAAAGTGAGATGGAGGAGATATCTATGGTGGCACTATCTGGATGTATTTGGTTGCAGGCATTTGTTGTTGCAATAGAAACCAAGTGAGTTACCTCTCTCTCTTGCATTTTATCTCACAACACGGTCATCTGATAATCAGCATGTGATGTGTGATGAGTGGGCATTTTTATATTTTGTTTGAAGCCTTTTAATGCAAAAAATTAAGTTTTGTTACTCTTACAAATGATGATAATTGGTCTGTTCTTTTACTACAATGCAGTCAAAATTTTAATACAACTTGCGGCTTTAAACCAAGTATGAAAATAATTTTTTTTCCTTGAAATTATATGCAAAATGGGAAATAGTTTCTGGTTGGTCTCAGGTAGTTTATGTTTCTTTTCTTATTCAAAATAGTTACCTTTTGTTTGATTTTTTGGATTGTTTTTGCAGTTCTTTTACAGCGTTGCAACATTTGGCAATATGGGGGAACTTGGTGGCCTTCTATGCCATCAACTGGATTGTCAGCGCTCTCCCGTCATCCGGGATGTACACAATCATGTTTCGTCTATGTAGGCAGCAATCATACTGGTGCACAATGATTGTAAGTTCACTTTTATAATTCTCTTTCCCCGTAACTCCCAAACACCCCCCCCCCCCCCCCCCCAATCGACTCTCTCGTTAATTTTTAGGACTCTGTCCATTATTGGTATTTCAGGTAATTGTGGCGGCAGGAATGGGTCCTGTCCTTGCCTTGAAGTACTTTCGATACACATACAGGTCAAGTAAAATCAACATACTCCAACAAGCCGAACGTTTGGGAGGGCCCATCCTGTCACTGGGGAACATTGAGCCCCAGTTGAGATCTTTGGAAAAAGATCTTTCCCCTTTATCTATATCACAATCCAGGAACCGCAATTCTGTATCCGAACCTCTGCTGTCTGATTCTCCCAATGCCACAAGACGTTCTATCGGAACAGGAGCACCATTTGATTTCTTTCAGTCACAGTCTAGATTATCTTCTATTTATTCAAGAAATAGTAAGGATAACTGAAGATTTCAAAGGTGAATAATTTTTAGGATAGCATATTACCTGTTTTTTAATTCAGTTAATTAAAATATATAGGGCAAGCTTACTCTTGAACTTACTTCACAAATTTTTATAGGAAATAACGAATACTTGTACTTTCTTTTGGAAAGAGCGAGTAAAGGCAGATATATGCAATTATGAAGAGGCAACTTTTGGATCCAATATTCATGATCGACTTCAACTAATTTGGAGCTAGTTCAAGGATGAAAGCCAACTGATACCGGTGAAAGTGAACACTACTTTGAAAAGTCCCAAACCCTCCTGTTGAAATTGCTTCACCCAGTGTGCGTGCATTGCGTTCATCTTCCACTTTTGGGAAGAATACTCAACAGAGTATAACATAACCGCAGTGAGAATAACAATACAAGATATCGATCAACTGTACAAAAATTAAGAAAACAATGGTGGGTTTTGATCTGAAAGTTCTGCTTTGATTTTACTATTTGAATCTTCAAAAATTTTATGAACAGAAGAACAATCAAATTCTTAATTAGGAAACAAGAACCGATCAAGGATCAATTTTCAATTCAAAAACCAAGAAAATTGGAGTTCATGCTAATATTGAAAATGATATATAAACCTCAAGGAAATGAAGTGAATTGAATGAAAATTTTTGGAAAGTAATCTAATCGTTGTTTGTGATGATTAACAAACGTATGGGTAACGGCGGCCATAATACTACACATGTTTTATATTGCGACTTTATGTTAAAAAATTTTGGATTTGGTTCAAAATAATTTATCTTCACTAATCCACACGAATCAGATTTTTTGAGGAACATATTGAGTTGTGTACATATACAGGTATACAATTCCTCCCAAGAACACTGTAAAATACGCCGGAATTGGATATAAACTCTTGAAAGGATCAGGCGGAATTAAACCTCCTTCAATTTCGCAACCTCATTTTGCAAATCCAAACTGTTTATTTCAACTCAGAATCGTTGAACTGAAGTGAATGTGTTGCTGATAGTATCGGTTCTTTCTCATCAGATGGTCCACAATTCTCACCATTCCGTGATTACCCACAAAGTGATGAAGATGTAGGGGGTTGTTCGTTGCAAGAACTGCCAGCTTCCGGCTGAGAATCAACTGTAACGCATTTGCCTTCATTTTCAGTAAAAAAATCTTCGTCCAAGTTATTAATCTTTGCATTCTTGGGCAAAGTCGATGTACCCTTTTGTGTGAATTCGGAATCTACCAAAGTGGAGCATTCCGGTTTATGGATGTTCTGAGTTTCAGGTAATAGAGCAATATGACTAAAAGGGGGTAGGGGATGGACTTCTGGTTCACCGCTTTTACCAACCCCATCTTTCATGCCACCTGCATTGCAGATTTTCGGATCAAATTTAAGGAAAGGAATGTGCATGATTATGGCAATACTATCTATTTGCAAAACCACAAGAAAGTTTTGGGAAGGACCTGATTGAGTGGCATTACACACGTGGGCACTCGGAGGAGTGGATGAACCCCCTGTTCCTTTCTTGATCCTCGACTTAAATGCACAAACAGAATATAAAATCCATTACCCAGTGCAAACCAAAATTACGGAATTAATATTTGTGCTATTGCAACAAGAAATTGATTTTTAAGAGGCAAAATTAAGTTGGAAATGACTTGGTGGCAACCTTCACCAAACATAAAATCCGAGACACTCGCATTTTCCATTTGATGTATTCCATCAAATGGCAAGAATCTGACTCAAGCCTATGTTCTAAGTCTAAAATTTTGCAGAAAGCTTCTCACTGTATGCTTATATTTTTCTTTTCGTGGCCGAGTATTTATTTCCTTTTGCACCAATTACATGATTGGTTTATCCGTATGTATTAACAAGTCGTACCTTTGTGTTCTCTTCACAGTACTTGATAACATGTGAGATGTTTGGGCAATGGCCATGCAAAAGTGAGTAAGCCCATAACAGAAGTTTCCTTGAAGTATTCATGTCAAGTATGTCAACCCCATCAATGCCTGGTTGGATATATGTTTCTGTCGCCAGCTGAGCAGGTACCATATAAAGGTTTATACCAGATGGAAGCAATGCGCAAGAGGTATCCTTATAAAAGTTGTACGAAGATCTGAGAAGTGCGGCTGCCGTTTCCAAATCTTCATCTGAAACTCTCTTGATTATAACATTCTTGATCTTCAACAATGAAGGGTTCCATTTGGTTTCAAGATTCTTGAGATGATTTGAATCCTCAAAAGCTGTACTCCACAATTCTTCTGATTGCAGATCAACACAAAGTAGTGGGTCGCTTTCCAGTCCACCACCCAATAAATTCACATCACAAATCTCAGTTGAGAGCCTTGAAAGCAAGGGTGTAATAACAGCCATGCTAATGACAAGGGATCTACACCAGGCAGCAGAAACATGCCTATATACTTTAGCACAAATACTGTTGGACAACTTAGGATTCTTCAGTCGCTTTCGGATCTTCTCATTTATGCCTTCAAGTGTTTCTACCTTTACGTTTCTCTCCAATAGCTGTATGAAGTCATAGAGATATCTGCAAGAGAAAATGTAATGGTAAGACAAATGCCATGCAAGATCAAGCAACCAAACTTAACTATATATTTCAACTTGAAAATAGACATTTTTTTGTTCATTAAAATTTTCAACTGGAAAGATAGAAACCCTTTATTAGTGATTGCAAACAATAACAAGAAGATTAAAAAAAACAAATGCTGATGCATTTATCACTTTTATTGGAATACTAATTCTCTCTGGTACACTTACCCGTACAGGCTGCTTTCTGTCAACTCCGAGCCCTTTAGCTCAGGCAAGCAGAAAATATCATGCCATAAATTGACCCGCTCCAAGAACAAATTGAATAATCTCTCCAACAAATGCTCGATGGATTCGATAGTGGCATCAAAGCCAGGACCAACTTGAGATATACACATGGTCAAGGACTTGATGTACCTCAAAAGAGCCACAGGAACCAGATCTTCTAGGCACAAGGAGAACTGCATTAACCACTGAGTAAGACATAACAGTTTCCAGTATAAATATTTATCGTAAAATCATTCTCACCTATTTAAGGTCAGATTTATAGACTCTTAATTAAAAGAAACATTTGTGTACTGCAAAGTGGACATCAATCTGGATTTCCCTATAGATACCCTAATTAGTGGAAACATCTCAAAGTGTTTCCATGCCAAAGTACTTTCATGGCATTCTACAGAAAAGAGGAAACAAAGTAGAATAGTGATGAACACATAGCACATTCACCGGAGGAGAACCTAAAGGGAGAGGCAAAAAATGAATTTCCAAGTTTTATCTCAATTCCTTTCATCCAAAATTTACCCGTTCTTCTGGCTCTACGAAAATATTCCACACTGGAACTCATTCTGTAACATTTTCGCTCACGGCAACAATTGTAGAAACACATAGGTTACTTTTCCATGTTGCCACCAGATGTTTTGAACTAGCTTGCCCAAAGACATCACATGGCCACAGATGATGTGCACTCATGTATCTAAAACTGAGGATGAAATTGGAAAATAGAAGGCTCCACAGATCATTTGAAACAAATTTTTTTAACAAGTATATCAAAAGTTATTTTAGCAATTATGCACATAAATTCTTCTAAACAGCCATTAGTTACTCTGTTTCAGTATGGTGGACCACTTTGCTTTAGTTAGAATCATTGCAGCCTCTTCTTCATGATAAATCCACAACAATTCTGATTGAGGGGGCTGTCAAAATTGAAAAAATTTCTAAACAATGTCCCTCTCTGCTAGCACCCAGTACTCTGGTTACTGCAAGAATATTATCATAGGCCAGAGGCATTAAGACGCAATACCCTTTTATCAGCCCGAAGAAAGATATAAGCTCGATCAAGGGTAGAGATATCTCCAGTCTCCTCCAGCAACTTCAAATAAAACAGTGTGTACTTCCTTATGCAAGTTATGAATTTTCGAGAACTCTCTGCTAAGTGAACTTCAAGAATTCTCCTGTTCCCACAAGGACCTTGAGTCTTGCGCCTGTATTACAAAGAGATGATATTAAAAGTACAAAAGATGTTGTTATGGTCCCAGGTTTGGATCATGTTATGGGATGATCAATATATTTTGGATAGAGTTTCGAGGCTCGTTTTGAGAGAACCATGTGATCTCCTAAGAGAGTAGGATGATTCAAATAAAGAAAATCATATCCTAATATAAATAAAAGTCACTCTAACTATGTAATGGTCTTATTTATTTAAAACTTAAATAAAGGATAAGATAACCAGACAAATCCTACAAAAGATTAGCAGAGTAATCCTTTGGGCTTGAACTTTCCGTATTGATGCAATGAAGGCTCATGACATATGCCAAGTAGTAAAATTGGAGTGACTTTGCAAAGATTAAAACTAATGAATTAACAACCACCTAATTGACGAAAAACATATGATAGATTGAAAAAGATGACGCACATGCCTGCTAAATTTCAATTTTATTAGTATGTCCCAACCCTTGAAACTTTCTAAGCCCTTATGTTAAATTCTCAGTTTTCTAATACTCCTTTGGGACCTTGGATGCTTAAGACCTATTCAGAGATGCAACAGAATAAGCTTCAATATTGATATTAAAGCTGATGTGCACATGATTTCTGTACCTTCCTTTCTTTACCATACTGTCAATCTCCCACATGTTTATTGTAAATGAAGAGCGAGATGACTTGAAGCAGAAAGAAAGCTCCTCCTTTGCTTTCTCTAGATCCCCAGGTCCACCTCTCTGGTACAACCCTTGAGAAATCATATATCTGGCTTTATGGAAATGTTTGAGGTCTCCTTCCACGCAAGTTTCTAGGGCAGAAAGGCAATCGCTATAAAGCAGATTCCATATCTTCTCAAATTGATGGAGTCCAACAAGCTTGGAATTGGTGCAAGAAATTCCATCCTCCACATACATTGATGACTTGGAATTTTCACAACCGAGCCCACTGAAAATATTCATCACAGATTCCTTGGTTGACTGAACAAAGGAATGCGCCGCAACTACCTGCAACACATAGAATACTGATCAAAACCACAATGTTTTAGCAGTAATCAAGTAGATGTCATGTAGACATTGATCAATTAAAGATCACAAAAATTCAACAAAGAGCTCACAAGAAAATCATTTCTATGGATTCTTTATGCAAATGTAACCTCACTTTCACCCATACAAAAGAATTTGCGCACTGATTTCCATAGCAATAAAAAAAAAACAAATAAATAGGAGAAGTAAAGGCATATACAGTCCTCAGAAAAAAGAATCACATCAAGTGTACTAGATTAGAACCTTTAAGGCCTCTTCATCTTGCTTCCCACATTTGCAGAGCAACTTCAGCCGTGATGCGTGCATCCTGTAGAATGGATCTACAGCTGATGGATTTAAGGCAATAGCCTTGGTGTAATAAGAGAACACTATATCATGAGAGTACCCAAGTTTCTCACAGAGTTTCCCCACATAAAATGGATGAGACCAATCTTCCCTTCAAAATTTTCAATAGATAGGTAGCATAATCAGATTATGGAAAGAAAGCATTTGAGATATCAGGATTCAAGAGGATGAAAGTTACTTGTGTTTCAAGGCTTTCTTGAACTGACTCAGAGCATTCTCGCAAAATATCTTCCATTCCGCACCTTTTAGCGGTATAATCGATCTTTGATCATAGAATGGTACAACATTCTGAAGTCCATCATAGTATACTAATGCCAATAACTCGTGTATCTCCCCCTGATACCAATAAAACAGTAGCAAACAATGAATAAGAGTTGCACAACATTGTAATTACAGGCATCAGCTAAAAAATCAACACAATCCATAATTCAACACCACAACATCGATGCAGAGAACATTCTAGCAAAAAAAATAGCCAGCCAGCATGAGGTGCATGGAGTTCTTATCATCGCAATATAAAAATAATCAGTGTTAAAAAGGGAATGAAACCTGTTGACTTGCTGTCTTTGCCAAAGCCAAAGTCATCAATAAACACCTTCTGCTCCTTCTTCGACTTGCCTCAACTCTCTGAGGTAAATTAGAATTTCTCCTCCAACCCAGAACATTTATTTGCTTACTGCCATCATTAAGCAGCAAGTCCACCTCCTGCATGATAAAGCACCATAAACATTAGGCAGTATCAAGCTTGGATCACTTAACCTCCCTCCTATTGCATTTTATGTTGTCTGAGGAAAGAAGAATGTCATAAACTTTACCTCATCATATAAATTGGCAAGCTTTTGCCAACTTTCAAAACGCATGGGATTATACAGCAAGTCATATTTGAATAGATTTGCATTCTGCTCTACAAATTCTTCTCCTTCATTAGTTAGAACAAAACCAGCCCATTTATCAGTCGCACTCATTTCCTCGGACTGTGCGAGAAGATAATACAAGTTGCAATAAACTTCCACGTAAGGGTCAGAACTGAAAACAAAACGTTTATCATATAGTGAAGTTAGCTCCAAGTGATATCATGTAATAAAAAATTTAACCGAATCAACAACCTCAGTATATATTAATACCTTTCTACTGATGATGTGTTCTGTAGTTTACCAAATGAATTCTCTGAAAACATAACTTTCATAGTGGAATCTAGAAAGCCGTTTGATTCAGCCTCCTCTAAGAGCTTATCTTCACATAATTCAGGATCGTCTAAGAACTTATCAATTGCATTTGCAGCTAAAACATCATCGGGTGGTTGGGAAAAATGTTTGCGAATGGTTCTGAGAACCCTTCGAATTTTAACCAGCCCAGTCCTCTGAAAGTCAAACACATCTTAGTACACCAAAGTAAATTCAATGGCTCAGTTCTAGAAGCATTATCCCGTATATTTTAATCATAGCACAACAAAAAGAATACTAAGCCATATTGATGGAGGGAGGTCTTGAAAGCAGAAAAACAGAAAGGAAGAAACAGACGAGTCAAGAAACTCACAGATGAAGCTTTTGCATATGGAAGTATATATTGGAAAACATCAGCACATTGTTCCTTGGTCTGATAATCTCCCTGGCTTGTGTTTTTATGGGTTACCAAATCATCTTCACAAGATGAATCTGATCTCAGATTCAAACCATACAAACAGTAAAAGCATTGATCCAAAGCATTATCAATGCCAAGCTCAAGTTCCTCTCTTTCATCCTCAGCTAGTTCATCACTGCACTCAATAATATGGTTGTTCTCTATTTCTCGCTCGCTGTGTGTGCTATCAGACCCATAACCAACATTCGTGTTGCTTTTCCCTAGATTCTCTTTATCTAAGGAAGATGGAATGCTTTCTGAACTTAACCTCTCAACAGATACGTTTTCTGAAGTGTTAGCTGCATCCCTGGCCTTTTTATCCAGATCATTATCAAGAACATGGGATTGTTGTGATACATTTGGAGATCCTGGGATAGGACTATCATGGGATAGCTTCTCTGACTCTGTAAACTGATCTTTGCTGGAAGTGTGCAGATCGAACTTTGTTTCTTGCCCTTTCTTAGGAGAGTGAATATTAGATTTAAGCTTCATATCTAAGGTTAATAGATGCTTAATTGCAAGTTTCAAGAACGTTCCTTCTTCTGCTTCATCAGTCCCTCGAGCACAGCAGATACCAAACTCCGCAAGTATATCATGAATCGCCACGACCAATTCAGTCTGATCCCAAAAAAATGAAAGAAGATTAGAATGTAAACTGGAGAGGGAAAATAGAGGAGCAATGATGGACCAATTAAACAAAGCAATCACAGGTAGAAGATAGGCACATGCTCACTTGAGACTTGATTGGAGCATTAAAGTTCAAGTGCTGAAGTTTACAAAAGGCAATAGCAGCATCCACAAAGTAGCATCGTTCAGTGAGCTCAATTGAATCTGGGACGCCAATCCCAGAGGACTTCTTAGAGAAGTATAAATTAGCAATATTGCACATGAGAGTTAGCAATAAACACTGGATATCACCAATAATTTCCATGGGAACTTTATTCTGCAAGACATTGACAAACAAGTCAGGAAATATAGCATGTCAATCCAGTAAAATTTCTCTAAGTTCGGGTATAAAAAGCGATCTATGATTGCCTCTTTCTATCCAGAACTGAACAATCTTAAGCATTTTCAAATTATTGCTCTACACAATGGGACGTGTTATGTAATATAAATATTTATCGAAAATTCATTGACAAAGAACATGACGAAATTAGCTCATGTGATCAGTAAATAAATAAGAATGATCTAAGCCCAAACAAAAACTTCTAAAGTGATGTAAACATAAAACATGTGAATAAGGCAATAATATAGATGGTAAATGTACAAAATAAAAATTCTAAAAGGCAGAAAATGATATCCAGCAAAAACAAAATTATTCAGCCTTTTTACCAACACATATATAGTCAGGATGATAGCATGTTTCACATAGTTGATCACCACCGGAATTTTTCATCAATGTCTGTATTTCAGAATGGCCATTTTGGAAGATAAACATATTTTGGTCTTAGCTTCTGGTACTTTATATCCGTGAATGAATCAATACTTGCATACATACTCTGCAAATGGTTGCACAAACCAGTTGGGTACATAGTTGTCAAAGGCGAGCGCCTCTCGCCTTGAGGCGAGAGGCGCCACCAGGCACGGGTCCCAGGCGCAACAATTTACAAAGGCGAGCCCAGGCGCGCGCCTGGGCTCGCCTTGGAAGGGCTCTCGGGCGCGCCTTAGGCGCGCCTGAGATTGCTTTTTTTTTTAAAAATTCTGTAACAGAGAAGTTGCATTTTCAAAATGCAACTTCTCTGTTTTTTTTTTTTTAATATTAACTTAAAGGTAAAAGGCCCAGCCCAATCCCAAACCCTAGCAGCCCAGGTAAGAAATTATATAAGCGACAAAGCTGTGAAGACTACCACAGAATACAGCCAACAACGTGACGAGTGACGACAGCGTGAATAAGACAAGAGAAAGGCCAAGAACCATTTATTGAAGAAGCTCAGGTATCGGTTCTTGACATTGTCGATATCTTATTTCTATTTTTACTTTTTAAAAGCAGAAGTGCCGGTACCTCTTTTAGAATTCATATTAAAGAATGTAGCACATGTGCAAAGAAAGAGAACTGGGAGAAAGGCATGCAGAAATCAAAGCATATTAAAAACTACACATGTCTTGAATCCATGAAACCACAGCTAAAGGAACACGTAATCAATAATATCAATTGGACTGCCTTTAATATCTTTTAATATTTTTTAATCTTTAGACAAACCAGGGATCCCACTACCTTTAAGAGTTTAATATCTTTTTTGTGGCATGATAAATCCAATAACTATGTGTATGTTTGAAAGTATCATAGCTCATCTTAAGAAAATAATTGGCAATGATGTTATTTTACAAATTGTCTCTCGAATTTTCCACTTTTTTATTTTTTTAAAAAATATATTGCTGCATGCAGCGCGGTGGTGGCTGCCAACCGCATCCCACCATGCTCCATGTTAGCTTTTTTCAAAAAATAAATTTTTACCTTAAATAAAAAAGTAAATAAATATTAATTAATTGATCGTGAAACGGAAACCTTAAATATTTTGATCACGAGACTCGTAAATATTTAATTGTGAAATATTTGATTGTAAGATATCTGATATTTGAGAAGATGAATATTAGAACTTTGATGTGGATGAATGACCCACGAATAATTGAGAAATATCTTTTAACTACTTTCATTGCCATAAACTGAGATTGTGGTCATGTCTACCTCGGGTTTTTTTATAAATTATGTTATTGTATATATACCGAATTATTGATTAATATGTTGCAATATTTTCTCCAGGTTAATGTCTGCCTCTGAAAATTTGGAGAATCGTAAAGATCCTGGCTGAAATTATGGGAAATTAATCAATCCAAAAGACACTAATTCCGTGCAATGTGTTTTTTGTGACAAAATTCTCAAGGGAGGAATTTTTCGTCTCAAGCAACATCTTGCTGGAGGTCATCGAAATGCCAAAGCATGTCCAAAATGCCCCGAGCATGTTAGAACTGAAATTCAAGTTTACATATCAAAAAAAAAAGAAATCAAGCGGCAAATGGACATGAATCCTAGTTTTGATGAATTTGATGAGCAATTGAAAATTTTGGAAGATGATGATGTGGTTCCAATCCCTCGAAAAGGGAAACAACCAATATTTAGTTCAACAGCGAGTTCCGCCACCATCCCCCCTGTTTTCTCAAGTCAAAAGACAAAGACTGTTGGTCCTCTTGATTATTTTTTTGTCAACAATATGGATCAGGTTGTTAGTCAAGGAAAGCAGAAGGGAGCAAAAGATTCAAAGAAATATGATGAGAGTCAGAAAAAAGTGAGAGACTCTGTGGTACAGTATTTTGTCAAATGGATGTACGATGCAGGTATTCCGTTCAATGCTGTAAAGTATGATAGTTTCAAGGAATTTTGTAGAGCTGCATCTTATTGTACTCATGATTGGAAGCCCCCAAGTTACCATGAAGTTAGGGTAACTTATTTAAATAAAGAAATACAAAGTACGAAAATCCTTTTGAAAGAGTACGAGGCAGACTATAAAAAATATGGATGTTCATTAATGGCTGACGGATGGACTGATGGAAAAAATAGAACTTTGATTAATTTTTTGGTGAATGGTCCAAGAGGGACAATATTTTTGGAATCTGTGGATGCATCCGGCTTTTCTCATACCGGTCTCAAGTTGTTTGACTTACTTGAAAAGTATGTGGAGCAAATTGGTCCAAAGAATGTTGTTCAACTGGTTACAGATAATGCCTCTGCAAATATTTCAGCAGGTATGAAATGTGAATTCAAGATATTACTTTGTAATAAGTATTAAATTTTTTACTTATAAGGAATAACATTAATCTTTAATATGCAGGGAAGTATTTGACGATAAGATTTCCACACATATTCTGGACTCCATGTGCTGCCCATTGTTTGGATTTAATGCTTGAAGATTTGTTCAAAATTCCTGTACTGAAGAAGGTTTATGAAAGGGGGATGATGGTGAATGGCTATATATATAATAGGCCACAAGTCTTGAACATGATGAGAGAATTCACAGGTCAAAGAGAAATGGTTAGGGCTGGGAAAACTCGTTTTGCCACTGCTTTTTTGACATTAAAAAGGTTTCAAAAACAGAAGGTGAATTTAAGAAAGATGTTCACTTCAGAAAAGTGGAACACGAGTCGATTTGCGAAGGAGGTAGAAGGTAAACGTGCAACAGAGATTATATTGATGCCTTCGTTTTGGAATCATGTTGTTTATGCCATTAAAGTTGGTGGCCCAATTATTAAAGTGCTTCGATTAGTTGATGGTGAAAAAAAACCTGCCATGGGGTATATGTACGAGGCTATGGATCGAGCTAAGGAGGCTATTGCTTTGGCTTTCAACAACAATGAAGAGAAGTACCAAAAGATTTTTGAAATCATTGATAAAAGGTGGACGGATCAGCTTCATAAGCCTTTGCATGCAGCTGGTTACTTTTTGAACCCGGAATTCTTTTATACGAATCCTGAGATAGAAAAAGATGCTGAAGTTATGAAGGGGTTGTACGAGTGTGTTGAAAAGATGTGTGAAGATGTTGACGTTCAAGATAAAATCACATATCAACTCTCAAAATATAAAAATGCTGATGGGCTTTTTGGCGGTTCTATGGCTATTAGACATAGAAATAAATTATCACCAGGTAATTATTTCTTGTTTTTTATTTCAAGATCATAACATATTGTTGAAAACTTGAAGAATTTTAACTTTGAAATTTTGTTTATCTCATTTGACAGCTGAATGGTGGTTGGCTTGTGGTTCTACGACCCCACAATTGCAAGATTTTGCTGTGAGAATTCTCAGCCTTACGTGCAGTGCTTCTGGTTGTGAGCGGAACTGGAGTATGTTTCAACATGTAAGTATTTAAATTTTAACATTGAATAAATATTCTTGAGTCTTGATATATTAATTGTAGTTATTATTTTGAACAATTCATGAATGATGAATGTATTTTAAAATTTTTGCAGCTTCATTCGAAAAGAAGAAACAGGTTGGCGCAGAAACATTTGAATGATCTAGTCTTCATTAAATATAACAGGGCATTGAAACGTCGATATGATTTGCGCGACAAAATTGATCCTATTTCATTGGATGATATCGATGATAGCAATGAATGGTTGATGGGAGGATTGGACAATGAAGAAAATAATCTAGTCTTTGGGGATGATGATTTGACATGGGGTGATGTAGGCCGAGCGGCTAGGGTTGGGGAGCCGATTTATGGTTTTAGATCTCGTGCTTCATCTTCTTCAAACGAGGTAAGGGCATCTACATCCAAAACAACCAGAAAAAGACCAATTTCACATCTTTTGGATGAAGAGAAAGAAGAAATTGATGTTGATCAAGAAAGTGGTGAAGATCAAGAAGAATACAAGTCCGAAAATTCTAGGGACTCTGATGATTCGATGGAAGAAGATGAACTTGATTTGGATGATTGAAGAATTTTAATCGTGTTACTTATTATTATGAGCTTATTAATTATTTATTGTTTTGTGTGACATTATGACTTAATTATTTCATATTTTAATAT